>NC_041227.1:126711493-126861493 GCF_002837175.3 Physeter macrocephalus
GAGGGTGGGCGCCAGGCAGCAGGTGGGAACGAGAGCTGCCGCATTGTCCAGGCTATCGGAGAGGCTGCTCCTGTTGCTAACGACAGCAGCAGCTGGCTCCTGTGAGCACTGGCCGTGTGCCCGCCGCTCTGCTAAGTGATTTAATTCTCGCGGCAATGCCGCAAGGTGTGGTGTATCGTCCCCACTGCTCAGAGGAGGAAATTGAAACTCCGAGATCATGTGTCTTTTCCAAGGTCACCTGTTTGTTTAGTCAGCCAGAATTCTCACCCAGGAGGGGTTAACAACTGTACCTTTCAGTTCTCATTAAGTCTTTTGAATAGGATGATGTCCTAATGTAAGAATAGTGTACACACGGTGTATTTAGTGGGTGTTTCAATAAAGGTCCTGGCAGGAGACAGATAGCCTCCGCCCAGAGTAACTGAGGCGTGCTTAATAAAGAGGTGTGGGCAAGGTGCGGGGAAACCAGGGGGACACTGCAGCACACTGGGGTGGCAATAGCAAGGAGGCCTGAAGGGAGCAGGAGAAGGGAGGTTACCGGAACCTGGAAGGCGGGGAGGGCGCTGTCTGGCCTGCAGTAACCAGGGAAGGAGCCCAGGGGGAGACATTCCCCATGACCTCCTCCTGCCAGTGCCTCCCATTGGCTGAGCCCAGGAGAGAGCCAGGAAACCTGGCGGAAGCCAAGGGCAACCTCCCAGGGCGGAGAGCAGGGGGAGAAAGGCCGAGAGCGACTCAAGGGGGCAGACTATCCAGCCCCGTCCGGGAGATGCGGCTGGGCTCCCGGGGCCTTGGCCGTGCCCACCGCCCTCTGCCCACGTCCCTGCCCCCGCTCCCTCCCAGGTGCGAGGCTGCCTTCCGCCTGCACAGTTCCTCCCTGGAGCTGGGCCCGCGGCCCCTGGAGCCGGAGAACGAGCGGCTGCAGACCTTGGTGGGAGTGCTGCGCTCCCAGGTGAGCCAGGAGCGACAGCGCACGGAGCGGGCGGAACGCGAGTACGCGGCGCTGCTGCACGAGTCCTCGGAGCTGGAGCGGCAGCTGTGCGAGATGGAGGGCTGCCGCCTCCGCGTGCAGGAGCTGGAGGCCGAGCTGCTGGAGCTGCAGCAGCTGAAGCAGGCGAAGACCTACCTGCTGGGACGGGAGGACCACCTGGCCGAGGCCCTGCTGGCGCCCCTCACCCAGGCGCCTGAAGCCGACGACCCCCAGCCGGGCAGCGGGGACGACTCGGGCACCCAGGATGGGGTCTCCTCTCCGGCCGCGTCCCCGGGCCACACCGTGCGCAAGAGCTGCAGCGACACGGCACTCAACGCCATCGTGGCCAAAGACCCGGCCAGCCGGCACGTGGGCAACCTCACGCTGCACGCCAACAGCGTGCGCAAGCGGGGCATGTCCATCCTGCGCGAGGTGGACGAGCAGTACCACGCGCTGCTGGAGAAGTACGAGGAGCTGCTGAGCAAGTGCCGGCAGCACGGGGCGGGGGTGCGGCACGCGGGCGTGCAGACCTCGCGGCCCGTCTCCCGGGACAGCTCGTGGAAGGACCTGCAGGGCAGCGAGGAGGGCCAGGGGGAGGCCAAGGCGGGCGAGAAGAGCCTGAGCCAGCACGTGGAGGCCGTGGACAAGCGGCTGGAGCAGAGCCAGCCCGAGTACAAGGCGCTCTTCAAGGAGATCTTCTCCAGGATCCAGAAGACCAAGGCCGACATCAACGCCACCAAAGTCAAGACGCACAGCAGCAAGTGAAGGTTCCCCGGCCAGTGGCCTCCCCCAGGATCAGGCCGTGGGGTCCCTCTTACCTGGGCTGTGCAGCCTCTGGTGAGAGAGGGAGCCCTTTAGCAGCAATACACGCCAGAGGGAGGCTGCTCTCTGACCCAGGGAGCACGCAGGGGACACCCGTTCCCTGCTGACGGAGGAGGCTGTCAACACCTCTTGTCTCCCAGGACCCTCCACCACCCCGCGCCAGCCCAAAGGCGCAGCCGAGAGTCTGCAAGCCAAATGTCCCCACTCCCCGCTCTCCCAGCCCCCACTCCCTGACCCTGGGCCTTGCTCTCAGATTTGTGGCCCGGCTTCTGAAAGCCATTCTGGACCAGTTGGCTTTTTTTTTTTTTGCAAGGCAGGGTCTCCCTGACCCCTCGCCACAACTGTTAACACTTGAAGGGGGACCCCAGAGCCAGCTGTTGCGGGTTCCAGGGGTCTCCTGGACCACCCACTGCTTCTCCAGCTGTGACACGCTGTCATTCTCTTAGCACCAGCTGTCCCACCTCGAGGGTCCTGACCAGGTCAGAGACGGCCCCTGCCATGCAGAGCAGAAAGCCTGAGCCAGGCCCGAGTGGCCCCGACTCTAGCCCTGGTGAGGGCGGGCTTCTTCCTGGAGATCCTCAGCCCACTGCAGATCTGTAGCCAATCAACTCAGAGCCAGCCTCCCCGGGTTCCGGCCCTGGAAATGCCTTCTGGGTATCAAGCCTTCCAGGGGTCTGGGCAGTCGGAGCCCCCATCTCTGCATGCCTCCTCTGCCTCACTGAGCTTGGCCTCTGCCTGTCCCCATCTCAGGGACCATGATGTGTCTCATTCACTCCCATGCTCCCCCCAGGCCCACCCCACCGCAGGTCATGCCTGCCGCCCCCAGAATGTCCTGGATGTGTGCCACCAGCCCATGGTCCCAGCATCCTCCCCTGCCCCCCTTTACTGGGGCCCGCCCAAGAGTCTCACCCCACACCGGGCGGTATTGAAATGGGACCAGATGGGGAACATGTCTCCTCCTTCCCATACAATGCCTGCTTTTGAGGACCCAGCTGGGTCAGGGGTTTAATCTTTTGTTAAAGCTTCAGAAGGTCCAGCTTCAGCTAAGAGCTTCAGCTAAGAGATTCCCAGGTCCCCAGTGTGCCCTGAGAAATTCTTCAGGGCTCCCAGTTCCTAGCCCTGGCCTCTGTGCTGGGAGCCCAGTGGGGAACCTTCATGCCTTATTTGTTTCTAAGGGGTAAAGGGGTTTTCTTAACAAGCCTGCCCAACCTCCCTGGAGGCGTCACCCTGCTTTCCGGGCAGCACTGTGATGAGAGCTGTCAGCTGGTCCTTCCATTCACACATCTTGGAACCTTTGGTCCGTTGGAGCTGGGCAGCTCCCAGCCATCCGTGTGTCCCCGGCATCTAGGGTTGAGGGGGTGGGGTGGGATGGGATGGGTGGGGGAAGGGCTTCTGCCTGTTTGCTCCCCGGTTCTGTAGCTGCTGACCAGCGTCATCTTTGAAGTATACATGAGAGAAATATATTTACAAATGCTTTATTCTCTTCTTTAATAAAAAACGCACCAGTAATCTAAAACCAGAAATGGAGCCGTGGTCCTGTCTCCTTGCATCTCATACACCCGCCTCCCATCACACAGCTAGCTGTGGGGGGGAGGGGCACAGCCTGAGCTTCACCACCCCCGTGATTGGCAGCCAAACAGCTCTAAACAGCAGGCTCTTGGAAGTTTCCGTATTTGTTGAGTACCAGCTAGGCTGGTCACGTTGCCTTGCAGGGAACCCCGTGGGGTGGGCCCCCCCTTGCTGTACTGATTTTGAAATCCCTCCCAACCCCCACCTGCTTTGTGGTTTCACCAGCTTTGTTGCTCGGCAGCATGTGGGATCTTCCGGGACCAGGGCTCGAACCCGTGTCCCCTGCATTGGCAGGCGGATTCTTCGCCACTGCGCCAACAGGGAAGCCTTCCTTTGCCTTTTAAATCACCCTTGCCCTCAGCAACCTCATGAGGCAGTGGTAAAATCTCTGTTTTACTGATGGGGATCCGGAGGCTCAGAGGTTAAGTTAGTAATTCAGAATCACATAGAAATAGTCGAACCCAGACCTGATCAATCCCACTGTGCGATACTGCATGTTCCCTACCTCCACGTAATGTTGAGTTTTAAGAGCCAGTCTGACCTAGGGCACTCCAGAAAAGAAGACAGGAAAACCCTGTAGACCCCCTCTACATGGGGGTGGTACCCCAACTCACGGCTATAGAGAAGGCCTGGTGTCTGCAAGCTTCTCAGCTACCGGAAATGGCTTGATGATCCTTTATCTTTTCTTCCCCTCTTCTCGCCCCTATGCATGTCCCCTTCCTGAAGCACCCATTCAACCTACAGAGAACCGGAGAAGGGAAGAAGGCTGGCCTCAGCCTTCAGTGCCACCTTTTTAAGGGAACAGGTGGCACCTCTCAGGACTGTTTCTCCCAGAAGGGCCTCTATTCTGGATGGTTCGTGGCAGCAGCAGGTGAAAGGAGCTTGCCAGCTGCTCCTCTATCCACCACAGGGTAGCTTGTTACATTCTCTCCTCTACCCCCTCCTCTCCCAGAATCCAGGCCACCAGATGGCCTGAGCAGGCTGTGTTTATTTGGGGCCATGGAAACCTGCAGCTTCCTTTTCCTATCACTCTGGGTCAGGCGCAGAGCTGGAGCCCAGCCTCAGAGCAGTGATGCCATGGGATGGTGGTTTTATTATTCGTAATCCCTGAGCCGTCAACCTGGGCAAGTCCCTGGCTTTGCTCCCCTGAGCAGCTTTTTCCAGTCACCATGGAGACCCTTCTGTTCCCTCTGAGGTTTTGGGATTAAGTCAGACAGGGAGGGTCCCAGGAGACTCCCCTTAAAGCCTAGAGCCCCAAAAGCGCATGTCAATTGCCATTCCCTTCCTAGTCTGGGTTTGCAAAGCCAGTGCTTGGGAAGTATTGTTTTCCCCCCTAAAGAATTTGCCTTCATCAATGAGGCTAAAATGGTAAAGCCTTGACTTGATGACAATCTCCTATTTCAAACAGCCGCATTCCCAGGGGCATGTTTTTCTAGGTAATTGTGCTTTTTCTAAACATAGAACCTGCCATTAAGAAATAACCACTAGTATTACTAATAATCACTAACATTTATTGAGCTCTGTTTTCGTTTACCACACTGCCTGTCGACAAAGCAACTTAGCTAACATTTACCTGTTTCCAAACACTGCTTGCTCTATTTTAAACCTTTCTGTTAGAACTTCTCACTTTTCAAGTTCATTTTTTAACAATCCTGTAAAAAGGGCTCTGCTTAGCCTGTCTGTGGCTGTCTGAATCTCCACCTACTTCCCCATCCTCCCCTTACCTCCCGGCTTGGAGAAACTGACATCAAGCTCCACAAAGCAGGCGGGCTGGGGCGGGTGTCCACTTTCTAAAGTATTTCTTTCTCTACCTGCCCGCCTCTCCTCCATCCTGGTGTTTGTCCTACACAGGCTTCACACAGGTGCTCGGCAGGGATTTGCTTTTAGGCTGCCTTGTGAATGAGCCTGAAGTTACTAAAACTCAGCTCTGGCGGAACTCAACTTTCAAAAACACCTTCCCAAAGAATCCCCTTTATCAATATTTATTGAGTACCCATGACGTGCCAGGTCCTGGGTACTGGGGATCCAGCAATGAGCCAGTGCCCTCCTGGAGGTGATTACATTCCGGCTGGGAGACAGGCAACAGACAGAAAAATAAGATTGAGCGATGTGAAAGAAAAAAAAAAAAAAAGTGGCAAAGAGTAAAGGGGAAGGAGATGAACCTGGGCATGCCTCGTTGATGCCGTGAGATTTGGGGGAACATAGGTCCAGGAAGGCACAGACCGAAAGGGAGAAAAGTGGTGTTTCTGGGGGACACGGCATCCGGGGGTTCTTTTCACCAGGAGGCTCCCTTGAGACCTCGCTGTCTGGCCAACGTCCTCCCCATCGCAGCAGATGCCCTCAAAGCACCAACCAGGCCTCCTGAAGGCGGCCGACCAGAAGTCTCTAATAAGCTCCACGCGAGAGCAACGCCGGGAGCTCTTCTCGCTTCCTCCCCATGGCAGGCGCTAAAGGTCTAGCGGAACCAAAGTCTCGAGGGAAGAGCGAGCCCACGGACCGCGGAAGAAGGCGCCCACCGGAAGCGGCCCCGAGACCCGAACATGGCGGCCGCACGGTGGCTGCGCTGGGGCCTAAACCGAGTCGAATCCTGGCTGCTCCCGCCGCCCGCGCGCTGCCCCCACCGGACTCTGAACAAACAGGTAGAGGGCACCGAATTCCAGAGCATCTACAGCCTGGACAAGCTCTACCCCAAATCGCGGGGCTCGGACACCGCCTGGAGGGTTCCGGTGAGCCGGGAGGGCCGGGCGGAAGGGGCGTTTCCTGGACTCTGCTGGGTGACGTCGGGCAGCCGGGGCCCCATTGGCCGGGCGTACTGCTAATCCAAGAGACGGACGCGCTCAAACATGGCAGTCGCCGCGGGAGGAGGCTGGTTGCCCGAGCAACCGGGGGACGGGGGCGGCTGGGCGGTTGGCGGCACCCCTTGTGGCTCGAGGTGTGCCGGCGCCGGGAGAGCGTGCTGACTATGCTTCTTACAAGACCACCAGCTTTTCCGCATTCATTCCCCGTCCCTCAGGCCCAAATTTCTCGTCCCAAGGGAAGAGTGCCCTCCACAGAGGACAATTAAGGCAGGAAGCTGCCAAGCAGCTTCCTTTTGGAGCCTTTTAGCCAGTGACGTGGTCCTTAGCCTCTAGTAACCCCAGCACGCCTGAGGAAAGAGGGCTTCTGGTTCGTTGCCTCAGGATACCTTTATTTTTTATTTTTTTATTTTTATTTTTTTTGCTGTACGCGGGCCTCTCACTGTTGTGGCCTCTCCCGTTGCGGAGCACAGGCTCCGGACGCGCAGGCCCAGCGGCCATGGCTCACGGGGCCAGCCGCTCCGCGGCACGTGGGATCTTCCCGGACCGGGGCACAAACCCGCGTCCCCCGCATCGGCAGGCGGACTCTCAACCACTGCGCCACCAGGGAAGCCCAGGATACCTTTATTGACAGCCCGCTGTGTGCAGGCGCTGTATCAGGGCCCGGAGCTGGAGAGTTTGGACCCACCCAGTTCTATGGAGTTTCCACCTACAGGGTTGGAAGAGAGCGTTCATTCATTTATTCATTCACTTATTCATTCATTCACTCACTTAACAAACTTCTGTTGAAAGCATGGTGTATACACGATGCTAGGCATGGGGACAGAGTAGTGAACAAAACACAAAAATCCTAATGCTAGTGGAGCTTATCTGCTTAATGGAGGGAGACAGGCAATGAATAAAATCAGTAACATAGAGTATGTGATAAGTACTCCGGAGAAAATAAAGTCCGGAAGGGAGAAGGAGTGCTAAGGTAGGGGGTGGGGTTACAGTTGTAAGTAGGCTGGTCCGAGGAGGCCTCTGAGAAGGTGATGCTTGATTAAAGACTCGGGAGAAACAAGGCAGCAGTGAGCCGTGAGAAGAGCGGGGAGAGGAGCATCCCTGCGGAGGGAACAGCAGGTGCCACCCCCCTCAAGGCAGTGGCATGTTCCGCTGGTTCAAGGAACAGCAAGCAGGCCAGTGTGGCTGAGCAGGGGGGGTCAGATATGAAGTTGAAGGGGAGAAGGCTGGGGGGAGGCCTTTGTATAGGGCTTACAGGCCTTTAGTTTTGCCCAGAATGTGATGAAGGCAGAAGAGTGGAATCATTCAACTTAGTTTTACAAAAATCACTATTCTAGAGAAGAGATTGCAGAATGGCAGGAACAGGAAGGCCGGGGAGGAGATTGCAGTAATATAGGCAAGAGATGATAAGCAGGGTGGAAGCAACAGGAGTCATGAGAATTGGTCAGGTTCCAGATAAATTGTGAAGGGAAAGCCTACAGGATTTACTAATGGATTTTCTCTGAGAAGTGAGATTAAGAGAGGAATTGAGGTCTAGGGCCTTGAGTAATGGAAGGATTGTGTTGCCATTAATGGAGACGACAGAATGGTAACAGCATTCGTTTGTCTGTTCATTCATTCAACAAAAAGTTTCTCGTGCACCTACTGTGTCAGACACTGTTTCAAGCATTGCAGATACCACCACGATAAAACAGAGTTCCCACTTCATGGAGCTTATGTTCTAGCGGAAGGAGCAGACAGTAAACAAATGGGGAAAACATATCAGAGAGCGAGAAGTAATGAATAGACCAGAGTGCTTTGATGTGATAGCCAGGGAGCTACTTCAGGTTGTTAGGAAGGGAAGTCCTCTGTGAGGAGGTTTGAGGCATCTGTTAGGCTCGAGAGAGGAGACCTCGAATAGCAGTTGGCTTTACCTCAAGAAAGAGGTTTGAGTTTGAGCCAGAAGGTTGGGAGTCATCAGCAAAGATTTTTTTGTTTGTTTTTTAATTTGGTGGCGCCCAGCTTGTGGGATTTTAGTTCCCGCACCAGGGATCGAACCAGGGGCCCCAGCAGTGAAAGAAAGCACTGAGTCCTAACCACTGGACCGCCAGGGAATTCCCAAAGGTGGTATTTTCAAAGGAGATGGATGGCATGTTCTAGGGAAAGAGAGAAGAGGAAGGATTTCAGGACATTTCAGAGTTTTTAAAGGTTGTAAAGAGCAAGCACAGGAGAGTGAGAAAGTCACGGGGAGGTAAGAGGAAACTGGAGAGGCCAGCTCAGAAGGAGGGGCAAGAGCGTGCTTCAAGGAGGGCGCAGTCCAGGGTCCTCTACGATGCAGAGGTGGAGTAGGATGAGGATTTCACCCCCAGATAATTCTAAGATGAAAAGGGATGAAGGGACTTCCCTGGCGGTCCAGTGGTTAAGACTCCGAGCTTCCAGTGCAGGGCGCGCGGGTTTGATCCCTGGTGAGGGAACTAAGATCCCGCATGCGGTGCAGCGGCCGGGTAGGGGTGGGGCCCGGTGCCCCCCTCCCCCCCGCAAAAACGGGGTGGTGGGTGATGAAGGCAGCCAGAGCGGGGACAGATGAAGACGCTTTGAGCTTGGGGGGCCAGAAGGGCCTCAGGGTGGGCAGTGTTTGCACCGGGCCTGTGGATGTGAGGATTTAAGGCTTCGGAAGAACAGCTCGGGAGAGACGTGAAGGTGAGAGGTCCTGGGGTGAGTAGGTCAGCTTGACACAAACCCTCAAGGCAGATGTGCTAGTCACTGTTGAAGGCAGACAGCCCCACGTGCGAGCCTCCTGTGGTCTGGGGAGGAACAGGGGACCCATGGTTTGTTGCTCCAGGTTGGCAGAGGGTGTTCCTTTTGGAGTCTGCCTGATGCACATGTACCGTGGCACCTTCCCTCCCCTGGGCGCTGGTGGTTCCCGACACTAGCTAAGTGGAGTCAGGGGGCAGCGGCAGGGAAGGCTGGAGAAGTCAGTTCCGTTTTCCTGGAGGAGTGTTTCTGAGGCAGTACCTCTGGAGTCTGGGGAAGATGTTTCTGTCATCCTGATACGATTTTGCTGGAGACCTGAAAATAGTTGTATTACATTCATGTCGTGGCTTTACATCATTTCTGCTTTGTTGCCCTGGACCAGTTAGGAGTCGCCCAGTAGGTAATATTTATTTGACACCGTATATGTTACATTACAGGATGATGCAGAGCAAGCCAACTACGACATTCCTATAGGTGAGTCGTTTGGGTTTATAAAAAATCAGTCATTTTCTCTACCCCTCACACATTCCTTCCAGGTCTCTCCAAACCAATGAGAGTAAAGAAACTGTCTGGGGTTACAAAAGCAGAGTCCTTTCAGCATTGTTGAGAATAGGAAGGAAACAAAAAGGGATGAGGCGGCCACTCCAGAGTGCTGTGCAACGCCCAGCACGAACAGAGAGCTCTTCACGGCCTTGTGACGTGGAACAATCTTTACGATAGATGAATTGATCGTTATTTGAAAGAAGTAAGGTACGGAAGCATCTATATAGTGAGCTACCCTTTGTGTTTTACGTACATATATATCTGAAAGACACATTTCTGGATGTACACGCAGATCTGAGAGGGTGTGGAGGAGCCTGGGTACAGGGACTGCCGTGGGGCGGGGGGAAGGACCAACTGGGGAACTTGGTGGCTGGGGAGCAGGAGTGGGGACTTCTCCCTGTAAACCACTTGCATAACTTCAGAATTTTGTGCCCATCAAGCCTAAGGCGTGGCCTGGAAAGAAACAAGCAACCTCCTGAGATGCAGAGAGTTTCTGGCGCCCACAGACAGTGAGAGAAGAGCAGCCAAAGGTGCCGGCTCCTGGTGGCCCTTGCTCAGGGTGACCCTGAAACAAAGAGGCCAGGTGGCCACGGTCTAAAGCAGAGGAGCCGGCGTCCTGCTCTGCTGCTCAGCAGTTTGAGGCCGGCAGCTGTGCCCTGAGGCAGGAGGAGGCCGAGAACCAGAGAGAAGAGAGGCTGTCTCCTGACAGCCTCGGGGGACGGGCAGGCGGAGGGAATGGCCGAGTGGCCGCTCCTCACCTGCGTCTGCTCGTGTTCTCTGAGAGGGTCCCAGGCCTCCCCGTGCCTGGCTGGCCTGTACGGATGCAGACAAGGCCACCAGCCCCGCGGTGGAACCGCCCCCCTCTCCCCGCGCGGAACCACACGTACTCCTCACCTGTTCAGAAAAATGAGTTCATCTGATTTTTCAAAGGGAGCAAAGCCTCTCAGAAGCCCTCTGGAGAGGTCACCGCTGCCCGCTGAGGCCGGCCCTCCACCACCACGGGGCCGCACTTCCTCGCCCCCCAAAGCTCCTGCAGCTTGCCACCCAGGCTTCTGGAACTTTCCCGCTGCTGTGCCTTCCCGGCTTCCCTCAGATACTACAAAACAGACCAACAAAACCAAGACCCAGAGAAGCGGTGGGAGTCTGTGGAGGTCACAGAGGCAGTCAGTGCTGCGCTGGTGTTAGAAGACCGGGCTCCCAGCTCCCAACGGAGCGCTCATTCACCCAGCAGGTGTTTTCATCCACTGACTGCGACCGAGGCCCCGGGGTGCGCGCGCGGCTCACGAGGAATGAGACCCACCTCCCCTCTGGGGAGCCCACATCCACCGCATTTCAAAATACGACATTAAACTCAGTTTGTCCCTTAGCTTGAGCTTTTGAAAGAGTCTTTGCTTTTTTTTTTTTTTTTTTTGCGGTACGCGGGCCTCTCACTGCTGTGGCCTCTCCCGCTGCGGAGCACAGGCTCCGGACGCGCAGGCTCGGCCATGGCTCACGGGCCCAGCCGCCCCGAGGCATGTGGGATCTTCCCGGACCGGGGCACGAACCCGTGTCCCCTGCATCGGCAGGCGGACTCTCAACCACTGCACCACCAGGGAAGCCCTGCTTTGGGTTTTTGTTGCTGCACGCGGACTTTCTCTAGTTGCAGCGAGCGGGCTACTCTTTGTTGCGGTGCGCAGTGACGCGGTGGCTTCTCCTGTTGCGGAGCATGGGCCCTAGGTGCGCGGGCTTCGGTAGTTGTGGCACGCAGGCTCAGCAGTTGTGGCGCATGGGGTTAGTTGCTCCGGGGCGTGTGGTTTCTTCCCGGACCAGGGCTCGGACCCGTGTTCCCTTCATTGGCAGGCAGATTCTCAACCACTGCGCCACCAGGGAAGCCCAAGAGTCCTTGCCTTAAAACAAACAAACAGCAAAAAGCGAGGGCAGTCAGATCTAGTGGAACGTACTAGACCAGAAGCAGACAACCTGGGTTGTAATTTTACCTCCTCTGCTCTCTGTGTGGCCTTGGGAGACTCTTGATTTTAGTTTTGACATCTGTAAATAATCTCTGACTTTAGTGATCTGACTGTGTGTCACTGAAAGAGAGGAATAGGGATACTGACGTTGATGGTAAATTAGCAGTTTGCATGTTTTGCCCTGTGATAATATTTTGTTGGTGTGTGTTCTGTTTTTCAGATCGCTTGACAATATCTTATTGTCGGAGTAGTGGTCCTGGGGGCCAGAATGTTAACAAAGGTACAACAGAGCCTTGTTTTCTTTCACTTTACAACTTTGCTGAGAGATGGACTCGAGGACTTCTGTGTTTACATTCATGTGGCAATAAAGGGATATTTTTTTCAGAAGCTTAACTACCGCCAGTTTATGTAATAACCCTGTTTATTCTTTTGAATGTGGTCTGATTCTCAGACTCTCAGTTGTTGGTTGCTAGGACTAGGATTGGCTTGGGAGTCTACGCAAAGGGAAGTCACAGTGTGAGTTGGCAGCCAGCTCCAAGAACAGGTTTCCTTCGTTCTTACGGAACTCCCCCTCCCTGCTCCTCCGCCTCCCCCCCTCCCCCCTCCCCCCTCCCCACATTCTTTTCAGAGCCCAATACTTTGTAAGAGAAGGAAAGCACTAGGCATTTTGTTCCTGGACGTTTATTTTTGTCTGGATGTGCCTCACTATCTTTGCAGGCTCATTCCATAGCCCAGTTTGTATCCCCGAGTTCACACAGGGTAGAAACAGCCCCGGGTGGGTGTCTCACCTCCCTGTGGTTCAGAATCCGGGGGCCCGGGGCGCGGAGCCTGCCCGCGCGTCTCGGTGACCCGTGACCCCTCCCTTTATTTACAGTGAATTCCAGGGCTGAGGTCAGGTTCCACCTGGCCAGTGCCGAGTGGATCGCAGAGCCCGTACGGCAGAAGATGGCGGCCACGGTAACCGCGGGCCCCTTCCTTTCTCTTTAACCCTCAGTCACTTTTAAGCCTTTACTCTGTAGAACTCTGGTTTTGCCTTTGTTCTCCGCAGCACAAAAATAAGATCAACAGGGCAGGAGAGTTGATCCTTACCTCTGAATGCAGCCGCTATCAGTTCCGAAATCTGGCAGATTGCCTACAGAAAATTCGAGACATGATTACTGAGGCCAGCCAGCCAGCCAAGGAGCCATCCAGAGAAGATGCTGTACTTCAGAAAATCAGGTACTGGAAAATTCCCTGAGCTTCCATAAACCAGAAAATTCGTGTGGACAAGGGGCTACACAGGGAAGGAAGGGGGCACGGTGAAGCCCACGACCTGCCAGCAGGCAGGTGGACAAGCTCCGGGAATGGGAGAGACTCGGACCCGGAGTGGAGGCTCCCGAGCCGGCGCCGGGTGCTTCGGCTGCTCTGCTTCCCGCTCAGCTGCCAGCTCCTCTCACCACTTTGAGAACCACTGATTGGGCATCTGGGCATAATTGTGTTCTTCTTTGTTTTCAGGGTAGAAAACATGAATCGGGAAAGGCTGAGAAAAAAGAGAATAAATTCTGCCATAAAGACAAGCAGGAGGGTAGATGTGGACTGAAATCATCCCCTCGAGCTGGCAAAGACCCTCTTTAGGGCCTCCAGGCAGCTGCCACCGAGGGCGCTTTACCACCATCAGGAGGCGTGTGTGCTGTTTGTTGTCAGTGCTTTTGCCTGTAACATTGGAACCACCTCAAGAATGTTCATCTGGAATGAGGGTTGTAGGCACTGGTTGCAGAGGTCTTTATAGGCAATTACCATGTTGTCAAACCTCTATTATCCATTTAATATATTAGTTGCAATAAAGTTCTAAACTCAGTGGGCTTCCGCTTCTCAGAATGCTTCAGAACAGAATTCCTCCCTTCTCTCTCAGTTGAAATCTGCCTAATCCTTATTGACTGGCACTGACTGCAGCGCCTGGGGGGAGCACAGAGGGATGAGCCCTTCAGGAACACAAGGGCAGAGGGCTGAGACAGGTGCGCGCGCACCACAGCTGGGCCTGGAGGCAGGGGTGGCATATTAATCAGCAGAGAGCCGGGAGGACGCGCCAGTTGAAGGGAACAGCGTGAATAAAGGGGACGAGAGAAAAGGCTGGGCTGGAGGAGATGGTGAGGAATCCATGTGAATGGGGGGTTTGTCCAGGTCGCTGTGAGAGGTGAGTCTGCAGAGGGAGATAGAAGTTCAAGGTGCAGGCTCTCGAGTTCAAACTGAGGAATTTTGATTTTTTTTTTTTTAATTTTCTTTTTATTTATTTATTTTTGGCTGCGTTGGGTCATCGTTGCAGTGCATGGGCTTCTCACTGCGGTGGCTTCTCTTGTTGTGGAGCGCGGGCTCTAGGGCACAGGCTCAGTAGTTGTGGCGCACAGGGTTCGTTGTTCCATGGCATGTGGGATCTTCCCGGACCAGGGCTTGAGCCTGTGCTGCGGTGGCTTCTCTTGTTGTGGAGCGCGGGCTCTAGGGCACAGGCTCAGTAGTTGTGGTGCACAGGGTTCGTTGTTCCATGGCATGTGGGATCTTCCCGGACCAGGGCTTGAGCCCGTGTCCCCTGCATTAGCAGGCAGAGTCTTAACCACCGTGCCACCAGGGAAGTCCTGATAAATGACTCTTACGAAATACAAAAGATGTGGAAGACAGGGTCCCTGTCCTCAAGGGACTCAGAGCCCAGTAGGGAGCTGAGGCTCATATACAAGGAAGTGCAGCATTCTTTGGTTCATTAATTCAGCAAATACTTATTGAATACCGGGCAATGGGCCAGGTCCTGGGGAATCAGCAGTGAACAAAACAAAAGTCTTTCTTCCAGAGAACTTCCACTGGATCAGAGGATGATAAAAGCTGAGAAGAAAAATGGATTCCTGCTTGGGTAACATGACCTAAAACATGGTAAATAACACAAGAAAGGTCTAAATAGATTTTGGGAAGGAACTAGTTCCAGCTGGATGGTCAGTGAAGATGTACTTGATGTGCTTGAGATGGGATGGAAGAAGGGGAGGGGCTGGCCAAGGGAGCAAGGTAAGAGCTTGTCACCTGGAGGCTCCAGTGATGCCCAAGGGCCCTGCCTGTGGCCGGGACAGTAAACCATAGTATTGAGAGAATGGGCTGTGAAGCCAGCTGCCCTGGATCAGCTCCTGACTTCCACCACCCCCAGCTGGGCAGCCTTGGGCAAACTACTCAGCCTCTCTGAACCTTAGCTTCACCATCTATAAACTAGGGATGATGTTATTAGTGCCTACCTCATAGGGTGGTAGTGGTTAGTGGCACTGAGCCTGTACCCAGGGAATGTTAGCCATAATTAACAGTTTAGCCATGATTAAACAGTTCCAGTTTGGCTGGAAGCCAGGGGGTGAGGAGCTGTGGAAGACACACCTGCCACCTTGAGTGGGAGCCAGGTCTAGAAAGGCCTTAAATGTGACAGCTAAGACATTCAGACTCTACCCCTACAGAGGCTGTCAGGGGAAGATTAATCTGACTGTGATTGAATGAGAAAAGACTGCAGGGAAGTTGACACAGGTTGATGGACAGACCCACGTGAGCAGTTAGGGACCCATTCCGGAACTAGGGCAGTGGCTACTGGCATGGAGAGAAAATAGCAGATGCAAAAGGGTTATGGGGACAGAAAATTGGCTTGGGTGGAATGCGAGCTGGTGTGTGACAAGGGGGTGAGGCTGAGCTTTCAGCCAGGAAAGTCACCGAGGGAGCAGGCTTGGGAGGATGGTTGGATGATGGATATGGTTTTGCCTTCAAGGAGCTGACTTTGTGGGGCCTGAGGAGGAATGCTTAGGTGGAGATAGCCAGGAGAGGGAACGGAGCTGGAGCTGGGGAGTGAGGTCAAAGCTGGAGACGCAGGACAGGGGACAAGTAGAGTCTTGGGAATGGAGGAGCAGTTGAAGATGAGGCAAGGCAGGGAGACGCTTGGTGAGATGATGGTGGCGGGAAACCAGAGAGGGCATCTCTCTGGTTAAACTCTGGAGCCTAGTGCTGGACCTGTGAGGCCCTCAGAAGACATTGGTGGCATGTGAAGGGACCTGGAAGAGGATTCGAGATATGGAGGAGGGGAAGGAGAGGTAAAGAGAAACAAAACAAGCCAGGGGACAGAGAGTGGAGCACAAGGGCAGGACCTGTCATTTAAAGAAAAAAAAAAAGTTGCGGGCAAAAGAATGAACATGGGTGAACTCACAGACACAATGATGAGTGACAGAGGCCAGACTATAAAAGAATATTATTCCCTTTGTATGAAGTTCAAAACCAGGCAAAACGACTGCTTTATGGTAACGAGAGTCAGGGAAGTATTTACTCGTAGGCAGTGGTGACTGATGGGGAGAGGATGTAAGAGTGCCTTCAGCAGCGCTGGAACTGTTCTGTATCTCATCCAGCCATGACCTTAAGATCTGTACACCTTACTGCATGGATGTTACACCTCAGCAAACAGACCAATTAGTAACTGAAAGGAGGACATTCTCAAGGCTGGAGACTGGAGCCAGGTGGGGTACATTCCTCTTTCTTGCTGGTCTTAAGGGTTTGTGCAGACTCTATACGTGGGCGAGAGAAAAAAAAGAACGTCTCCAAGTCCCTGGAAGGCAAGGTCTCAACGCAGGCACCACAGGGAGTGAACACTGCTCTTGGCTAAAGCTTCTCCTGTTACATCTTTCAGATACGCATGAATCTTAGTAATGGATTTTAAACGTGTGTAACATTTTAAAATGTGCCTTTTCTGTATTTGTATTACCTTTTGTATAACAGTTTAAAGGAACAAAATATTAGAGTGAAGTATGTAGCTGGGTGATCCATTTCTTTCCTGTATATTATATATTTGCGTACGTATATATTTCTACTATTAAGGCTGGAAGGATTTGTTCCTCCCCGTTGTATATCGTTTCATGATGGGGAGTTTGCACTGGTTGTGTTTCAGTATTCGTGATTGATACTAGTTTGTTCTCCTTCCCTTCCTACACTACCTTTTCCTAAAATTCTTGGGTTGTCTGTCAGTTCTGTAGAGGTGGACAAAATGGCCATGGTGGTAAAATTTGGAAATGCCTACAAACGGCAGCCTTCACCCGCCATCCATGGTCCAGGTGTCCAGCAGCCTCAGCGCCGGCCTCCCAGGCCCCACTGTGCTTCCGGGTGCGGGTGGCAGAAGGTGGTGAGTTCACTTCCCACCGTGGTTTCTTCCTAACGGTTAACTGTGAGCACCTGAGAGCCTACCCTCTCGCGGCCCCGGCACCCCGTTAAGTCGTTCTTTGCAAGGCCCGGGGTCGGACCGCCTACTAGGGGGAGAGATGCACAAAAGGAAAAGCGCAGGCCCCAGTGGCCTAATGGATAAGGCACTGGCCTCCTAAGCCAGGGTGTGCCCTCCGGTTGTCCTGCAGGCTGCCCAGGGCCGGCCCTCGTTCTTCGGGTCCACTGTGCGGCGGGCGTCATGGCAGGCCCGAGTGAGGCCTGTGAGCGTGCGGCTGCACGTTACCATGGACCACGTGGTATATCCTTGTTATCGAGCCCCAGTGGCCTAATGGATAAGGCACTGGCCTCCTAAGCCAGGGATTGTGGGTTCGAGTCCCACCTGGGGTAAGGGCACCTTTTTGGCTCCTTCCGTCCATAAAGGACTCTGGAATTCCTACGCTGTGGTTCCACCGCATTGAAGACTGCAAACACACTGCGTTCGGGCCCGCGGGTGGAAGACCGAACAACCGGTTCCACCAGGAGAGATCCCAAAGCCAGTGACTACGCCCCTGCGCCCCTGGAAGCCCCCAACTTTTGGACAGCTCACAGGCCGGGGATAAAGGGCCGGAGTAAAGGTGTAACGTCACCAGGACACGAAGGGGGAGTGAGGGGCACTGAGCCCGAGGCTGACACACGCCAACTACTTGGCTGCAAATGAGGCCCTGGTACGCTGCACGGCAGAAGGCGAGCAGAGACCAGGCAGGTGGGGAGCCCCTGGGTCCCTAGATCCCTAGGCTGCAGCCTCGGAGGCCCGCGCAATGCGGGCACAAAAGTTACTTTGGGGTGAAACCCTCCAACCCTGATGCCACCCCAGGTGGGACTCGAACCCACAATCCCTGGCTTAGGAGGCCAGTGCCTTATCCATTAGGCCACTGGGGCTCGATAACAAGGATATACCACGTGGTCCATGGTAACGTGCAGCCGCACGCTCACAGGCCTCACTCGGGCCTGCCATGACGCCCGCCGCACAGTGGACCCGAAGAACGAGGGCCGGCCCTGGGCAGCCTGCAGGACAACCGGAGGGCACACCCGCGGGGCTACGAGAAAACTTAAGGTTCAAGGTGAGGCGACTGCGCAGTGCCGGGGGGCCAGGAAGGAGAGCGCCAAGAAGCCCGAAGGACGCGGGAAGAGGGCGATGAAACCGCAAACGAAGCGGGTTAGGATTATTGAGCCACCAAAGCCAGGAGCCCGTCGTCCAAAACTAAGCCGACCACGAAGGGACTCGAACCCTCAATCTTCTGATCCGAAGTCAGACGCCTTATCCGTTAGGCCACGCGGTCACGACACCCACAGCCTCTCAATGTGATAGTTAAGTGAACCCCCCCTTGAAAGTGGCGTTGGCGCGAGAAACGACCGTGCGCGTGTGGCCACAAGGTGCGTCCCAGGTGTGGCGGAGGAAGAACCACAGTGCGGTCCCTGCATCTGGCGTCGCTGGTGCGGCCTTGGGTCACCAAATAAGTCTACAGGTGACTCCTACTTCGCGAGGAGGCCGCGTGCCCTAATGAATAAAATGTCTGACTTCGGATTAACGGTTTGAGCCCCTTCGTGGTCGAAACGTTTTAGTCCGGAAAAGAGGATAGTACTCTTGTACCGCAGCCAAATCCCAATCCTTGCCCTTGTTTTAGACACGTAGAGCCCTCCGGACCCTCTCCCGGCAGCTACTTCCGTCACCTGGACCTGGTAGTTAGGGCTCGTGTCCAATCGGGTTTTGCACCTGGAAATTTCCGGGGTGACGTCATTACGCAGCCATGCGCCTCATAGTTCAAGAGGCATGTGAGCCGGCGCCGCTTGCGAGAAGCCCCAGTGGCCTAATGGATAAGGCACTGGCCTCCTAAGCCAGGGATTGTGGGTTCGAGTCCCATCTGGGGTGAGGTGGCTTAACCACTACATGTTGCTTTTATATCTACCTTTTTAAGATACAAAAATCATGCAGCACATTTCTCCTTTTTAAGACCATTTGTGTGTGTGCGGGTGTGTGTGTATTGCAATTAATTTGCCCTTTCTTTTTGATCGAGCCTGACTATACTTTTAAAGGTAAACCGATATGAGGGCAAATGGTTCCCCACTTCTTGTTGCCTCTTTGGGTTGGCATCTAAACAGACAACGTGGTGAAAGGGCTCTGCAAGCTATAGATCCCTGTGCAAAAGAAGCGAGCGTGTTCTGTGTGAGTCTACGGCTATAAAGTTAAAATCAGGCAACACCTTAGCCCGTCCCTCCTTGCCCCCTAAACCCCCCACGGGAGACGGGCAGGCGGTGTGTGGCGCCGCCCACCTCCATGCCCTTAGTCCTGGTGTGGACTCGGTCTCCACTGAGAGGGCACCCACCACACTGTCCTGTGCTAGGGCCAGGAGGGGGTGCAACGAAGCTCGTGTGTACAGCACGCTCATTGGACAGTGGGGATAACTGCCAATCTCTTGAGTACACCCGAGTCCCGCAGGGAAAAGATGGCACGCTCACATCGGGTGATCCCAGGAGTATTTAAAAAGGGATTAGTGGGTAAACAAGGTCCTACTGTATAGCACAGGGAACTGTATTCGATATCCTGTGATTAAACCATAATGGAAATGTGTGAAAAAGAATGTGTCTCTCTATATATAATATATATATCTGAATCACTTTGCTGTACAGCAGAAATTAACACATTTAAAATCAACTATACTTCGATAAAAAATAAATAAAATAAATAAATAAAAATAAAAAGGGATTATCTACTGTATAACATAGGGAACCATACTCAATATCCTGTGATTAAACCATAATGGAAAAGAATATTAAAAAGAATGTGTGTATATATATATATATATAACATGTATATATAATATGCATATCTGAATCACTTTGCCGTACAGCAGAAATTAACACATTTTAAATCGACTATATTTCAATAAAAAATAAATAAATAAATAAAAATAAAAAGGGATTATCGGGGAGATATACATTTATGATTTTCACACTCTCCTGTGTGTGTGTGTGTGTGTGCCTGTGTGTGTGTATATATATATAAAATTATCCTTTGGTAAAATGTTTAATTTTTGTTTTAATTGTACTTTTCTGACCAGGGATGATTTTTTTTTTTAACCTTGAAGCCCTGAGGAGCTATGGGTGTGCATCCACGTTGACTATCGCACTGTGTGCCCTTTGGGGATGCTGTATTTACTCGGGGAGAGGCTGTATTGTTCATCAGGTTTTCATAAGTCCTTGACTCAAAAAAGTTTAAAAACCACCATTCCTTGTACTTTTGAAAAAAAGAACAAACTAGAAGTACAGAATCCCCCTCTCCCTTCTCCAGAGTCATCCAGAATTCTTCCTGTTCTCTCTGCTCTAAGCCAGCCTCCAAGTTTTAGGGATGCTACTTTCCAGCTCTCTCTGGCTCCCAAGCCCTGCCGCGTGGCTGCACCATCACGGGCCTAGCCTGCAAAGCTGGGGCTACTGCTTCCCTTCTGGCCTTCAGGCTTCAGTTCTTCCTAAAACCATCCTCCAGGCCCTGCGTCCACGGAGCTTACATTCAAGTGAGAGAAAAGACAGTAAACTAATACCAGGAGGATTTCAAAATAAAGAGGGTGATGGGAAACTATTAGTTGAGTAGTCAGAGAAGGCTTCTGGGTACAGAACGGCAAAGGGACCATTGTAATCTTGTCACCTTCAGAGGACTTCTTTAATATCTTGGGTGACACGCTACCTACTTCAAGGGGTTATTGTGAGGAGTATTTGTGCTCAGTGATTAGAACAGTCCCTGGAACGTAGTGTGTGCTCTGTAAGTCATGGTCATTGCCATTTACTATGATACTATTTGCTCCATTATTCAAGGTTTTTTTTTTTTTTTTTTTTTTTTTTTAGTGTCCACAGTATTTGTTAATCATTTATTTAGCATGAGAAACTATTCCTTAGCCCAGATATTAGTAGTTCATAGCTCAGGAACACAGTAAGTGACAAACTTCCATGGAACTCAACCCAAAGAAATTCTTTATATTCCAGAATCACTTTGCACTCTGAAAGATACCAGCCTTCCCCATCTCCTCAAAATCTTTTATGGAATCATAATATCGGTAGAAATCTGCATATGCCTTCTTTCTTGGTTCAGCCGCAGCAAACTTATAGAAAGCTGAATATCGGTAGAAATCTGCATATGCCTTCTTTCTTGGTTCAGCCGCAGAAAGCTGCAACTCCCAAGGAGACAACGAATGCTCCAACAATATGAAATCGCAGACGCTTGGCCAGAAGGCCACGCATCTGAGGTTTTGTCAAAGGACTGGAAGCCATGGTAGTTTTTCTCCTTGACAGCACAACGCTGACGCCCACTAAGGGCCGACGGTGCTCCTTAAGCCTCGGGAACGGATGAGGAAGAAACCACCTTCCCTTTTTGTAGGTGAAGACACTGGGACCAGACAGGTCAAAAGACGCAACCAAGGTCACGCTGAAGGCGGTAAAAAAGCAGCGGCCACCGGGCCCGGGCCGGCTGTCTCAAAAGCCCGGCGGTCCCTCGAGGCCCCCTCAGCAAACCCGGCCCCCGTAGGACTCGCTCCGCCGGCCCGCCTCCCCTAAAAGGCCGCAACGCGGGCTTGCTGGGGTCGACGAGGGCGAGAGGTCCGAGGTTTTCCGCCCCAGAGATGCAGAGTAACGATTTAGCTCCAAGGTAGACCAACAGCAGGCAGTGGGAGGCGGCAGGTACGGGAATCCGAACGAGGGACGCAAAACGCCCAAGACTCCATTATTCAAGGTTTTTGTGTGATACTCTCCTACCAGATGTGAACCCCTGAAGGCTCAAATTTCATCTTACATTTCTTCTCTTTCATTCATAAGGAATTCATATTAAGATTCTTCTAAATGCCAAGCACAGTGCTAAGCCCTGGGAAATATAAATATGACTAAGGTATAGTACTGGCACTCAACAGAGAATCTTCTAGAATCCTCTAGATTTTCCTAACCTTCTAGGATGAGGAACCGGAATCGCAAATGTCTGAAGGTAAGGGGCGCGTGAGAGGGGCAGTTAACAATCTGCTATGGCTGTAATGGAGGAAGGAGAACAGTGCACGAAGAGAGAACCCTGGAGTAAGGAAATTACATTCGATCTTGCGGGCAGAGGGTTTTAAGCAGAGGAGCAAAATAACTATACTTGCAGTTTGAAAAGATCCCCTTGGCAGCACGGTAAAGAATGAATTAGAGGGACTTTCCTGCTGGCGCAGTGGCTAAGAATCCGCCTGCCAGTGCTAGTGAGACACGGGTTTGATCCCTGGTCCAGGAAGATCCCACATTCCCTGGAGCAACTAAGCCCGTGCACCACAACTACTGAGTCTGCGCTCTAGATCCCGTGAGCCACAACTACCGAGCCCATGTGATGCAACTACTGAAGCCTGCGTGCCCCATGCTCCGCAACAAGAGAAGCCACTGCAATGAGAAGCCCGCGCACCGCAAGGAAGAGTAGCCCCTGCTCGCCACAACTAGAGAAAGCCCGCGTGCAGCAACGAAGACCCAACGCAGCCAAAAATAAATAAATAAAATAAATAAATTTATTTTTTTAAAAAAGTGTGTGGGATGGCCTGGGAGGGGGTAGGATGGGGAGATGGCTGAGTGCTGGATGTAAGTTCACTGCAGTAGGCAAGGTCATGAAAGCCTGAGCTGGGGCAGTAATTATGGAGGGGAAATGAAGGGATGCAAGGGGGTAAAGACATAGTCTTTTAATTTTGGGGGGGATTTTTTATTGTATCACTCCTTTGAGTAGAAACCTTCAGAGGCTGCCTGCTATTTATCACTTTATCAAGTTCAAGCCCTTGTGCAAGCCTTTATTATCTGATTCCATTCTGTCTGGCTGGTCTGATTTCTCAGGTGATAGTAAACCCACTGGAGGTGGGGACCACATTTTATATTTCTGTATACCTACAACGCTTACTACAGCAGAGATGAATAGTAAATACTTGCTGATTAATTGAACCAGAGTCAAAATCTCCCCTACCCTTTGCACAGGCTCCCAAATCTTTTTTTCTCTTTGATTTTTTCCAGCTTTCCTTGATTTACTGAGAGGCACTTGAGCTCTGAGTTATTTTAAAATTTATACTAATGCTCTAATATATGGGATCCTGTGTAAATTTTATTAGCCATAGTAGCATTTATGTCTCCTCCCAGCTTATGGTCTGGCATATGACAGGGAAACATGTCAGAATACGTTAAACCCAAAATGTTTTTTTGGTTGTTTTTTTGTTTTGTTTTTTGTTTTTTACTTTTTGGCTGCACCTCGCAGCATGTGGGATCTTAGTTCCCTGACCAGGGATCGAACTCTCACCCCCTGCAGTGGAAGCTCAGAGTCCTAACTGCTGGACCGCCAGGGAAGTCCCCAAAATGTTTTTTTGGGGATAAAAAGAATAGTAAAACTCCAGGAGGCAGTGATTTCTCAGTAATTTGATAGATTTGACTGATAGATTTGATAGTTAATCTGTATCCTTGTTTTGAGATTAACCCCGAAAAGTAGTTCCAATAAAGTTTATTATTTAGGGGCTTCCCTGGTGGCGCAGTGGTTGCGCGTCCGCCTGCCGATGCAGGGGAACCGGGTTCGCGCCCCGGCCGGGAAGATCCCACATGCCGCGGAGCGGCTGGGCCCGTGAGCCGTGGCCGCTGAGCCTGCGTGTCCGGAGCCTGTGCTCCGCAACGGGAGAGGCCACAGCAGTGAGAGGCCCGCGTACCGCAAAAAAAAAAAATCTGCGTGAAAGTGAGCTGCAACTCAAACACTGGTTGTACAGGGGTCAACTGTACTTAATCCTAATACGGTGTGGACTTTTCCTGAACATTCTATTCTTTTCCATTGATCTAATTATTCTTTAGCTTTTTATGCTACTTAATATGAGAGTATTAATTTATAACCCAATTTATTAATTTTTTCAGTATTTTCTATTTTTCTTATCTATATCTTCTGACTTTTTGCTGTAATCAAAATACATTGTGTGGGCTTCCCTGGTGGCGCAGTGGTTGAGACTCTGCCTGCCAATTCAGGGGACACGGGTTCGAGCCCTGGTCTGGGAAGATCCCACATGCCGCGGAGCAACTGGGCCCGTGAGCCACAACTACTGAGCCTGCGCGCCTGGAGCCTGTGCTCCGCAACAAGAGAGGACTCGATAGTGAGAGGCCCGCGCACCGCGATGAAGAGTGGCCCCTGCTTGCCACAACTAGAGAAAGCCCTCGCACGGAAACGAAGACCCAACACAGCAAAAATAAATAAATAAATTGAGTTTAGAATAATGTGTTGTGTAATGAAATGTTTTTATACGACACAATTTAATGCCATCAGTTTGCTTTGTTTTAATATGAAATGTTCATGTTTTTTCTTCCAAACATTCTGTAATTACATATTTGATTTCTCATTGATCCAAGATTTAGGAGAGAGAGTTTCCGTTTCCAAGTGGCTGCATTTCTGTATTGTTTTGTGTTATTGTAGTTTATACTGTGGCTATTAATTGTTGGTTTTATGTAATGTTTGCTCTGGGAGCAGTCGATGTATACTGCAGATTCTTTTTTTTTTTAATTTGAAGCTTTGTTTATAGTCTAATGTTATCGGTTTCCGTTATTCTGTTCGTATGACATAGAATTTAGTATATAACCTATTAAATGAGTATTATAGTTTGCTCTAGTCTCACTTGCCTTGCAAATGTCAAAAACAGAAAGGTATGTTAAAATCTTTACAAATTATGTTTCTAGAAATTTCTTTTTAACTTTTTTGCTTTATATGGCTGTTGTTTTTTTTTTTTTGCAGTACGCGGGCCTCTCACTGTTGTGGCCTCTCCCGTTGCGGAGCACAGGCTCCGGACGCGCAGGCTCAGCGGCCATGGCTCACGGGGCCAGCCGCTCCGCGGCATGTGGGATCTTCCCGGATCGGGGCACGAACCCGTGTCCCCTGCATCGGCAGGTGGACTCTCAACCACTGAGCCACCAGGGAAGCCCCTCAAGTATTTTTTAAAAAATCATTTATTTATTTATGGCTGCGTTGGGTCTTCGTTGCTGTGCGCGGTTTCTCATTGCAGTGGCTTCTGTTGTTGCAGGGCACGGCACGGGCTCCAGTAGCTGTCTGTGGCTCGAAGGCTCTAGGGCACAGGCTCAGTAGTCGTGGCGCACAGGCTTAGTTGCTCCGCGGCATGTGGGATCTGCTGGGACCAGGGCTCAAACCCCTGTCCCCTGCGTTGGTAGGTGGATTCTTAACCACTGCGCCACCAGGGAAGCCCTTTCTTAAGTATTTTTAAAGCGATCCCAGACATCACATCGTTTTATTCCTACATACTTCAATCGTCATCTCTTAATTATCTTCTTACAGTGGATTGCTGCAAATCAGGATCCAAATAAGGTCCAAACACACAGGATTTGGATGCTGGGTCGCTTTTTAAGCTAAAGCTGCCCCTCCTTCCCTCCTCTCCTGCCCCATGCTATTGACATGTTGAAAAACAAAAGGTCAGATTTCCTGTAAAATGTCCCACATTTTGGATTTATCTTCTTTGTGGTGTCATTTAACGTGTTCCTCTCTCCCAGATAGTTCTTCTAAATTGGAAGTTACTTTTAATGCCTTTATTTTTAAATTCAGGTTAAACTTTTTGGCAAAAATACTTTCAGATGGTGCTGTGTATTTAATATAGTATGTCAGAAGGTACATAATATGGGCTTGGCATCAGGAGGTGACAGCCTGATCACTGTCAAGCGCTTCATCAAACGTTCATATAATCGTCTCATCCATGAATGATCTTTGCCTGAATAAATGACAGTTGACCCTTGAACTTGGGGATTGGGGTTGCTGACCCTCCTCCGTCAAATAATCTAAGTTTACAGTTGGCCCTACCCACCCACAGATTCAACCAAGCTTGGATTCAACCCACCTTGTATGGTGTAGCTATGTAGTAGGTACTTATGGAAAAAAATGCACCTATAAATGGACCCATGCAGTTCAAACTCGTGTTGGTCAAGGGTCAACTGTATTTTATTAGGGATTACAACATAGTGCTTTTTCCAATGTTGCTTTCTTTCCACATAGTTTGTAAAGAACTTTCTATCATTAACTAGGTCATTAGTTTATCCTGAAATACCATTGTTTAAATTAGAGCAGGATAAATGTGTGTTTTCTTTCCTTCAATGCCAGTTTTTAGAGTAAGGAGTTGGAACCCTTGATCTAGCCAATGTATCCTTCTTTAACTTTTTTTTTGGCCACGCCTCTGCTTGTGGGATCTTAGTTCCCCCACCAGGGACTGAACCCAGCCCAGCAGTGAAAGCACCGAGTCCTAACCACTGGACCACCAGGGAATTACCTTTTTTTTTTAAAGGATGGACAGCCTGTAGTTGGATTTTAGCTGACCCAGTTTGAATTTTTGTCTTCTAATAGGGGTCTTTACTGATCCATAATCATCCTTAGTATGTTTGGTTCTGTATTTATGCTACTTATGTTTTGGCTGATTTCTTTAACTTTTGCCATATAGGATGTACTTTTCTCGTGATTTGAAAAGCATAATCCTATTTTACTAGTGATTATTTTTAATGTAAAATCAATGCACGCTCAATGCAAAAACTTCAAATGATTCAGGATATAAAACTTAAAAGTGCCCCAATCCTTCCTAAATGCCTTGGACTGAGAGCATGTTGTCAGTTTTTCACTGTTGTTTCTTCCTGTGAGTTTTCCAAAGGCTCTCCCTCAAGTGCTAGGGACCCCTCCCTTTATTTTACAAAACTTTCATAGGACTCATATTGGTTCTTCCCTTGAACACACGTTCTGACCACACTCCAAAAGCAAACTCAATGGCTTTTTCTAAGATTCCCATGTTTTCACTTGTCTGAATCCCTGTATCTTCAGCTGGATGGCTGGGTGCCAGTTCAATGATTCACAGCCTGGGGGGAGGGAGCGAATGGTACTCATTTTGTGCATTTAAGTCCTTCTGGCAGAACTACTGCTGAACATCAGATTATGTTACGACTAAAGCAGCTCTAAGTGGAACATGCCTTGCCCCTCAATTACAGTTTACCTTTGGCCTAGCCCCTGCCCTACAAATTAGGGGTGATGGTGCCCCAGGCTTCCTCTGCTTATGTCCTTTAAGACTACATTACCTTTTTGAGCGTTATCAGCAACTGTTGATCTCCTCCAGTAAATTCTGGAATCTCTGGCAGAAGTGTCACAAAATTGTTGGCGTGTGCACATTACCCTTCCCCTGGTAGGTTTTTTTTTTTGGTCTTCATTGCCGCGCATGGGCTTTCTCTAGTTATGGCGAGCGGGGGCTACTCTTTGTTGTGGTACGCAGGCAGTGGCTTCCCTTGTTGCGGAGCACGGGCTCTAGGTGTGCGGGCTCAGTAGTTGTGGCTCACGGGCTCTAGAGCGCAGACTCAGTAGTTGTAGCGCACGGGCTTTGTTGCTCCGCGGCATGTGGGATCTTCCCGGACCAGGGCTCAAACCCGTGTCCCCTGCATTGGCAGGCGGATTCCTAACCACTGCGCCACCAGGGAAGCCCCTCGGTAGGTTTTTCCTATAGGATTTAAGCCATTATCAAGCCATATCAAGCCAGATGCCTTTAATTGGATCACTTTCTTACCAAGAAACTTCCCAGGTTATCTCATTTAATTCTCATTACAATCGTGATGTAGGTAAATGAGGAAAGGAAAGTCCCGAGATGGTAAACGATTAGTCTAGAACCAGCAACTAAATGGCCAAGGGCAGACATAAGCAATAGGCATACCAGGTCCTCTGACTTCTAGGGCAACAGAACTTTTCCCACCACCTCATCTTACTTTAAACCACCTACATTTCCTGGCATTGCTCAGGAGTCCTGCTAACTACAATCAATACTAGGATTTCTTTTAATGCAACGATGGGATTAAAATAATTTCCTAAGTTCATATACAAAGCTATAACAGGTTTGAACTTTGTGACAAAATTTCTTTTTATGCCACATTTAAACTGAAGAGCTGAAGCACAGAAAAGGAGATCCCTGCTGCTACTCGCCCTGCTGTTAACACCCGCATGTGACTTACTGATGGACACGTAGCAGGAAGCACTCCCTAGGAATCAGTGGTTTGAAAGCAAAGAGAAAGTTCAAGGCAATCAGCAGATAATGATTCCTCTTTACCATATTCCAGTGAAAAACACTGTCATCGACCCTACTGCTATTTGTTAAGATTTCAGCAGCCCTGGGGGCTCGGTAATTGGCTCCTACAGGCCCTCACCATTAGGCAACGGCACACACCTATGGGCATACCTTTCCATTTTAACAAAAACTCCGCTCCCAGTGAGGTAACTCCAGAGTTTAACTATCTCAACCACAAAGGAGCAGACACACACAGCACTATATAATTATTTTTAATGTCCAGAGTTTATAATTCAAGGGCCAGAGCTTTCTCCCAGACTCAAGTTTATAATTGCTCAATTGGCTGGTGAGGCCAGTAGGGATACTTCTTCTTATCTAATTTGGTTTCTGGGAAGACTTCATTCAAGTCCTCAATGGTCATCTGATCAAATGGAATTATGTTCTTCATCTTCTCCAGCTAGAAAAAGACGGGAACTGTGTTAAGATAAATAGGGCTGCAGAGATGCAAAAAAGAATCCAAGGCAGGTTACCCCCACTAGGTGAAAGATGTGTGGCCGTGAAAGAGAGGAAATACAGGCAAAGGCCGAGGCTCATCCTTACCTCTTTCTCGTATTCCTCAATCCTGGTCTTAGAGAGAGACAAAAACTCAGCACAAAGTTTCACCTTTTAAGAGAAGGGAGAAATTCTGTTTACAGAAATGTAATCATACAGTATGTACTCCTTTGCTGGTTTCTTTCACTCACATAATTATGTTGAGGTTCATCCATGTTATTGTGTTTATTAATAGTTCATTCCTTTTTATTGATGCTTTAAAGTCACTCCACCTTAACCTTACTAGGAGGAAACAGAACTGTCAGGAATTAAGAGAATTTTAAAATAAATAAGAGCCTCAGATACTTACATCTTTTTTCTCTTCAGCATCCACCTGGGCAGTATATTTATCCTCCGGCATAGGAACCTTCAGGGCATTAAACTACAAAACAGTGACAGTGAGTTGTCATTAATATAACCAAGAGCCCCCCAAAAGGGCTCAAAGCTGCTAATCGTAATAGAGCATATAAAAACACGTTCTCCATTCGGGGAGGAAACCAGCATGCATCTAGGGCATCGTAGTGGAAAGAGTACTAGACTACCAATGGAAGTTCAAGGTTCTTCTCTGCCCCATCACTAACTAACTGGAGACCTTGGACAATTCTTTATTACAGTGAGCTTCAGTTTCTTCACTTGATAAAGAGAGTTGGACTTGATGACCTCAAAGAACCCTGCAGTTCTAAAGAAATTCTGATTTTTTTTTTTAAGAATTCTGCATTTTATTGCACTCAAATGACATTGAACAGAAGACGTTTACATTACTTTTAGAAAATCCATTGATGTTGCCCAGCTTGGCATATATTTGTAAAAGACAAGGCTCGTTCATTGAGATATTTGGAAATGGAAAGTATTTGAAGTTGACCACAGCATAATGAATCCTCAGTGTCCAGAGTTCTAGAGATGATTATATACAAAAATCCAGCAAAATTTACTTTACACATTTATCAGTTCTATGTCACTCCTAAGTTTCCCTAAAAAAATATGGCTTTATAAAAAGTAGTGTTCTAGCCCGTGAGCCATGGCCACTGAGCCTGCATGTCCGGAGCCTGTGCTTACCCCAAAAAAAAAAAAAAAAAAAAAAGTAGTGTTCTAGTACTTCCCTGGTGGCGCAGTGGTTAAGAATCCGCCTGCCAATGCAGGGGACACGGAATCGATCCCTGGTCCGGAAAGATCCCACATGCCGCGGAGCAACTAAGCCCGTGCGCCACAACTACTGAGCCTGCACTCTAGAACCCATGAGCCACAACTACTGAGCCCGCATGCCACAACTACTACAGCCTGCACGCCTAGAGCCCTTGCTCCGCAACAAGAGAAGCCACCGCAATGAGAAGCCCGCGCACCGCAATGAAAAAGATCCCACATGCCGCGGAGCAACTAAGCCCGTGCGCCACAACTACTGAGCCTGCACTCTAGAACCCATGAGCCACAACTACTGAGCCCGCATGCCACAACTACTACAGCCTGCACGCCTAGAGCCCTTGCTCCGCAACAAGAGAAGCCACCGCAATGAGAAGCCCGCGCACCACAATGAAGAGGAGCCCCCGCTCACCGCGACTAGAGGAAGCCCGCGCGCAGCAGCAGAGACCCAACACAGCCAAAAAAAAGTAGTGTTCTATAATTCACAATAGAAAGTAAGAGCTTTATTAGATTTTAAGTAGCAACTCTGTATTACCCAGATCACAGCTTTAGAAAATTATTGTTTTTTTTACTAATGTATTACTTTGGGTTTGACTACACTATGGTTTGGCATTACTTACTACAGGGTAACAACGCTCTCTAATGATAAATATATAAAATCTCTTTGATTTTCATCTTAAAAAAAAATTTATCATTATTATTTTTTTTGGCTGCACCACACGGCATGCAGGATCTTACTTCCCTGACCAGGGATTGAACCTGTGCCCCTTGCAGTGGAAGTACAAAGTCCGAACCACTGGACCGCCAGGGAAGTCCCCTGATTTGTCTTTTAAAAGAAACCGTAGTGGACTGGCGTAGTCATGTTTGCATAATGGATATGGAGGAGATGGTCTCCTTAGAAGACAGCTTAGTGTTGTGGCCCCAGCACTTAGCACTGCACTTGGCACAGAGTGGGCCCTCAATAAGCAACTGCTGAATCAACAAACAAACTACGGATGTTGAAATTTAACATCAGAAGAGGATACGTGAGCAAGAGATCACAGCTACAAGGGACAGTAAAAAAGACAGCAGAGAAAAGAGGAAAACAGTAAAAGGGCAGGAAAAAAATGTTACCTTTGTTCTAAAAGGAGACAGGTAGGGAGCTAAGAAGGAACTCAGAGTTGGGCAGAAACGTCCAACTCAAGAGCCCTCTGGCTCCCAGGTTAAGGCTCTGCCATACTGTTTCCCTGGGTAAGAAACCTGCTGAATGAAGAGACCCTGAAGTCTCTGCACCTATTTACCATTTAAATCTATCATCACAAGACCTCTGGCCACACCCATCTCTCCTGAGCCTCCTTTGGATTCTGGGTGTTAATTCCACCCCTCTTTCCCCTCTGTCATCCTGAGGTGTAATTGTCCACCGTCCTGCTCCCCAAGCAGGACGTGTTACGAGACCAGATCCTTAGCTGCGTGAAGTCTCACCTTCTTCTCGAAGTCATCCACCAAGCCGGCCTTTGCCACACTGGCCTTGTAGTACGCCCAGTCGATGGCAGGTGGCTTCTCAGGCAGAGCGGCCAACCTGATCACGTAGAAAAGCGTAAGTTAAGATTGTTCCGTGAGCAACAAAAAATTCACACAGCCAATTTCCCTGTTCCTTATTCCTATGGCCTGGGGCTATCATCACACTCTTCCCTTGGAGGGAGATCAAAGGAATGCAAAAAAATTACTTGTATTTGGAAAATGCATGGATTTCTTTATACTTTCTGCCGGAAGAACATCAAAAATTCACGTGCAATTCCAAAGCACATTTTGTTTCCACATTAAGTGACAGGTTAACAGGCCCCTCTCAGCAAGGTACTGACCTGGAGGTGAGGATCTCATTCCAGGATTTCAGGGAGCTGGCAACAGCCTTCTGGTTGTGGGGTATGATCTCCCCAAAAGCTACCCAGTCAATGGCTTTTAGAGCAAGTTTCCGTCCAGCCATCTAGAGATCCTAGAAAATAAAACTGGTCAGATCAAAACAGGGCTCTTGGAGAGAATCGTCTGAAGGGCATCTTAGAAATATTCAAGTTATTTCAGAAATAGATCAGCATCATATGAGTGGGTACATCTGTCAACTAAAGGAATTAGGATTACTAAATCAGAAGAGGAGGACAATTTACCTTTTCAAGTTCAAGGTGTGCAACCTGGCATATAAATATATCCTCTGCCCCACAGATGGTCCTCCCTCTACTCCCCAACTCCTAACTTATCAAAGCCCAGTTCTCTAGTGTTTGCACTCCACGTATCTTTGGAAATACTGGTAATGCAATAGTCATGAATTACATAAAGTAATTTAAATGCATTTCCACTCAGTTTGCGTTTTATTCACTGATTCTCCAGTGCACAGAACCCGAAACATACCCCCATTTCAACAAGGCTTAGTTAAATAGGGCAGACTCTCGACCAAAATTTCCTCACCTGAAAAATGGGGATAATAGCCTTGCTTACCTAAGAAGGCTGTTAAAAATATCAGATGTAAAAAAAAAAAAAAAAAAAAATCAGATGTAATTGTGCACATCAATTTGCTCTACAAACTTATACAAATTTAAGGGGCTCTCTACCCCCTCCCCGTCAGTTTAGTACTACGCCTGCACCTTCCTATTCATGTCTGATGTTTCCCTGCAGTGTTAGCGCATACCCTGAGTATACCGGCAATACGCTTAAAAGAGGTATTCAATACGTGTGAATGTGAGAGAAGATGGAAAGTGATTACAGCCATTTTTTTTTTAAATCAGGATAGAATATGGGGAAATAGTCAACTTAAACTAAATAAGATCAATGTCAAACATTAGGAAAAAGACTGAAATGGATCACAAGGAAGATGGAAGAAATCTTCCCCAGGATCTCAGGACACTCGTCCAACACCTGCCGCTTCCTGTCACTCTCAGGATAGCTTATGTTTCCTGGAGTGGAGGTGAGGGGCAGGTGACTTTTAAATACACCAGAGAAATAAGTGCCCTTACAGGGACTTTTCCAAGCACAGAAGACAGGCTTCATAAGTGGATTGTTGTCTTTTATTTACTGCTGAATCCCCAGCGCCTAGTACAGATCTTGCACACAGAAGGTGCTCAGTGAATATTTGCTGAACCGGTAAATGAACCCTGCACTTGAGAAGCTCTGAAAGCACCACACGCTCGAATGCTGAAACCTTCAGGAGGAGGGAAGGGCACAGCCCTCCAGCCTGCTGGGTGTCACTCAGCAAGCTAAAACTATCTTCCGGCAATGTTTCCGCAGCCTCCAAACCGGACTACTGAAGTCGGCCAGGCTGGGGTCGGGCTGGACGAGACAAGGTTAGTGGAAGCGCTTAAGTTAGAGGCGGCGGGGTCACAGACTGGCCCCTGCGACCTCGCGCTCGTGGGAGGGGAAAGGAAGGGAGCGCGGAGCAGCAGCTACAGCCGGGACACTCTGCCAGCGGGGCAACCGCAGGGCCCAGCGTCCTTGGTAGGGGCGCGACAAGGGTCGGGCCGAGGTTTGCAGGCGGCAGAGCAGAGGAACCCGCTGGGGTCGGACCTAAGGCCCCAAACCCCACTCACCTTCACCTACCCCGGCGGCCCACAGTCCACAGCACCAAGGAACGGAAGTGGATCACCGGAAAGCCTCCCCTCAGCCAGCCCAAAAGCCAAGGGGGCGGGCCCTATTTCTCAGGTCAGCCAATGGCGATGGGGGTTGGTTCCGGAAGTCCCGTCCCCGAAGGCGGGCGCCTAGCCTCTACTGCCAGGGTCCCCGGGAGCTGGTTGGGGGCGCTCCCGTCCCTCTCCGCCGGCCCCTCCCCCGCCGATGGGCCGGCCCGGCTCTCCCTGCCAAGAGATGGGCCGGCCCGGCGGCGCGCGGGCAGCGGCGGCGGCGGCGGCGGCGGCGGCCCAAGATGGCGGAGCTGCAACTGGACCCGGCGATGGCGGGGCTGGGAGGGGGTGGCGGGAGTGGGTTGGGCGACGGGGGCGGCCCGGGTCGCGGGCCCCCCAGCCCTCGCCCCGCTGGCCCCATGCCCCGCGGGCATGGCCGCCAGCCCACCGCCGCCGCGCAGCCGCTGGAGCCGGGTCCCGGACCACCCGAGCGGGCAGGGGGCGGTGGAGCCGCCCGCTGGGTCCGGCTGAACGTGGGCGGCACCTACTTCGTGACCACCAGGCAGACCCTAGGCCGGGAGCCCAAGTCTTTTCTCTGCCGCCTCTGCTGCCAGGAGGACCCGGAGCTGGACTCAGACAAGGTGTGCCCCGCCCTCGGGCGCGCCCCCGGCCTTCGGACCCCCTCGTTCCTCCTAGGCTTGTCCCCCGATTCCTGCAACACGCTTCTCGCTGGCGGGCACCTCGGGCTGGGACCCCCTCCTCCTCCTCTTTCCCCGCCAGGCTAACCCCCGGGGCTATTCTCCCCCATCCTCAGGCGCACGCGGGCTTTCTGTCTGACGCCACCCTTCGTTCTCAGCGGCTCCTTCCCCATACTGTGCCCACTTTCACCCACGAGAACCCACTCCACACCCCTTCTCCGTATTCCTCTCTGCACCTCTCATCCCAGCCCCTCAGGTCTGCATGAGTTTTCCCCTGGCTCCGCGTCAGCCCCTCACCGCCTGTGCCAGATGCGTCCAGAATTGGGTCAGGGTGAGCTAAGGCATCTTTGTAGCTTTCTCAGACTTCCTTTCGGACCCCTCTGCCAAGTTGGGTGAAAGCCTGGGTCTGATGATGGCTTCGACAGCTGCAGGAAGTGCTTCTCATGATATCACACTTCTTTCCTGTGGTCCTGGTCCCTGAGCTCCTATCTGGTAACTGTCACTGTTTTAGGTCGATATTTGAGATCAGATACGTTCCTTGGAAAGAGGTTGTCATTTGCCAGTGCAAACCTAAGCTGACCCGTTAAGACCAGGGAAAATGAAACCCAGAGAGTGCTGTTGGGCAAGATGCATGGCTGCTAACCAGAGAGTTGAGAGGTGACAAGACAGTTTGAGCTGTTGTCTGAGTTGTTTTTTTAACTTCACGCATTCATCTTTTAGCTTCCGACTTAAAAGCATTGATCATTGCTTACAGCGCCTTATATCCCATAGAGAACTTAGCTGTTACCTTGCAACAGAGCTAGGGTTGGGTAAACATTGGTTGATTTCATTTATTCATCTCCTGCCTCTCCTGTAATAAATCTCAGATTGAAGGAAACCTGTCCTACCCTAACTTTAAAGAGTTTCCAAAACCTTGCTTATTCTAAAGGAATTATTTGATCTACCCTAAATTTTCCTTGTTGCAGTAGAAGCCAGTTTCGTCTTGTTCCCTTTACTGTAAAGATGAGTAGGATTAAAACTGCTCAGAGCCAAGTCCTGGCTGTGCCAAGCTTCCTGTGGGCACAGATCTGGAGTGTGTGAGTTACAGCTGCCAATGCAGACTCCCACTGTTGTTGGCCCTGAGCTCTGGAGCATTGCCAACTGAACAGAGGTTTTCTTAGAATTAGGAATGTGATTCAGGGACAATAGAGAAATCAGAATGTCCATCTCAAGCAAAAATTTAGATCATGCAACTATGACATTTTCTTCCTCGGTTTCTTTATAACAAGTATCCCAACGGAAGAATGTTGGTAATTGTGTCAGAGTAAAAATTTTAAAAGTTCAAGTTAATGCCTAGATGATGAATACGACTGTACATCTGTAACACCCTCCCTGAAATGATCTTGAAGTACAAGATACATAAAGCCAGGCTTCTTGCCAATAGTTTGTGATAAATACCTAGCAAAACTTGCCCTCGCACTCGTGAATTGTGACAGAGAGGTGGAAACCCTGCCCTGACTTAGTCTGAAAGCTCCACAATGATACCCTTATGTTTGGTTGGCAGGACGAGACAGGGGCCTATCTGATTGACAGGGACCCTACCTACTTTGGTCCTATCCTGAACTACCTCCGCCATGGGAAGCTCATCATTACGAAGGAGTTGGCAGAAGAAGGTAAGAACCATGTTTGCATTGGGCGTTTTCAAAGTTCAGGTCAAATCTTTAAAGCTGTTTCACAGATTTGAATTTTTTTTTTCCACAGATTTTATTTTATTTTATTTTTTTCTGGCCGCGCCTTGCGGCATGTGGGATCTTAGTTCCCCAACCAGGGATTGAACCCGTGCCCCCTGAATTGGGAGCGAGAAGTCTTAACCACTGGACCGCCAGGGAAGTCCTGAGATTTGAATTTTGAGGTTTTCATCAAGCTCATGTGCAGTAGATAGTGTAGGAAAGCTTTACGGAAATAAATAGGGAGCCTCCAATTACCTAGTCTCGTCTGAGAGGGTCTTGAAGGAGCCCCTTTCGGTTCGCTTCAGCCTCCTTCGGGAGAAGGAAGCTACGTAGCTCAGCTTTGGAGATAGCTTTGGAGTTTTTTCTGAACCTGCAGAATTGTCAGGACCCCTTTTTACATTTACTTATTACTAGCAGTGACTGTCCACAGCCTGAAGCAACGAATCTCTGACATTTTGCTATTCATACTTTCAATTTTAGTTTGAACTTGCAGCTGTAAAAAAAGAAATAATAAAGGCTTGGCCTCATTTCTTTTAAGACTGATCTCATGCTTCCTTGTAAATTTTTGCATCTGACCTAATTCATTCTCCAGCCCATTGTCAGGTGCATCGTTATTTGACTCATCTTTTTGGTTTGTAGAGCATTTGGACTGTAAGTGGGTCTAGACATCTTTCTAAAAGGCTGTCTTGGGGGTGGGATAGGGAGGGTGTGAGGGAGACACAAGAGGGAGGAGATATGGTGATATATGTATATGTATAGCTGATTCACTGTTATAAAGCAGAAACTAACACACCATTGTAAAGCAATTATACTCCAATAAAGATGTTAAAAAAAATAAAAATAAAAAAATAAAAGGCTATCTTGGTCTCACTGAGGCATTCAGTTGAAGAGTGGGGCCTGTCCCTAGAGCCAGGGCACCCTGACCTGGGAACTTTAGCTCTGCGTGAGAAAGCTGTAATGGCCGTGCTAATTAATGAAGTGGCTGCAGAACACTGCTGTTAAAACCAGTCAAAAGGGGACTCACTCTCCCTTTTTTTTTTTTTTTTAAATGCCCCCTTCCTTTTTTTTTTCCTTAACATTTCAAATGCATACAAAGTAATGGGAATAGTGCAGTAAATTCCACCCACCATCCAGCTTCAGCAATTACCAACTCATGGGTACTCTTGTTTCTTGAAAAGAGGAATCTGAAGCATCTTTTCTAATGCCTTAAAAAATTCATTTTGAAAAAAATCATTTTGAAATAATTTCAAAGTTAGAGAAAAGGGCAAGAATAGTACAAAGAACTTTGTTTACCCAGCTTCACCAATTTTTAACATTTTTTGGTCATATTTGCATTACAATTCATTCTCTCTTTCCTCCTCCCTGCTTTTTTTCCTCTCCCTCTTCTAGTTTTTATTTTAGAACTATTTGAGACTAGGTTACACACTTCACCCCTTAATGCTGCAGTGTGTATTTCTCAAGAACAGGACATTCTCTCACATAACCACAATACAGTTATCAAATTCAGGAAACTTAATATTGATAAACACCTTAACTATAGCTTATATTCTAAATTTATCAGTTGTTCCATTAATGGTATTCATAGCAAATTTTTTTCGTGGTGCAGGATCATACATTCCATTTAGTTATCGTGTCTCAGGCCTTTGATTTTGTTTAGCTTGGGATTCTTTTTTTTGGATTGAACCCAGGGCCATGGCAGTGAAAGCTCCGAGTCCTAACCACTGGACCACCAGGGAAGTCCTATGCATGGGATTCTTTCAATGACTGCCTTTTATATTGTTCAAATAATAAGCATCTTGTTAAATTTGGTCCACATAAATTTACACACACACACACACCTTTGGTCATTTTTAGGACAAACTGGGTAGAAATTGCAAGCTCAAGGGTTGTCCAATGGGACTAGTTCCAGGAACTACGTGACATATGGTAAAGGTGTCCTGCAGCTCACGGGCAGGGGCAGGGAGAGCAGGGGAAGGTGCCAGGTGGGAAACGGCAGGGGTGAAACGGAGTAAACAGAGCACCGTTGACTCACTGCCGTTGGGGAAAGGGGCACGGGTGCACATCGGACAGCAAAGAAACAGTTCCCAGGCTGAAGGAGATAGACTAGACTTGCATTTGAAAGATGAAGTTCTTAGCAAGCTCATGAACTCCAGCCTCTTCCTGCCGTTTTCTGGGGAATTGACACACATCTAACTACAGTTTGGTCCTTCTAGGTGTGCTGGAGGAAGCGGAGTTTTACAACATTGCGTCTCTCGTGCGACTTGTTAAGGAAAGGATACGGGACAACGAGAACAGAACTTCACAGGTAATGGGTTTTGAACTCTTAAGGGGAAGATATCCCAAGTGGCCATCTCTGTCCGTGTGTCTGGGTGTGATTTGAAATGGATGATGTGCTGCTTGGCCAGAGCCCTGCCTTTCCCCATAGAGCCGGAGGTCTCTGTGCGGAACACTGTCCGTCTGCCAGACAGACAGCGTGTACTCTGCCAGACTTGTTCAGAGCAAGGAAACAGAGGAGAAGAAACCACAAAGAAGACGAAACAGCCCCGTGTCCCCTTAGAAGAGCGGGAGGTTGTGGCTGCTCTCCATTTGGCAGTGGGAGGAGCCACTGCGCTTGAGGTTCAAAGCCTGTTCTTTCCGGCAGAGTATCTGCCTCCCTTCATGTCCACGTGGAGGCCAAACAAGGTCTTGCTTCCACCTGTTGGCTTCTGTTTATTAGGACCAGCCTTCAGCCTGTGACCATGTCACATCCAGCTCCTGACAGCCTCTTGAAACCAGTCATGGCGTAGACTTTGCAAGTGGTTTGTGAATCATGCTTCTAAGAAAATAATATCAAGCTTCTCTTTTTATTATGAAGTCTGGATTTTTATGTTAACTTAGTAGATATGGTAACAAAAATCAAACAGAATTTGCCACATAGTTTGAGAACAGAACAGAAGGCAGTAAGGCACTCTTACCTCATTTCATGTCGCATCACCCATCAGGTGTCTTAAGTAAGTGGCCACAATAGCTTCTGTTAGGCCCTGGGGACCCCAACTGATAGGAGAAGGTCCACGCCTTCAAGAAGCTTAAAGTCTAGCAAGAAACACAGACACTCCCTTTCATGTATTTAGGCTCTATTTTAAGAGAGTTTAGCTGCAGTAACGGGCAGAGTTGTCCTCCAGCATGACTTGCCTCTTATCCCATCAGATACCGGTGGTGGTCGCTTTCTTGAGATCTAATCTATTGCAATATAGAATTTTCCTTGAAATAAGAAGGCAGTATGTTCCTTTTCAAAAGTAAAAAATAGTTCCTTGCTCTTTCTGTGTTAGACTTCATATATCAAAATTTTTCTGTCTCTAAATGGAATTATCTGGATGAATAACGGGCACCTATGATAAAAAATGAACTCTCTTATACATTTTATCTCTAGCACTTTGTGAAGGTGGAAAGAAGGGCTTATTCATTTAGTTCTCTTACATCTGCCCAATGGCTGAAAGGCTCCTTTTTAATGTTCAAAGATGAACTTGTAGTTGGTTTGCAGATTACCGTATGAAATATGATCTAGCGCCACCAATCTTTCTGCCATCTCATAGTATATTTACATGGCATCTTTCACTATTATAGATACTTAATAGATCAGACATTCTGAGAATATTGCCTCATCCTCGGTTTTCCACATTCCAAAAATACCCCTTTGATTGCTTAATATAAATATTGATGGTACCATAGAGTGTGTCATTTGAAACCATTCGAATCGTGGCCCTTGAACACTCTCAGTTCTTTGCCATTAGCAGATTCCTTGAGAGCATCATTAGATGCTCATCTGTTTGATGACAGCACTTAATTAGTTCTCTAGATTCTGAGGCTTGTGCATTTATACCCAGTTGGAAGCTTTTTTATTCTAGGCATGTCAAGACCCTTTTGATGTTAATTAATCTTTCCATCTGTCCTCTTTATTTAGTGGAACGCTGGGCAATTGATTTGATGTTGTTCAATGATGTCCCCTTTTGCATTTGTCCCACGTGGCTCTAAGGCTGAGTGTGGATTTCCGTGGCTGTCCCTTCAAACACGTTATCTACTTTAACTTGTCTGCATTGAAAGGAGACACACATGGCAGACGATAGAGCGAAGCCCAAGATGTGGGGGGACCTACTCTGCCTTTTCTCAGTGACCTCACATCTCTTTTAGTGGCTGCCACCATTCTATTACTCTGCTGTCCCTGGCAGTAGCTTTTGCTAGGTGATTAATCTCAGTGCAGTTGAGAGCACCAGTGGTTTACTTTGGGAGAGAAGAATAAAGAAGAGCAAGTACAGACATCTTAAATACCTGGGACTTGGACAGCTGTGGCCACTATCAGGTCCTTTGGATGCTCTGCATCCTACAATATAAAACATCTGGTTGTTTCCGAAATGCATGGCTAGAGTAATTGAAATTGCCGGAAGATTTGTCCTATATTTTACATGGAAGAAAATTTTTTTTGCCTTCGCACCTTGTTTAATGGTAGCTGTACCTCATGTAGAAGGACGGAGTATACAAGAAAGATTATAGTGTTGTCAGGCCGACCTGGGCTCAAGTCCCAGCTCTACCTCCAATCCACTTAATCGCTGTACAGCTCGGGCAAGATACTGTGCTCCAAACAGCAGTGTCCCGTGTGTGGAAGGAAGCCACCACCTGCCTTCCAGGACTGCAGTGAAGGCTGGAAGAGAAGGGTGTAACACTTGGGGCTCGTAGCACTCGGTGATCAGTAGCTGCTTTTATTTATCCAGTATTCCCCAAGGTGTTCTAAAACTAATTTTCCAGGTAGCTGAAGCCAGCTTGTCCTTTTGAAAAAGTGTTAAGTTTTCATCATTCTTAAGGAAACAGTCCATACTTCCTTAAAATCCGATTGGACATAACTGACCCCTCTCTCCATGACCGGGAGTCATTGTTATGAACCTGGGTTGCTGTTTGTGCCTTATGCCCTCTGGGACGGGCAGTGAGTATGCAGCTTTGCACCCAGCACTGAGTGGCCCCAGATTGCTAAATACCGAGTCCTCCTGTGCGCCTGTAATTGTCCTTCTGCGAACTGGAACTTCCATCTGGCAAGCTTGCCCCTCCCTGCAGCCACCCTGGCTCTCTCGTGACTGGGTGTCTCGTCCCCCTTGGGCCAGATCCCAAGTGTCAGTGAAGTGCAGGGGCGTTAGTGCTACGGCTCTGGGACATCCATTTCAGTTGCTCTGCCTTTTGGCTTTAGGTTCTAACTTATGTTCTAGAGAGTTGAGTCTGGCCAGCAAATGGCCTTTCTCTGAATCTTTGACACCAACTGGGTGACCAACAGTCCAATCCTGTCCTTACCCTGACCACCCAGAGTCAGCGTCAGACTCCACGGGTCTCAGACGCCAGTCGTAAGTCTGGGTCCCCAGCCGCCTGCACTCTGTCTGGCTTGGCGACAAATTCGGGGGCTCCCACAATGCCCCCTTCGCGTTCAGTCATTTACTGGACTAACTCGTGGAACTCAGGAAATGCTCTACTTACTAGAGTTTATTATGAAGGATACAAATGAACAGCCAGATGAAGAGATTCATGGGGTGAAGTCCTAAAGGGTCCTGAGCACAGGAGCCTCTGTCCCCGTGTAGTCGGCACGCGCCACCCCCCAGCTGCGCAACACACGGATGTGTTTGCCAACCTGGAAGGTCCCTGAACCCATCGCTTAGGGGTTTTTCAGCACATTCCATTTGGTAGGGAAGGTTGATTATACCATTGGCCTTTGGTAATTGAGCTCAATCTCTAGTCCCTCCCCCTTCCCCCAGGGTCACTGGATGGGGCTGAAAGTTCTAATCCTCTAACTCCCTCAGTCTTTCTGGTGACCAGCTCATTAGCATACAAAAGACACTCCCCCCATTTATTTATTTATTTAGGCTGCCAGGCCTAAAATCTTCCTTGCAGAATGAGGGATCTTTTAGTTGGGGCATGTGGACTCTTAGTTGGGGCGTGCATGTGGGATCTAGTTCCCCGACCAGAGATCAAACCCGGGCCCCCTGCACGGGGAGCGAGGAGTCTTACCCACTGGACCACGAGGGGAGTCCCCAAAAGACACTTCTGTCACTCAGGAGTTTCCAGAGGTTTTAGGAGGTCTGTGCCAGGAACCAGGAGCAAAGACCAAATATTTGTTTTTTATTATACGCATATCTATAACAGAAATGTTACCATGTAACACTGAAACACTTCCAGATAGCTTCAGCAGAGGGTAGAATAGCTTGAACATGTGTACATTATGGGGTCCCTATTTAATGTATTATTCCCATATAAAAGGTATCATTCTGAATAAACCAAGATACGGTCTGCATTTTCAGCGTGTCTGTCAACTATAGTGACTGAAGCAGAAAACGTGGCTTTCTGGTCCAGAGCAGTTTTACTCTTATTTTCTACTTTGGGAAATAGATGAAGTCTTCGGTTTATCAGCATGGTCACTCACATAATTCATCCCTCCAGAGTTCAGGATCATTTTATTTTATTCATGTTCTTGGACCCCTTATTTTCTTTCTTGGGTAAGTTTTTATTGAAAAACTACAGTGCTGCTTGCAAAGGGGGATAGTGGGTGGCCACCAAGAAAAAAGTTCCAAGCAAACTCCTTTCCAGTCTTTATTTTTTGGAGGGCCTCACCGAGGCAGCTGCAAACTGCTGTGCCCTTGAAACCGGTCCTCAGAGTCTGTGTGTGGTTGTCACAGGGCCCCGTGAAGCACGTGTACAGAGTCCTGCAGTGCCAAGAAGAGGAGCTCACGCAGATGGTGTCCACTATGTCTGACGGTTGGAAATTTGAACAGGTAATGTTTCTTCCGTGGAAGCAGCCCTGTATCTCAGCCTCGGGGCCAGTCGCCGTCTGTAGCCAGTTAATCACCCTGGGAGTCGGGTGGGGGCCAGATGTGATCCTGTTCCAAAATGGAGAAAGAGCCACTCCGTGTGGATTCTTTGCGCAGTAGGACGTGATGAGTTGGGGAGAACTGAGGATAGGCTTGTGTCTCCCAGCTTCATATCCAGAGTTTCCGCATGGTTCTTCCCCGAGAGCCAGCCAGCTTGTTTAGGCTTGAAAGCGCCTCTCTGGGCTTTTTTCCCTCAGAGGGATTCCTTTCAACAGTGCTGTGTTTATAAAGCAGAAACTAACATACCATTGTAAAGCAATTATATTCCAATAAAGATGTTAAAAAAAAAAAGTGCTTTGTTGACACGTTCTAGAATAAGTAGCTAAAGAAGACTAGGGTTTAGCAACCGCCCTCCCTTTGCTTATCCCAGGATCAGATCTTCATCATTCTGAGTATGTGCGCCATCCACCACGCACGCACGGTGTAGTGAACAGCTGTGATGCGAAGGGATCAGACATCAAGGAGGGTGGCGAGGTCCTTTCCATTCACTCTGTGGGTTTCTCTTCTTTAGCTTTGTGCTTGTGACCGAGGCATCAAAACAAAGTGTCTGAGAGCGAGAATTTTACTGCTTTCTTCCATTAGATGGCAGAATTGTTCATCCCTTCTCTTCAAAACACAGGGAGACCGAGTATGAATAGAATGACTGTGTTATAAATTCAATGAATCATACCTGTTCTTAGGTAGAGTTTAAGAGGTCGGCTGACTGTCACCGTAAGCGTACCTTCTTAAATAAGAGTTACTCTGTGTGTTAACAGTGTTATGTTATAGATCAAACACACAGGTGTCTCTGTCTGCAGAGCCAATACTGGATGATTCCTTACACTTAGCTTCCACTGCAGAATCAGTGCTACCTGTATGTGTCTGCCTAGTTCTTGTTCAGGTGTGGGTTGCAAAATGTCACCATACTTCCACTCCAGAAGTATTTTTTCCCGGTATAAAGTTTCAAAGACAAAGGATGTTATAACGACTTTTTTTTTTTTTTTTTAAATATGAATTTATTTATTTATTTTTGGCTGCATTGGGTCTTCGTTGCTGCACTCGGGCTTTCTTTAGTTTCGGCGAGCGGGGGCTCCTCTTCGTTGTGGCTCGCGGGCTCTAGAGCGCAGGCTCAGTAGTTGTGGCGCGCGGGCTTAGGTGCTCCGCGGCATGTGGGATCTTCCCAGCCCGGGGCTCGAACCCGTGTCCCCTGCCTTGGAAGGTGGATCCTTAACCACTGTGCCACCAGGGAAGTCCCTATAACAACTTTTTAAAACTAGTCTTTGTGAAACTAATGAGTAATTTATCCTGTTTTTCTCATCTTATTGATGTGCTGTGGGAGGACCAAGTCTGCTCCCTTTGACTCCATTACACGGAGGAGGAAGTTAAGGCCCAGGAAGGCTGAGGTGTCCGCAGCCTGGTCATACAGCAAGTCAGTCGTGGTCTCCCGACTTGAGGCCTGGCGGACTTGCCAGGATGACCACACCCTCGGGCTCAGCTTCCCCCTCTCTGCATGTGTATTTCCTCTTTAGACTAGAGCCTGAGTTCAATTCACCAGAAAGGTTAGAAGTTCCAGCAGCATTTGGCTTAGAGTAGCTCTTCAGTGACTCGCGTGGTGCTTTCCAGAGCCTCCCGAGCGCCAGTCTCCTGTCTAGGACTTCTGCTCAAAGATGAGCCAGCTCTGTGTAGGTGTTTTGGCTGAAGCAAGTGTCCGTTTTCATTCACAGAAGCATTCTATTTCCCCTCAATGTTTGCTAGAAGGAATAATGTGACCGTATCAATCCTGGCTGCTGCCTTTGGCGCTGTTTCAAGTGCTTGGGTGAGGGGACAGTGGCAGAACTCACACTTTTCTTTGGGGAAGCCTGGTGAACAACTGAGATCCAGTTATCCCCTTGGGCCTTGATAGACCCAGAGAATTCTTCATCCTTTGAGAATCAAAACAGCAAAAGTTCAGGGAGGGGGAGGGTTTGATTTGTGTGACACTTAAATGTTTTAAGATCACTATTTGTATGTTCACCGTATTCTTGTTTCATCAGCTAATCAGCATCGGATCTTCCTATAACTATGGAAATGAGGATCAGGCAGAATTCCTCTGTGTTGTCTCCAGAGAATTAAATAATTCTACCAATGGCATTGTCATTGAGCCGAGCGAGAAGGCAAAGGTAAGTCGCTTCACCCGACTTTCGACTTTCGTCTCCGACTCTTTGCTCCCAGCCCCTGCGCAGGCCTTGCCTGAACTGTTGCTCACAGGTTCTTCCCTTTCCTTCTGAAGCCAGCTTTGCATTTCCCCTTCATTTTGGGCTTTTGACTGTTGTAATTTTTTTTTTTTTTTTTTTTTTTTTTGGCTGTGTTGGGTCTTTGTTGCTGCACGCGGGCTTTCTCTAGTCGCGGCGAGCGGGGGCTACTCTTTGTTGCAGTGTGTGGGCTTCTCATTGTTGTGGCTTCTCTTGTCGCAGAGCACGGGCTTCCGTAGTTGTGGCTTGCGGGCCCTAGAGCGCAGGCTTAGTAGTTGTAGCGCAAGGGCTTAGTTGCTCCGTGGCATGTGGGATCTTCCTAGACCAGGGAACGAACCTGTGTCCCCTGCATTGGCAGGTGGATTCTTATCCACTGCGCCACCAGGGGAGCCCCTGACTGTTGTAAATTAAATCAGGATTTTTGGAGCAGTGACAGAGGCTTTTAGTTAGGACACGTGAACCAAAATAGGGTAGTCTTTTCCCAGCTTCTGTCAAATCAGTGAAAAAGCTTATGGCCATTAATTACTATAAGGTGAGAATTCTGAAACTCTGAATTGGAAAGTATTTTACCTTTATATTTTGAAACTGTTCTCTCTCTCTCTCTTTCTCTGCCATCTCAAGAGAAAAGGTGTTTGGTTACCTTTGTGATTCCCTCCCGCCCCCCGACGCCTTGAAGTTACTGGAAAATGGTTGCACACTGTTATCTTTTTTCCTCCACTGTGCCCCCGCCTCGTACACAAACACACGTACATGCTTCTAAATCATCAATATGTGGTGAGCCCGGACCGTATCCTTTCTCACAGGGGAAGTGGTCCAACAGCACATAAACTCAGGCCTTGCCATGTTCAGAAAAAGCCTTTTACAAGTGCAGTGCTTCAGGGGCGGTTGCCTGGCTTCCGGGGGTGACAGGCATCGTCGTGCTGCTCCGCGGGGTCCAGTGGAAAGCGGCTCCGGGTCTCTTTCTCTTCCCTCGGCGGTCTGGTAAGCAACCGCCGCCCAAAAGCAGTCTGCATCCAGCCTCCAAGCCTCAGCCCTCTCCCCCACCTTCCCCTTCCAGATTCTTCAGGAGAGAGGATCTCGGATGTAAAGTCCGGAGTCCTAACCGACGAGAAAGCAACCCAGCAGAGCACCTCTGTGAAGTTAAGTCTTGCTCCTGTACAGTAACCGAGCTACTGCAAAGCAAAGCTGAGCTTGGCCCCCCCGGTGGAGAAGTGTTCTGGTCAAAACCAAAGGAACCCCAGCCCCACCCACAGGAACCGGAAGACAGAGGCCGCTTCCGGCTGCAGAATACCTTTTCAGTACCTGCTTCTGTTTTCTTAGCCAGTGTTATAGCAAATCTTTACAAGAGCAGCTGGGCCGGGTTCCCAGCTGGAGCTGATCTAGGGCTAGGGGGAGGGGAAGAGGAAGGCCTAGGTCTTTGCACATATGCTGTGCTTCAAGGAAGCTGGAGCAAACGAAGAGGTTTTTCCCTGCGCTGTGCCACGTTTCCACCTGAGTGGGCCATGTCGGACGTTGGCAGCCGCTTTGTAACACCATCTTTCCCCGCCCATGCACCCCCAAATAATGCAGCAGATGCAAAGGGTTCTAGCTTCAGGTTGTTGAACTGAGGTTTGGATAGCGTTGTCAGAGTACCCCACATTGCTGTGAACAAAGCCTCCTGGAGGAGGGGGAGGATAGGGTGTCCTTGGCTGTGGTTGGAGACGGGGGATCGCGGCTCTGGGTTCGGAGCACCCAGCTGCTACCATGTTCAGCTTTGCGTCGTTTGTCTCCAGCAGCCTGGACCCCCCAGATAGCTTGCTTTCTCCCCAAGAAGAGGTTTGAGGCAGGCGGCATCCTGCGCCGAATGAGACAGACAGACAGGCGCTTTAGGTAGTTGATGTAACTGCTTCTGCAGCCTTTTCTTGCCCTCCATTGGCCCGTCTTCCTTCCCTGACTTTTTAAACTGGGGCTGAGGGTAAAGGGACTTTGGACCCTCGATGGCTTGGGGTGGGGACGGCTGTTTTCTTTGAAAGTTGCCAAATGTGTTGTGTTGTAGTATCCAAAAGTGGTATCATTTTTGTGGTGGTCTCTTGGAAATGCCTTGACCAAAAGTGCGATATTTGTGTCTCTTCTTGGTTTCTGACCTGGGCGGCGTCAGTGAGCCCCCCGCACCATCCCCCATAGCGTGTGTGCGTTTGCTGGGCGGTCTGAGGACTCCCCCATCTCTGACCTAACCCTCACCACCACTTCTTTCTGTGGAGCGCCAAGGCGTCGCGGATCAAACGCTGTTGGACCCAGAGGAGCAAAGCCCTCCTTTGGGCTGTGCCCTCAGAGCTCGTAACTGGACTCTAAGCTTTTGAGTCTCGGTGAACAGTCATGGCACGCAAAGGGGCCAGAGAATCCTGACTTTTCCCCGGGTGACTTTCTTAGGGTGGCAGATGGTCTGGAGGAGGGGGAGGTGCCCACGGGGATGCTCCATCCATAAAAGCCCCCTCAAGCCCATGGCTCCTGGGCACCTTCAAAGCTGAGGTTCTCTCTGCTCCACAGCTCAGCTGCTTACTGCATGGGTCTGGGGTCATGGTGTTTTGGAAATGACTATCGACTATGCCAAATGTCTTCTGAGCCTGTGACCTGCCCCTGCCCAGGCGGCCTAGCTCTTCTCCAGGACTCGCACGTTGCCCTCGTGTGTCTGCGTAGAGTAGGGTAGAAGTGTGTATCCAGGGCGTCTGCTGACACGCCGTGTCCGCGCACCAACGGGAACGTGCACGTCGGCGCCTCGGAAGTCTGGCCCGAGCCCAGGATTTTTACAGTTGTAAAATGTTAGAGGAACTTCTACCTACAATAAAAACAGTCACCCTTCAGAAAGGTGACAGATGTCCATCCTGTCATCTTTCAGGGGAAAAAAAAAAAAGATTTTGAGTGAGTCAAGGAAAAGCTGCCCTGAGTAGGACAGAACTATGGGCGAGGTGCTCTTTGGCCTATTTGAATGAGAACCGTCAGACTGAAAGGAGGGAAAGCAGCTGCACCTGGGGCCTCGTGCCCAATCAGATTGCTTTCTGGGGCTCACCTGGTGATCGGCCTCTGGTCCCAAGCCAGCAAGAAGGAGCGAGGAGGCGTGGGCCAGCCCCTCAGGATGCGTAGTTTCTTTCATCATGCTTCTCAGAGGTCCACCGTGGAGCCTGCGAAAAGACTGCTGAGTCCGTTGCTAAGTGATCTGAGGAACTAGAGGGCTGCCTTTCACCAAGTTTCCCTCCTCCCGGCAACCCCATGACAATTTCAGTTGTTCCAATGCTCCAGGAATCTGAGAGTGATTCGTTTCTTAAGGTTTCTGGAAAAGTATTTTACCCAAGCCCTTTGTGAACCTTGTTGTTGTTTTTTTTCTTGAAAGCCTTCTCCCTCCGGGAGAGTAACTTCAGGCAGAGGTCTGGCCATTGGCTAGGGGGTATCACATGACCAGCGACCCACACTCTCCAGCTGCCCAGGGCTGCCACGTGGGGAGTGTCTCCCTGCTTCCTTCCCCGCCCAGGTCCGAGGCCGTGGGTGATGCAGGCCAGACCCAGGGAGCAGCCTGGCATCTCCTGAGTGACAACCCCAGAAGCCCGCTTCCGTCTTCTCCTCAGAACCTGCTCCTCTTTCTTGGCAGTGAGGCAGGGCCCAACCTCCTCTAGAGTAACTTAGTTTCTGCACAATTTTAACTGATCTCAGGGGTGTCCGTGAGGTGCAGAGGAGGAAGGGACAGAGATGCTGAGGGAGTAGGGCTGAGAAGTCACCCACACCCTCCAGCATGGCCTTTGAGCCAGGCCTTAGGGACCATGCCTGTCACTTGTGGGTGCCCTTTGTTACCATTTGTGTGTTTGAATAAAGTCTGAAATGCTGTGACCCTTTTTTTTTTCTCTCTGGTCAATAAAGACATGAAACAAACTTCTGAATCTTGAAACCTTTGGTGTATGTTTTCCGATACTGGGAGCTCCAGGTCCCTGCTGTCACTCACTATTGATGATTCTCAGGCTGTCCTTAGGGGATGAATTTCACTGCACCTTTTTCTAGCAGGGCTCCTTACAAAGCCCTGATTTCTCCTGCTGCTAAAACTGCCTGAGGGGGTGTTGGGCCTTCTTCCTCCTGGCTTTCGTTTTACTGCATCCGAAAGGACCCAGAGTGCCCAGAAACAGAAGGTGGGGACAGATGGGCTTCCCACCAGAGAGCCGGAAAGAGGCAGGGGGAGGGGTACGAGGTGGTTTTTAAGGGAAGAAAGTCTTCCTGGAAGAGAATAAGGGATGGGGCGCCCATTTTCTCTGCAAGGAAGAGGAGGAGTAAGAAACGTGAGGTGAGAGTCACGTCACCAGCACGTTAAGTATTGCTCCCTAAGGCGTCAGGCGGGGTGTGGGATCCTCAAAAGGCGTTAGGTCGTCCCTCCTATGGGGCGCTTACAGTTGGGGAGGTGGCGCGTATACAGAAAGGTACTGAGCAAGGTGTGCGGCTGTAACAGCTCCGACGGGAGACCACAGCCATCGTTAACAGGTGGTGGAGAAAGGACAGGGCCCGGGGGACTCAGGTGTCACAGCTGTCGTGGTTGCAGGACACAGTTATCGCTCCCAGGACTGGGGAGCAAAGGGAAGAGGTTGGCATTAAACGGTCGAGGCTTGGAGGAGGGGCCCTGTAGAGGGATGCTGCCATCTCAGGGCTCAGTGAGGCTGGTGCTGGGAGTGTGGAAAACCGCAAATGAACCACACCGCTGGGACCGGCTCTTGCTGCCAGAGCAAAGCCGCGTTGCTGTGGTTTCTCTAACAGGAAAAGCCACGTCCTCTTTTTCCCCTCCAGCCTTGCGGTCTCCCTCTCACGCTGCCTTCAGCAGCTTCCCGGCCCCAGCAGCACAGGGCGGTCTGGGTGGGTTGGGGCTGAGAGTTAACAACAGCTCTGCCACCTTTGTGGCTGCTCGCATCCATAAGCATGCTTCTGTGCATATTTGAACTTCATAAGAACGGCTTTGTGCTTCCATGTAACAAGACGCAACTACTTTCTTTCCTTTTTTTTTTTAAATTTTTCGGCTTCGCCGCGAGGCGTGTGGGATCTTAGTTCCCCAACCAGGGATTGAACCCGCGCCCCCCTGCAGTGGGAGCGGAGAGTCGTAACCACTGGACCGCCAGGGAAGTCCCAAGACGCAACTACTCTTTACACAAAGATGACCTTACCCTCCCCCCAACACAAGACACTGCAAACAGTCATTGGTCCCAGGTCTGAGAGACAGTCATCTCTTTCTGGGCTGTGTTGATTACTCCTCAGATTGGCTTGGTGGGTTGTGATGGGCAGCTCAGGCCACATGGTCACTTGATTCCCCTGATGAGGTAGCTGGAGCTGTTCCTCAACAGAAGAAGAGTTATCTGTAAAAGGAGTCATGGTTCTGTTCCAACGCCCTGGAGTCTGCATGGTGAGTCTCCCGTTGGAGCTTGCTGGAGGCTCCGTAACGGCGCTGTTTACAACAGATTATTTGAGTTTGACTGAATCTGCTCCGTCATAAAGCCCAGGTGGCAGCCCAGAGCTAAATTTTTAATAAGAATCACACCACACAGAAGGATTTTCATCCGTAAAGCTTTCCCCTGGAGTGAACTGTTACTCTATTTAGCCAGTTTTAATTCCTTGGTGGGTTTTCTATACAATGCAATTCAATTGTTTTTCTATTTTCATTTTCACTTAAAAATATTTTCATTGAGATCATTGTTTTCCATGAGCTTTTGCCCTTGTGAGTTGTACCTTTTGCCCTTGTGGGCTTGCTTTTGTGGCTCTTACCTCCTCTGTTTATCTTCCCCAAGTCAAATTTGGCAGCTCAAAATCTAACTCATATCTAAATTTGAGTATTTTTTAACTGGTCAGTTTTCTGTTAATTCTAACGAAACACAAAATGGATAGAAGACTAATAGCTTGTATTTCTTAGCTTTCTTGTAAGGAACTTGTGTGGGGTTCCCTTGGATATTCTTGGATCACTTTATGTCCAAGTTTGGGCTATTGCTTCTCCTCACGTTTCATTCTGATAACCTTTGCACGTGCACCGTCTCACAGTTGACAAATCAGAGAGCTTAAACATCCTCAAAATATGCCCGCTTTGTGCGATTATGATGGATAGTAAGCAGATGTTTGGAGTGGAGAGGATTCGGAAGGCTCCACAGAGTTCTTGAGCTAGACCCTGAAGTTGGAGAAGCGTGTGGTTGGCAGGTGCAGAAAGGATGTGATGCTCAGCTCTGTCACTTCTGTCAGGGCTCGAGCAAACGTCCACTTATTTGCTGCCATGTGCTGCACACCCACTGCGTGCCTGGAACAGTGAGAGAGAGGGGAATGCTGGACGCAGGGAGGAAACAGCCAAGCAGCTGCTGTAGCGGCCAAGGGAGCTTCATCAGAACCGGGGCAGAGGGGCTTCCCTGGCGGTCCAGTGGCTAAGACTCCGCACTCCCAATGCAGCGGGTCCGGGTTCCACCCCAGGTCAGGGGACTAGATCCCACGTGCCTCAACTAAGACCTGGCACAGCCAGATAAAGAAATAAATAGTAGAGGGCTTCCCTGGTGGCGCAGTGGTTCAGAAAACGCCTGCCGATGCAGGGGACACGAGTTTGAGTCCCTGGTCCGGGAAGATCCCACATGCCACGAAACACCTAAACCCATGCGCCACAACTACTGAGCCTGCACTCTAGAGCCCACGAGCCACAACTACTGAACCCGCGTGCCACAACTTCTGAAGCCCACGGGCCTAGAGCCCATGCTCCGCAACGAGATAAGCCACCACAATGAGGGGCCTGCGCACCTCAATGAAGAGTAGCCACGACTAGAGAAAGCTCGCGTGCAGCAGCGAAGACCCAATGCAGCCAAAAGTAAATAAATAAATTTTTTAAATAAATAAATAGTAGGGGAAAAAAAAAAAACCTGGCAGAGGCAGGGCGATGGAAATGCTGAGCCAGAATCAAGCCCCTTTGAGATACTTGAAGGCAGCCACGTATTCAAGAAACACTACAAGTCCTAAGCAGGATAAATAAAAGCACACATAGAAAAAACAAAATGGATGAAAACAAAACAAAATATGGAGAAAATCTTAAAAGTCACCGACAGTGAGAGGCCCGCGTACAGCGCAAAAAAAAAAAAAAAAAAAAAAAAAAGTCACCAGAAGGGGGGGGAAAGAGGTTACTTTCAAAGGAACAGCAGAGAGACTGACAGTCATCTTCTCAACAGAAAAATATAAACCAGAAGACAGTGGAATTAAATCTCCAAGGTGCTGAAAAGAATATAGCTGCCAACCTAGAATTCCATCCTTAGTGAAGATATCCTTTAAGAATGAAGATGATATAAAAGCAACTTTGACAACCAAAACCTGAGAGTATTTGTCACCAGCAGACCTTGTACTAAAGGAAATACTAAAAGGTGTTCCTCAGGAAGAAGGAAATGACCCCAGAAGCTAGAGACATAGGAAAAAATGGAGAGCAATTAAAATAGTAAGTACATGGATTGATATATAGATAGATATATAGATTACACACAGAGACCATTTAAGCATTATTAGCACTTTATAGTTTTAAAATATATAAAGGGAATTAAAATAGACAACCATAGTAAAAGTTGGGATGAGGTAAATGAAGTTGAAGAATTCTAAGGGTTTGCATTATTTAAGATTAAAGTAACGCTTAATATTAGACTTTGATAAGCCATGGATGCATGTTATAATTTCTCATGTAACTACCCCCCCAAATAATAGAAGTATAACTACCCAGATAATAGGAAGGAGGAAATTGAATAATAAAAAATCAATAATGGTAAAACAAGTCACTAGGAAAACATAATAATTATAAATTTGTGTGCATCTAATGTTCTAGCCTCAAAATTGATAGAACTAAAAGGAGAAATAGGCAAATCCATAATAATACTAGGAATTTTGTCACATCTTTTAGTATTAAAAGGACCAGAAAACCAATAGGGATACCGATGCTTTTAACAACATGATTGGCAAATGTCATAACAAATGTGTAGAACACTACATCAAATAACTGAAGAACACATTCCGAATTTTGAAGTGCATGTGGAAGTTACCAACATTGACCATGTCACTCTGATCCGTAAAGCAAGTCTTTAAAAAAGTCAGAGGATTTAAATCCGAGCATAACATCTGATTTTAGTGGAATCAAGTTAGAAATCAATAATAAAAAAACGATAATTAGAAAATAGCTGTATTTTTGGAAACTGAGCAACATGCTTCTAAATAACTCATGGGTCAGAGAAGACATCACAATGGAAATCAGCAAACATTTTGAACTGAATGAAAATGATAATACTCTTTAGTATAAGGTGCAATAAGAGTCGTACTTAAATGGGAAAATGTATGTATTAACAAGGAAGAAATGCTAAAAATTGTTATATAAACATCCATCTCAGGAACTTAGAAAAGCAAATTCAACATCAAGAAAGTAAAAGGAAGGAGTAACCCGAAGAAGTAAAAGCAATAATAAAGAGAAGAGCAGAAATCAATGACATAAAAAACAAACAGACATACAATACAACCATCAAAACCAAAAGCTGATTCTTTTAGAAGGTTAATAAAATGGATAAAGTCCTAGAGAGTTTATCTCATCAAGAAAAAAGAAAATACAAAGGATATCTGGAATGTGAAAGGGAGCCACAACTACAAATCCTACAGTCTTTGTTTTGTTTTTTTTTTTGTTTTTTTTTTTTGCGGTACGCGGGCCTCTCACTGTTGTGGCCTCTCCCGTTCCGTTGCGGAGCACAGGCTCCGGACGCACAGGCGCAGTGGCCATGGCTCACGGGCCCAGCCGCTCCGAGGCATGTGGGATCTTCCCGGACCGGGGCACGAGCCCGTGTCCCCTGCATCGGCAGGCGGACTCCCAACCACTGCGCCACCAGGGAAGCCCTACAAATGCTACAGTCTTTATAAGGATTATAAGTGCCACTCTTAGGGATATAGCCAAGGGAATTGAAAGCAGGGATTCAAACAGATATTTGTATACCCATGTTCATAGCAGCATTACTCACAATAGCTAAAAGGTAGAAGCAACCCAAATGTCCATCAACAGAAGAATGGATAAACAAAACGTGTTTATATAGAGACAGCAGGAACATTATCCATCCATCAACAGGGGTGAAATTCTGATACATGCTATAACATGGATGAACCCTGAAAACATAAAGTAAAATGAGTCAGACTGAAAAGGACAAATATGGTATGATTTCACTCATACAAAATATCTAGAATAGAGATAGAAAGAGACATCATAGAGATAGAAAGTAGATTAGAGGTTACCAGGAGCTGGAGGGAGGGGGGATGGGAAATTATTGCTTAGTGGTTACGAAGTTTCTGTTAGGGGTGATGAAAAAGTTTTGGATATAGATAGTGGTGATGGTGGCACAACACTGTGAGTGTACTCAGTACCACTGAACTGTACACCAAAATGGTTAAAATGCCAATTTCATGTTATGTTAAAAATTATAAGTGGATAGGGAATTCCCTGGTGATCCAGTGGTTTGGACTCTGCACTTTCACTACCGAGGGCCTGGGTTCAATCCCTGGTCTGGAACTAGGATCCCACAAGCCGCACAGTGTGGCCAAAAAAAAAATAGAAAAAAAATAAGTGGATATTATGAACAACTTTATACCCCCCAAATTTTTAAATTTAGAGGAAATGGACAAATTCCTAGGAAAACACCATTTACCAAAATTGACACAAGAAGAAATAGACAACGTAATTTCTGAAAGAAATTGAATATGTAATTAATAACCTTTCCACAAAAGATCTTCTGGGCCTAGGTGGGGTTTTTTGTTTTTGTTTTTTTTTTGTCTGAGCGGCATGTGGGATCTTAGTTCCCTGGCCAGGGATCAAACCCGCGTTCCCCTGCAGTGGAAGCGGGGAGACTTAACCACTGGACCACCAGGGAAGTCTCTAGTCCTAGGTGGTTTTACCAGTGAATTCTACCAAACATTTAAGTTAGAAGTAATATCAATCTTATTATTCCACATAAGTGATAAAGAACACTTCCCAACTTATTTTATGAAGCTATCATACCTTAACACCAAAACTCGATAGGGACATTACATAAAAGGAAAATTACAGGCCAATCTCATTCGTGATCATAGTTGCAAAAATCCTAAGAAAACAGTAGCAAATTGAATCCAGCATATATAAAAAGCACAGCATGTTATGGCCAAGAAGTGTTCATTCCAGAATGCAAGGTTCGTTTAATAACTGAAAATCAATAAATATAAATTCACCACATCAGCAGAATAAAAGAGGCAAAGCTTATAATCGTCTCAAATGCTGCAGAAGAAGAATTAGATAAAAGTCAACAACCATTCCAGATAAAATCTCTTAGCAAACCAGGAAGAAAAGGGAGTCTACAGAATCGGATACAGGTATCTACAAAAAACTTACCAGCAAACATCATACTTAATGGAAAAATGCTGAAAATGTTTCCTCTGAGATAAGGAAATGAGAAAAGGATGCCTTCTGTTTACCATTCCTAGCCAATAAGTGGGACCAAGCTAACTTTCTGGAGGAAAAGAGTGATATATTATAAACTGTTCAGGGCATGTATCCTGTTGGGCTGGAAGGACTGGGAAACAGAAACACTGACAAGAAGCTATCACAGTGATAAGAGTCTTCCGCTTCCTTCCTCCCTTTTTTCCTTCTGAGGATCAGAACCACAGTGGGAAGTGACAGTCTTTAGGATGACCAATCAGATAGTGTTTGGATCACTCAACTTCAGGGAGCCTTGAAGTATCTTCTGCAACAACCCTGTTGATTCACGAGAGAACCATGGTCCCGAGAGATTAAACCAGTTGCCCAAGATCCCACTCTGCCACTTAGTTGCCATCTTGCCTCTCGGGGTGGTAATGCGAGTCCCCCAAGTCCACTGCAAGGGGCCCCAGGTGCAGCAGTGGCTCCGCCTCCTGGGATGAAGGCTCTGGAGCAAAGAATCTCTTGGGCGGGGCAGAACGCATCAGCACTGCAGTGTGTCCGGTGGCACACCTTTTGCCGTGCTGACATCACAAGCAGGATGCTGGGGCTGGTCACGGTTGAATTGTGACATCAGGGAGCAAAATTGCAGGCAGTCTCGAGGAGGGGGGCCAACTTGATGGGGAGACCGCAAAACAGCAGCCAAAGGGAAAGGTGAGAAGGTGGTCATCAAACCTCAAGAGATGTAAAGGGCTGGGGTGAGGGCACACTGGACTGATGGGGATCCTCCCCGCACTGCTGAAGTGCGGGCAAGGCCCCTACGCCTGAATGCCCAAGGGTTCTTTTTTCTCCCTCCATAGGGCAGCCGAGCCTCTGGCTCTTCTTGACATACAGTGAGTTTCACGTAAGTACTTGTGCTTTGACCTTTCTTCTGAAGGGCCAAGGAAGTGGTTCCTCTCCCTTGTCACGATGTGACTTCCCTCCCATCCACCTTCTTGTCCAGGAATGAGAACAGGGACAAGGAGAACACAAGCCCCAATTTATGCCCCCATGTGGGTTGATCGAAGGCACAGTCCCTGTACCCCACGGGCAGACAGCTGCTTCCGAGAGAAGAACTGGTTTATCTCTCAAAGGGCCCCTCAACTCCTGCCTTGGCTTCAACACAGCTTTGCTCTATCTTCCCAGGGCCAGTCCAGGACCAAGTCCCAGCCCTGCAGCCCCTGCCCAGCCCTCAAGACCTCCCCAAGGCCAGTTCCTGATGAATGACAACCATCTCCCCACATTGGAGGACCAAGTCCTCTGCCCCATTTGCCTGGAGGTGTTGCGCAACCCGGTCACTACCGCCTGCGGGCACAACTTCTGCAGGACCTGCCTCCAGGGTTTCTGGGACCACCAGGCAGCTGTGGGAGAGACGCTGTATTGCCCCCAGTGCCGAGAGAGCTTCCCCTCCAGGCCTCGCCTCTGCAAGAACGTCATCCTGGAGGAGATGGTGACCCGTTTCACCCAGGCCAAGGGCCAGGCCTTGGGGTCCTCTCAGAACCTGGCCGGGCCCAGAGACGTGCCCTGCGACTTCTGTGCCCAGAGAAGCTCAAGTCAGTAAAGTCGTGCCTGCCGTGCATGGCCTCCCTGTGCGAGAAGCACCTGCGCAGCCACTTCGAGGACCGGGTGTTCCAGGGCCACCAGCTGCTGGGGCCCGTGTGGGACCTCAAGAGCCAGCTGTGCCGGAAGCACTGCAAGCTACAGAGGCTGTACTGCCGCACGGAAGGCTGCTGCGTGTGCGGGGCCTGCCTGCTGAAGGAGTGCAAGAACCACGACACCATCCCCCTGGAGGAGGAGCGTGCCAGCAAGGAGGTGAGGCCGGGGGCTGGGGGGAGGGGGAGGGGAGGAGCCGGGCACTGGGTGTCCTCCGCGGAAAGTGAAAGTCTCTCAGAAGCCCTGGGCACCCCTTTCCTCAGAGGAAAGTTATGCAGCCATTATAGTGACGGTCACGATGGGGCTTCCCTGGTGGTCTAGTGGTTGACACTCTGCACCTCCACTGCAGGGGGCACAGGTTCCATCCCTGGTCTGCTAACGAGGCTGGCTCCCGCATGCAGCGCTGCGTGGCCAAAAAAAAAAAAAAGGTCACGAGGGTCCTGCCAGGACATGAAAAGTGCTGGCAAGTTGAATGAATAAAGGATCCAAAATTATTTGTGATGAATCCTATTAAAATTTTTTTTGCACAGAAAAAGGAAAGGCTGAAAGAGAACATAGCAAAATACAAACATGTCATGTTCAGTTGGGTGAATCCCTTCCTTTTTTTTTTTTTTTTTTTAACTAAGTTTTTTTTTTTTTTTTTAACATCTTTATTGGAGTATAACTGTTTTACAATAGTGCCTTCCTTTTTTCTTATTGATTGATTGATTTTTTTGACTGCACTGTGTCTTTGTTGCTGTGCGCGGGCTTTCTCTAGTTGTGTCGAGCGGGGGCTACTCTTCGTTGTGGTGTGCAGGCTGCTCATTGCGGTGGCTTCTCTTGTGGCGGAGCACGGGCTCTAGGGCACACGGGCTTCAGTAGTTGTGGCTCGCGGGCTCTAGAGCGCAGGCTCAGGAGCTGTGGCGCACGGGCTGAGTTGCTCCACGGCATGTGGGATCCTCCCGGACCAGGGCTCGAACCCATGTCCCCTGCATTGGCAGGTGGATTCTTAACAACTGTGCCACCAGGGAAGCCCCCTTTTTTCTACTTTCAAATTTTGTTTACTGTATTTGTATTGCTTTTATAATGGAATACTTATATTTTAGACGTTCTATCATATATATTCTAGAACTGTGCTATTCCAGCGTAGCCACCTGTTGATGGTCCCTGGCAAGAATGGAGCTTGTGCCGGAATGTAAGCCATCTCATCACACTCTTCGGTTCAGCTGATGCTTTTTTCATAGCAAGACTTTCTCAACAAAGGAAGCAGCGTGTTGATTTACAGTCTGGCAGGAGCTTCTTCTTTTGTTGTGGGTCAGCAAGAGTTCATAGACAGGCCCTTGGAATAGCACTGTCCTATAGTAGATTGTAAAACACGACAATGCCCAACTCTGGAATAGGTGAGACTAAAGGCTTCTGTGGAACTTGGAAACATAATGCTGCCTGAGCCTGGCAGCGCTGCCCGGGGAGCCAAGTGCTCCATATCTGATGGGCCCCTCCTCGCCCCACTGCCTCTCAGGCTTCTCAAGTCACTGAACCCTCCACAGCAGCTTCTTGTGATCTGAAACCCAATGCTCATCACTGTCAGGAACAAAGAACCTGATACCTAAGAACGGGGAGAGAGTCTCTCAGGGAGTGAGAGAACAGGAGCGGAGGGGCGGCCCTCGGAATTCCCTGGCGGTCCAGTGGTTAAGACTCCGCAATGCCATTGCACGGGGCACGGGTTCGATCCCTGGTCGGGGAGCTAAGATTTCGCATGCCATGCCACGTGGCCCAAAAAAAAAAAAAAAAAAAAGGGGTGGCCCTGGGCCATCAACCCTTCAGCTCTGCCCATGCTCATTCTCATTCAAACCTCTTAAGAATGTAAGAGGTGAGGGCTTCCCTGGTGGCACAGTGGTTAAGAATCCACCTGCCGATGCAGGGGACACGGGATTGATCCCTCGTCCGGGAAGATCCCACATGCCGCGGAGCAGCTAAGCCCGCGAACCACAACTGCTGAGCCCGCGAGCCACAACTGCTGAGCCCGCGAGCCACAACTACTGAAGCCTGCGCGCCTAGAGCCCATGCTCCGCAACAAGGGAAGCCACCGCAGTGAGAAGCCCGCGCACCGCCATGAAGAGTAGCCCCCGCTCGACGCAACTAGAGAAAGCCCGCATGCGGCAACGAAGACCCAGCGCAGCCAAAAAATAAATAAATGATTAAAATTGATTCTTTAAAAAAAAAAGAAAGAAAGGATGTAAGCGGTGTGTCTCTTCTGGGCTTGACGTGGGGCTGCTTACAGAAGGGCTTCTGCTAGGGCACCTCTCTGAAATCAGTGGCTCTCTCCTCTTCCACCCCACCCTCTCACCCCAGGTCGAGGTTCGGAAGGTCCAGGCCAACGTGGAGAACCAGATGCTGATCATCACCTCTGACAGCCAGCAGCACCGGGGCCAGGTGGCTTTTCTCTCGGTAAGGTTGGTCCACCCCCAGCCCCGGCCCAGACTGAGGGGACCTCTCAGGGCTTGGAGGGAACGGGGTGAGGCCAGGAAGACAGAGACGGGATGCCCAGGCAGAAGACAACAGCGGTACCGGCTTGGGGTTCAGAGATGCCTCTCTATACGCCCTTCCACCCCCCAGAAATTGATCCAGACAACTCGGGATGAGGTGATCACCTGCTTCTCGGAGATCATCCAGGAGATCAAACGGATGCAGATGAAGGTCTTGGATTTCATGGAGAAAGAGGAGGCGGCCGCCCTGGGGAAGCTGGGCAGCTCCATCCAGCAGAGCCACAAACGGCTCCTGAAGCTGGAGGGGGACAGCATCTGGCTCCGCACCCTGCTCGCCAGCCGGAGCGACCAGCAATTTCTGCAGGCAAGGCCCCACCCTACCCCCACCTCTGCCCCAAGCCCATCACAACCTCCACTAGGCCACAGTGGCTGTGCCTTTGACATCCCTAACCTAAGATGTCCAGAAAACCAGGAGGAGGGGAGAAAGATGTCCAGGTTTGAACATGGGCAGCTTTTCCACCTGCCCCTTGGTTCTGGGGACTGCTAAGCCCCGGGCCTAAGCAGGAGCTCCGGGAATCTGCTTGGGGCCTGGCTAGCAAGTGGTATTGCCAGCCCCGCCCTGCGTTCAGGAGTTCCCTGGGCTGAAGCACTTCCCGGCCTGCATGGAACCCCTGGCGGGCACCAACCGTGAGGAGAAGCAGAGCTTCCTCCAGCTGCCAGAGACCTCGGCAGAGCTCCGCACCCGCCTGGCGGACGTGGGTCTCGGCTTCATCAGCCAGCTCTTCCTGAGGGGTTAGTTAGTACCCGGTGGCCTGGGACTCCTGGAGACTCACCTGCATTCTGGGTGTGGGACGGCCCTCCAGGGCAGCGGTTGGGATTCCAGGCACTTGTCGAGAACCCTGCCTGTCTGTGTGCACCTTCCCCAGGTAACTCAACCTCCTGGAAGCCCATGCCTCTCTCTGGAAAGATGCTGGGCCGTGAAAGTGTGCTCAGCAAAGCCCCTCCATCTTCCCCCGGCATCAGGATGCGCTCCTGTGAGGTGCTGCCCCGGCTGTGGACAGGGGGACACTCCTCAAGTGCGAGTCCCCAGTACTGGGGCCCAGCCCCCAGGGGCGGGAAGGAAAGGAGCAGGGCCCTTGGGTGCCTTGACTTACCGAGCCCCACCTCCATTCAGGCCAGGGCTCCAGAGAGGTGCCAGCTCTCTCCTGCCCTGACCTCGCACTCTGGACTGGAGACCTCAGAAGGACTCGGCCCGTGACTCCAAGGCCCTGATAGGAAGGGGAGAAGGCTGTCCTGTCCCACCCCCATGGGTGGGCAAGGCCTCACCTACTACCCAGAGGCCGGCTCTGCAGCCCCCACCCCCCCACCCCCGCCGTGGCCCTGATATGGCACAACCTCTGCCCTCAGCTGGGTGCCTGCCGACCTCCCCTGAACTTTAGCCAAGTCAGCTTGGATGACCCAGCCCATTTCTTCCTCAGCCAATTTCCCTTTTAATTTAATGTGCCTGCAGCCCCTCTCCCAGGCTGGGCTAGGGGCCAAGTGATTCTCTAAGAAATCATCGGTGATTTCTCTGAGATCTCCAGGGTCAAGGTTGCATTGCCTTTGATGAACCCTTCTGAGCGACCTCCTCCAGGAGCCCTTGACTCTCCCTCAGTCCCACTCAATCCTGTGTCCTGAACAAACAAAAAAGGAGATTATGTTGGGGTTTTGGGAGGGGGCGCCGATCGGAGGACTCTTGGTTCTCAACTCCTCTAGGAAGGCAGACCTTTGGACAGCACCCAACTCATCATTCCTCCGGACTATGTCAGCACCCCCAGGGGGCCACAGTTGGAGACTTAAAGAGGGGGGTATAGAGGGGCCACTCCTGGGAGCTGAGGGTGGAAGCATTTGGTGACTTCTGTGCAAAAGCCATGCGGCTTCGGCCCTTCCCCACTCCGGGCCTCCAGCGCTCTGCGCCCGGGGCCAATGACCCTGGCCTCCCTTCCCATCCCCCTTGCCCCAGGTTATTGCAACCTAAACTTCGACCCCGCCACGGCCAGTGAGGAGCTGTTCCTGTTCAAGGAGACCCACTCAGTGGTGAACCTGGGCATCCTCCTGGAGCTCTTCGCCGCGGGCGGCCCCTTCCCGGGCGGCTTCAAGCAGTGGCCGCAGGCGCTGTGCTCGCGCGGCCTGGCAGAGGGCTGCCACTACCGGGAGGCCGAGGTGTCCAACTCGTGGGTGTGCCTGGGCGTCACCTACCGTCGCATCCCCCCCTCCCCCCCCCGCTCGGCGGCCGCCCGCGCCGCAACATCATCTACCTGCTGGGCCGCAACCCCTACTCGTGGTGCCTGGAGTGGGACTCGCTCAAGTTCCCCGTGTGGCACAGCAACACGCAGACGGTGCTGCGTGGCGGCTACCACCGCACGCTCGGCGTGGGGCTCGACTGCGGCGCCAGCTGCCTCTCCTACGGCGTGGCGGGCGGCGTGAGCCTCACCTACCGCTTCCTGGCCTCCTTCCTGGAGCCGCTCTACCCCGCCGTCATGGTCAGCAGCGGCGCCTCGGTCACGCTCAAGCAGCGCCCGGAGGCGTAGGCGGCGGCCAATAAAGCTGGACTCGAGCGCTGGCTGGCCTGCTGGGAGGGGCGCGCTGGGGAGGGTGGCCGACCCGCGGGGACCCCTGGCCCGTGGTTGAGGGGTGGGCGGGGAACGTGCCTCCTGACCCGCTGCCTGGACTTGACCTGCGGCGCCTGCCCAGTGGTCCCGGGAGGTCCTGGAATCCCAGAAAACAGGCCGACCCCTCTGGCCTCACCGTCACGGGAGAAGGGCTCTGAACCAGAATGGAGAGCCCCCGGGACTGGGGACAGCCCTGTGGCCTCCGGGGCGGCCGGGAGGTTCCTGGCCAGGACGCACAGCCTCCCCCGCCCTTGAGTTCCCAAACCCCATCAGAGGCTGTCCAGGTTGGTCCTGGCTACTCAGCACCAGGGCCTTGTTGCCCGAGAATGGGCGGGGCTCGGACCAGGTGGCTTCTCTCCGGCTCCTCCACCGCAGCTGCCCAGACTGAGAGTTGGCACCTGACCCACCGGGGTAGAGGTGTTCTGTCTGTGTTACTGGCTTAATTGGAGGCTGGGAAGTTAAGCCAAGGAATCCATGACTATCCCAGACCCCCCCCCCCACCCCCGAAAAAAAAGGCTGAGGGTCTATAGGTCCAGGCGGGGCTGGGGCCCCTGATCCTAGTAGACGTCCTCACACAGCAGGTGTCTTACAGCGTGGAGAGGGTGTGGATCTGAGGCTGTCCGGGTGGGAAAACCTTAGCCGCCCTGCACCCTCCCCAGTGTTCCTGACAGCTGTTTTCCCCGCCCCCATCCCTAAGCAGAGGGCGCTCAGCTCCCGCGGGTGGAGAGCAAAGGGGCTTCGTCCACAGCCAGGCCCGTGCCATCTGACCTGCCCAGCAGGCTGTGTGGAAGTCAGCCGGAGAGGCTGGGCCTGGGCTGGGCCCCTGGCCTGCGACCCTGGCAGGGGTGTGACTGGGGACCCGGCCCCTCTGGGGAAGCAGCCTGGCATTTCCAGCCTCAGCCAGTCTCTTGTTCCTGCGGCTTCTCAGGTGAGGGCCTCGGTAAGGTTAATGATTGGCTCTGAAGAGGAAACGATACAAGTCACGGGGGCAGAAAATCCCTGGGGCCACGTCATCCAGAACCAGGGTGTGCCTGAATTCCAGCCCCGCCTGGCCTGTTCTCGGAGAAATTAGTGACCCTGGTTTCTCACTGGGGGGGCCGTCATTGTGGAGCCTGGCAGGGCGGCCGCGCAGCAGGTGTTGGGTGCGCTCTGACGGCCTCGCAGGGTGGGGTGCCCTTTGGCTGCCTTGAGCCTGGGCTGCGGCTCATGTTGACCTTCCTCCCTGGAGCCTCCGCTCAGCACCAGTCCAATCAGTTTCATCCTCCCAGGCTGCTACTGGTGTGGATGGGTAGGAATGAAATCTAAACTTTTTCCCGTTGTTCAACAGAAAGCTTGCACGCCAAAATGCTCAAATCTTGCCTCCCCACCCCCAAACCTATTCCTCCTGGGCAAGAGGCTGCACGCTTCCTAATCTATGGGCTGAGGTCAAGAAATGCTGAGGGGACTTCCCTGGTGGCACAGTGGACAAGACTCCTTGCTCCCTGTGCAGGGGGCGTGGGTTCGATCCCTGGTCAGGGAACTAGATCCCATATGCAAGCTGCAACTAAGATTTCGCATGCCATAACTAAGGAGCCCGTCTGCCACAACTTAAGACCCAGTTCAACCAAATAAATATTTTTAAAAAAAGAAATGCTAAGAAAGTAACTGTGTAGCTGCGTGGATCTGAGTCCTTCCCCATCAGGGAGCTGATGAGGGGGGCTACCCTCACCCGCTCTTCCTGGTTCTGAGGGACACTTCACATGGTGTGTGATGCTGGAACGGTGATGCCCTCAGGCACACATTGGTGTGAAATCCATATCAGAAGCATGTCATTTGCTTGCTTTTTTTTTTTTTTTTTTTTTTGGTGGTACGCGGGCCTCTCACTGTTGTGGCCTCTCCCGTCGCGGAGCACAGGCTCCGCGGCCATGGCTCACGGGCCCAGCCACTCCGCGGCATGTGGGATCTTCCCGGACCGGGGCACGAACCCGTGTCCCCTGCATCGGCAGGTGGACTCTCAACCACTGCGCCACCAGGGAAGCCCTCATTTGCTTTCTGAAACAGTTCCTGATTTGAAGTTCCTAGGCCCCTAGGGATCCACAGTGGTAGTTCTGGGGGTCGTCAGATACTTGCCAATATTTCAAAAAGCCAAATGGCAAGTAGGCCTGCATGTCAGTGAGGCTGGCCGGCAAACCAAAATGTCAGGGTTCCTGGCTCAGCATTTGCCTCCTGGGGGAAAATATCAAAGCGGGAGCTTTGGGGTGCAGGATCAGCCAGTGCTGATAATCCACACTGGTGAATGCTGGCCTTGCCCTTTCCCCCACTGTGGAGAGAGCAGGGAGGGGATTGTCCCTGGAATGCCACCCACACACTTCTCATGCCTTCCTGCTCCTGCCTTAGCACTCAACTAATATGTGTTTTAGGGACTTCCCTGGTGGCACAGTGGTTAAGAACCCGCCTGCCAATGCAGGGGACACGAGTTCGATTCCCTGGTCTAGGAAGATCCCACATGGCGTGGAGCAACTAAGCCTGTGCGCCACAACTACTGAGCCCACGTGCTGCAACTACTGAGGCCCATGCACCTAGAGCCTGAGCTCGGCAAAAAGAGAAGCCACCGCAATGAGAAGGCCGCGCACTGCAACAAAGAGCAGCCCCCGCTCACCGCAACTAGAGAAAGCCTGCATGCAGCAATGAAGACCCAACGAAGCCAAAAAAAATTCCAAAAAAAAAAAAAAATTTTTTTTTAATGTGAATCCAGACAGGCTGTAAACTAATCTCTCCCCAAGGATTATTTCACTTAAAAAATTCCCATGTTATTCCTTACAAGAAGACTATGTTCCTGTATTACTTGGATAATTTTTAAATTAGCCTTTTTGCATATTCTATAAAAGTAATTTTGCGTTTTTTTTTTAAGAATAATCTGTTGTGGGTTTTTTTATATTTATATTTGGCCATGTCGGGTCTTAGTTGTGGCCCGCAGACTCTTTCGTTGCTTCTCTCTAGTTGTGGCATGCAAGCTTAGTTGCCCCACCGCATGTGGGATCTTAGTTCCCCAACCATGGATCGAACCTCTGTCCTCTGCATTAGAAGGCAGATTCTTAACCATTGGACCACCAAGGGAATTCCAAAAGTAACTTTGCTTTTATTTAACAAACACATAGTGCCTACTACGTGCCAGGCCCTGTTCATGGCAAATATGAACTCATTTAATCCTAACAACCCTATAAATAGGTATTAATTCTCCCCATTGTATGCAGGAGGAAACTGAGGATGAGAGGCTAGGTGGCTTGTCCAAGGTCTTGAAGGTACATAAACTGGAGAGCCAGGATTTGAACCCAGACAGTCTGCTTTCTCAACCACTATGCTATACCACCTCTTCTATAACTCGTTATAGAAAATGTACACAGTATAGAAACACAAAAGAAAATAAAATATTCCTATCATGATCCTACTGAGGCAGGAGATAGGTGGACCCCAAGCTAGACATTTATAACTGGCCTCCTGTTCACGCTTCTTGGGGTGAGAAGTAGATGGGCTCCAGGCCAGACATTCATTACCAACCGCCTGTTTACATTTCCTGAGGCAAGAGACATACGGGCTCCAGGACTACACGTATTTATGACCAGACTCCTGTCTATATTTCAAGATCTGCACTTCGATATAAGAAACAACAGGAATAAGGTAGATAACTGGACATTGGACGCTTTTATGGCAGGGACAGAGAGGGGCTAAACCCTGTTAAAAGATCAAGAGGTCATATATATTTCCCATCTTTGGGGCAAGGGAAACATTGCACATGTGCAGAAATTTTGACCCTTGGGGGTCAAAGAGGAGGGAGCACCACTCCATAATATGTGATACTAAGGCCGTCCCATAGGCCTCTGGGCTGTAATCCATCTTGGAAAAAGAGTTGCACACGCATGTTGGGGAGGGTCCTAGGGCAGGGCAGGTGTGGTGGCTGGATTCCTGGGTTTCATCCAGGCTCCCCAGGTTCAATTCCTGGGCAGGGAATTAAGATCTCGCTTCCAGCCACCGCTCACTGCTGCCTCTCCTAGATCACTAGTGCCTTACCCCAGAGATAACCACTCCCGGAGCATTTCCTTGCAGTCTTTTTTTTTTTTTTTTTTTTTTTTTTTGGCCACGCCGCACGGCTTGTGGTATCTGAGTTCCCAGACCAGGGATCAAATCTGTGCACCCGGCAGTGCAAGTCCTAACCACTGGACCACCAGGAAATTCCACCTTGCAGACTTCTTTTCTTGTACAGGTGTAGACGTTGAATATGTAGGTAGCTAAAAGAGAGTTACAACTCGTATCGCGCATTTTCCAAAGTTACTTTCAAAATACAAAAATGGCTTGTTCACTCACTGGCTGCATAATATTACACCCTACACCTCTGTCCTAGATCTTTGTTTTGTCTTTAACACCTTCCCTGATTCCCTCTAGAGGTGGGTGGCAAGTGGCAACCCAGCCAAAGCCACAGATGTTGCTTCCTGGATGTCACCGCAAGTTTGACTCAGTTTGGGAAGGGTTCAGGTACGGAGCTGAAGGAGGCCGGCGGCAGCAACGGTTTCCATCATCTCACCATCCCCTCCCACGGGTGAGGACAGAGCAGGAGCAGGATCAGATGGCAGGAGCCTTAACCCTTCCCTCCCCCAAGAGAGGGTGTGCTCAGGCTGGAGGTGGAAGGGAGGGGATGCTTGTGGGAGCCTCTGGCAGAGGCGCTGCCTGGCACGCACTGGGTACCTGGTGGCTGTCAGGAGCATCTCACCCAAGAGAGCGTATGCTCACCTCCTCCCTCTTCCAGTGAGGAAGGCACCCGGTGGCAACCTGGACCGGGTCCCACCAGCTCAGGCGAGGTGGGCCCTCTCCAGCCTTCCCTGCTAGCCCGATCCCACCCCACCCCACCCCCGCTCCTTGCCAAACATCCGTCTTCACTAGTTACTAGTTTTCATGGTCTTCATCACCAGCCCCCACTCCATTCTACCCTCCAAAGCGCTTGCCTCCCGGCCTTTGCACCTGCCGTCGCCCCTGCTGGGAGCCCTCTAACGCCCTCATCCCCTTCCTTACTCCTCCTCATTACTTATTACTTTCTCCTCCTTAGTCCTTAAGTCTCAGCTAAGACGTGCTGCGTCACGGAAAGCCACTCTTGAACCCTCCTCTCCCTAAGCCAGGTGGGCTTCCCCCTCCCCTGCCATCACCTTCTGCATGCATCCCTCCTCGCACCCACCTTGTTTCCTGTGGGAATTCTCCATCAGACCAGCGCCAGGCCGGGTATTTCATCTCTGTCTCCATTGCTTAACACGTCCCTGCCACATAGCAGGTGCTTAATAGACGTTGACCCAAGGACTGAAGGAACCCCTGGAGGGTCGGAGGCCACTCAGATCCTTTCCCGGGTCAGGCCAGGCTGGGTGCAAGTGGCCCAGGCGTGGCTGCTCACCTGCTTCTTCCTTTGCCATCCGTTTGCGCCCTTCTGAAGCCAGTTCCACGCACCCACTGCATCCAGATAGATGCAGAGGACCTGCCTATTCCTCCCGGCTTTCCATCTCGATCTCCCCTCTAGCCTGAAGGTTCTTCTTTTTATATGTATATATAAATGTATTTATTTTTGGCTGCGTTGGGTCTGCATTGCTGTGCACGGGCTTTCTCTAGTTGCGGAGAGCGGGGGCTACTCTTTGTTGTGGTGCGTGGGCTTCTCATTGAGGTGGCTTCTCTTGTGCGGGCTTCAGCAGTTGTGGCACGCCAGCTCAGTAGTTGTGGCGCACAGGCTTAGTTGCTCCGCGGCATGGCGTGTGGGATCTTCCCAGACCAGGGCTTGAACCCATGTCGCCTGCATTGGCAGGCGGATTCTTAACCACTGCGCCACCAGGGAAGTCCCACCTGAAGGTTCTTTGAGGCTGAGGACCCTCCAGCAGGTGTGTGAGGGGAGAGACACAGACCTCTCCAGCCTCTGTTTCCTGATCTATAGAAAGGGATGGATTGGGACTTCCCTGGCGGTCCAGTGGTTTAGGCTCCGCGCTTCCAATGCAAGGGGCGTAGGTTTGATCCCTGGTCAGTGAGCTAAGATTCCCACATGCTGTGCAGTAAGGCCAAATGAATAAATAAATAAAATAACAGATTTGTTTTAAAAGCATGGATCGAGATATCACCCATATTTGCTGAAGATTATATGACTCCCAGGGCTTCTCAAACCAGGTGGTTAGGGAACGGGGGCGTTTCAGGTAGAGCCAGGACTAGGGTGAAGCACGTGAGACCCTCACCAACGACACAACATTTAAGAGCAGGTGCCAAGAAATTCAGAAATCAAAGTAAATGATATTTTAAGGCAATATATGACAAAACCAAAATTAATGCAAAAATCCATGATAGACAGAATATCAAAATTGTAAATAAAGACCCATCTTTGGGGAATTTCCTGGTTGTCTAGTGGTTAGGACTCCGCTCTTTCACCGCCAGGGGCGTGGTTCAGTCCCTGGTCAGGGAACTGAGATCCCGCAAGCCGCACCGTGTGGCCAAAAAGAAGAAGAAAAAAAAGACCCATCTTTTATGACCTGACCCACTGCTCGTACTACCTGCTCCAGAGCCCTCGCACTAATCCCAGCCCCGATTCCAACACAATTTTACTCATGAAACCAAGTGACCACTCCATTGGCCATACTTCATTGGTCTGATTTTCTAAAAATGTTACCTTTAAATTATTATGAGGTTATCATTTATCTTGATTACTGAGGTTTGCTGGTGTCCCAGTAAATTTTGAGCTCCAGCCAAGTGCTTCACTCATCTCACCCCAGACGGGGTGTCACACGTCTGGAATTTCGTAGCTGGACCAGGGCGAGGTGTCAGGGGTGCCAACTGTCCTGCAAGCTCAGAACAGTCATGCCGCAAATGCCCATCATGCCCCGTTGTTAGTAATGTGTATGTACACCCATGCTTCACATGATAAGTTACATAATGTTTGTTCAGCTGCTCAGCCTTGCCAATATCACAATCAAAGTGTCAGAAGCCCAAGCGCACCCATTAAAAGGCTTTTGGTTCCCTGCCAAGTGTTTCTGAAAGCTGAATCTTCTTCATTTACAGCTACAGATGCTTCCTGCCTGGAGAGCACGAGCCTGGGTGCCTTTTGTGTTTTACATGCAAATGGAGATGACACCAATGGTTAGGTTTCTGCCCAGTTTGTTCCAATGCTCCACAGATGGGTCTTGTATGGCTCCTGTGCGCCAGGCACAGGGCCCCTGGGAGGAGATGGGCGGAGGGGCTGGTGGGAAGCAAGATAGACCCTGTCTCTGCCCTGGCGCAGCTTGGGGGGGTAGAGGGGACAGATCCTAAATTCAGTCCTGGTGGTGAGTGTATCCAGACACACACTGAGATTAAGACTCCTCAGGGGAAGAGATGACCAAGGAGCCATCATCCCACACCAGGCATCCCTAAAGAAAAGAAGTTGACCCGAGATGGGGAGGGTGTGCCAGGTGGAAGGGGGGTGGTGGCTGGTGGAGGGTGGAGACCGGTTTTATTGCCACATCATTACTGAGCTTGCACCATGACAGTCCTCAGCAAACATGATGTGCTGGTGAAGCGTCTGGACTCCAAAGCCAGACGTCCCGTGTTCAAATCCTGGCTCTGCCACTTAAAGCTGTGTGACCCTGAACAAGTTACTTAACCTCTCTGTGCCTTAGATCCATCATCTGAAAAAATGCAAAATAACAATAGTACCCACCTTTGTATTTTAGGAAGCAAAGAGAATCCCAGCATGACTGGAGCTTGAGGAGAGAGGCTGAGAATGGCCAAAAATGAATCTGAGGAGGTGGGTGGAGCCAGATGGCGCAGGGTCTTGTAAACAGCCTCTTTGGACTTTAGGGTTTATCCAGGATCAGTGGGAAGAAACTGCGGGGTTTCAGCAGGAGATAGCTGAACGGATCTGGACAGAGCGCTGGCCGGGAGGAGGGAGGGGAGCATCAGTTAGAACAGGAAGAGTGGTCAGAAAGCTGATGCAGCCGCTCAGGGAGAGATAAAGACAGCCCGCTCTGGGCTGGGCATGGTGGACGGAGATGCTGAAGGTATGAAGGGCCATTTGATTAAGTGTGTGTGTTGGCGGGGGTGTCAAACATACATAAGCAATGGAGTGAAATAATAAACACCCAACTTGAAAAAAAAAAACAATAGTACCCACCTCAAAGAGGATTTAGCGAGTCAGTCTACATACCTGGCTATTTTTACTCATTCAGCAGATATTCAATGAGCTGAGGTGAGGGGTGGTAGAAAAAGAGGGAAGAATATTCTTCCCATAGGTCAGACAGTGGGGACAAAAGTGATGAGCTGAGACAGACTCAGTCCCTGCCCTCACGGAGCCTATGATCTAGTGATGGCAAGAGAGAGATTAATCACAGAATTGTTTAAATCCGGAGCCGGTACACTATGGCCCATCGCCTGTTTCTGTACAGCTTGTAAGCTAATAAAGGTTGTTACATTTTTTTAATGGGGAAAAAATCAAAAGAAGAATCAGATTTGGTGACACCTGAAAATTAAATTACATTCAGGGAATTCCCTGGCGGTCTAGTGGTTAGGACTCGGCACTTTCACTGCCGGGGCCCGGGTTTGATTCCCGGTTGGGGAGCTAAGATCCTGCAAGCCATGCAGTGCGGCCAAATTAAAAAAAAAAAAATAGATAGGTGACATTCAAATTTCAGTGTCCATAAATAAAGCTTTATTGGAACACAGCCATGCTCATTTGTTTTCACATTGTCTGTGGCTGCTTTTGCCCACGATGGCAAAGTTGAGTAGTTTCGACAGAGGCTCTCTGGCTTGCAAAGCCTCAAATATTTACCTCTTGACCTTGAAAAAGTGTGTAACTCCTGATTTAAATCAATATAAACACACCGTGGTGGACAGGGCCAAGCGGAGCAGTAGACGTGTGAGGGGAAGGAATAACCAGTAGCACCAGCCCCAGCAGGGAAACCAGGGAGGGCATCCCGAAGGAAGTGACGCGTGAGCTTCGAGCTCAGGTGACAGGGGTTAACCAGGCGCAGAGGGTCAGGATGGGGCTCCAAGCAGGGCGAAGCAGCAGAGGCAAAGACCCCTCAGCTGGAGGAACACGACAAGCAGAGGAAGCTCAGGTGGCTGGAGGGCATCAAGTGAGGGAGAGCTACTTGGGGCTGGAAGGGTGGGCAAGGGCCAGGCTTTGAGGGCCCTGTGGCCACACCAGAGGCAGTGGAGGCCAGCGTTGATGGCAGGTTCTGGCTGATGTCGGGCTTCAGGTTTGCTGAGGCACACGTAAGGTGCCAGTCTGGATATATGGGCTGGACATAGAACATGTGGAGTGATCAGTATAAAGGTGGTGGTTGGAGCTACAGATGGGGAGTGAGAAGAGGAGAGGGTGAAGGTCAGAGCCTGCGGGACTCGGCCATTTAAAGGTCAAGAGCAAACAGCACGAGTGGCCAGAAACATGGGAGGAAACCCAGGAGAGAATGATGTTCTGCAAGCCAAGGAAAGAGCAAATTTCCAGGAGGGAGGGATCGGTGTGGTCCGACGCTTCAGGCAGATCAAGACTAAACATGCTCATTGGATGTGTAACATGGGAATGACCAGAGGGGCAGAAGTTTTCCTTAGAGGGGGGAGGGGGAGGGGAGGTGTGGACCCAGTGAGAGGAGATGCCGCTCCCACCAGGTCCGGATATGGAGGGGCGGGGCGGGAACCCGAGGGGGATGTGAGGGGAGGGAGGGTAGATTTTTGTTCTTGTTTCATTTGAGGAGAGACTCGAGCTTGTTTAAATGCCATGTGAACTCTTAGTTGCGGCACACATGTGGGATCTAGTTCCCTGACCAGGGATCGAACCCGGGCCCCCTGCATTGCGAGCACGGAGTCTTAACCACTGTGCCACCAGGGAAGTCCCCCCCCCCCCAGTTTGTTTTCACATGGACAGTTTTGAGGGTATCAGGGCAGCCCAGGTGGGGAGAAACTTGTGTGGCCTGGGCACCAGGGCCAGGCTGAGTGGGAGTGAGAGGAAGTGTGCTGGAGGTGAAGTGAGGACCCGGGAGGGGATGGTGTAAGAGCAGAAATTCACATGGGGTAGGGATGGGTGAGGAGACAAGCCCCAAGGGTGAGCTGCCGGGCACGTGGGCTGGGAGTATTGGGAAACGAGTGTGCAGAGCGGAGGCCTGCCAGGGTGTTGGCAGAGAGATCTGTGAACTCAGAGCCAGCAGGCCTTCCAATGCGGCCCTGAAAAGTTGGGGGGGGGTGGGGGGGGCTTTTGCAAGATGGATCTGGTATTTCAGGCAGGGAGGCTGAGGAGAGAGCTCTAGCAAGGCTGAGTGTGGGCCTGAGGTGGCCCCAGCATCAGGAAGAGAGAAGACAGCTGAGTAAAATCGCAAAGGGAGGAGTCTGTAGAATTGCGATCAGATGGATCTGAAGATGAAAGCCAAGGGGAGGGAGGGAGGCCCTGGATGGGATCGAGTCAGAGAACAGCAGGGGCCTGGTCTAAGGGGAAGAGGGTGCGAGCAGTGGGGAGACAGGCTCAGTTCCGGCGACAGTGAGAAAATCTCAAGGAGAAGGGCTTGGAGCTCCAGAGAGGAGGGTGGCACGGAGGAGAGAGTCTGGCTAAGACAGGCAAAAGGAGAAAGAGGGAGAAGGAAGAGGGGACTCAGAGTGAGGGGTGGCCCAAAGCAACGGGGTCTCGGAGCAAGGGCTGTGCCCAGGTGATGGTCCTAGCAGTGCCTGCCTGCCTGGTGACCACTGCCCCTTCCCACACACCCGAAATCAGGGCAAGGCTCAGCACAGGGATGATCCCAAATCAGGGGGCAGGAGGTCACCCTGTGGTTTCTCTTGTCCTGCTCCCCAGGCTGGCCCCAGCCCTGGGCCATCTGCTGCCCCTCGATGGGAGCCATCAGGGCATCTCTGCTCCCCCAGGAGGTGGGGGCTGGAGTGGAGGGGGCCGGGGTACTATGTACCCCAACATTAGGCCCGCAGCCATGGCCAGCCCTGGGAGAGACTGTGCACCTCAGATCTGAGTGCAGGGGGTCTTTGGGGGCAATAGCCAGCTGGGTGGCATGGCCTAGGCCTCTGGGGCCAGCTGACAAGCTGCCGCATGCCCTGGCAGAGTAGGACAAACGTGTGACAGGCAGAGAGTAGAAAAAGGATAGAGCTGGTGGAGAAGGAAACGGGCCCTCGAATAGGAAGGCACCCAGGGGCCCAGAGCCAACAGCATCCAGAAAAGCCCGGACAGACTGTCCCGGGAAACCACAGGGTCACTGCCAGAGGCCAAGACCTGGAGAGAAGGGCAGAGAGACCAGGGCCACATGCTGGAGCTTTCCAGTAATTAAAATATTTTTAAAGGATGCCAGGTCCTGGGCTTGGGGTGATAAGATCCTAGAATGGGGGAGTGACTTGGACGGGCAATACTCCATTCCTTCATTCAGCCAATGAGGCAGTATCTGGACAGCACTGAGAACGTCCATCCGTACATGTTGACCCTTCTCATTATAGTTATTATTATCCTGTGCTACACACTGTGCTAAGTGCTGGGGTAGTGTTGATCACTGGGCAGGAACGCTCCTAAGCCTCGGGGAGCTTAGTGGGGGAGCTGCACAACACTCAGCGGGATTAATGCCTCGACACGGGAGGTCTGGGAGGCCATCCTGGAGGAAGGAGACTCTAAGCTTGCAGGCCAACCAAGGGCCAACCAGGTTAAAAAAAAAAAAAAAAAAGGATCATCAGGACAGAGTGTTTCAGGGAAGGGGAACAACCATGCAGGTGTAAAGATCTCAGGGGGTTTGGCAGGTGAGCAATGAATGTAGTGGCTGTTATTCTTAGTGATGTCTGGCAATTGTGTTATTAGCCACTAATTACTTACTATTCATTCTTCAAGATTTATGACTTTGGGTAGGTGCCTCCCTCTCTCTCTTTGAGCAGATGCCTCAGTTTGCTTCTCTGTGGATGAGGACCTTTCCAACTCTGGAGTCCCTTGTCACCCACCCCTCACTGACAGCTGTCATGGGCCCTAACAAAACTGGGCCTGGTGACCAGGCTGTGCACTCAGACCAACACTTAGGGTACAGAGTCACAGAGGAAGGCTGGGGAAGGCTGTGGGGCCTGCCCGTGGGAACCACAGACCCTGGCTCTGAGCTCTGCCGCCACAGTCACTATGCCCCAACCTGGTGGGAGCTTCATTCTGGAGAAGCACCCAGAGTCCAGGATGGTGGAGGGGGTATCCCCACAGCTCTCTCAATTTCATCTTGATGAGTAGAGCTCGAATATTAGGGTGGGGCTCCCCAGGGAATAGCGAGGTCCTGGAAAACCTCTTGATTTTCTCAGAGAGGGTAAGAGCCTCCTGGAAGTCCCTGGGTATTAAGTCCCTGGGTCCCGCCAGAGTACCCAGGGATGGGGTGGAGGGCTACATCCAGCCTGTTCTGAGTACCTGGGGCAGGTACCGCTGTTGCAGGAGAAGGGGGCACGAGAGAATAGTCGAGTCCCAGGTCTCGGGCGAATTCCTGGGACGGGCCGCCAAGGGAGGGTCCTTGGCTTCATGCAGGAAAGAATTCAAGCAGACAGGGGAAAAGTGCCACAGACATGTAAAATAACACAAGACTTGTTAGAACTGTAAATGGGGTAACTTTGTTGTAGGAAAAATTGGGGTGCAAGAAGTTGGTCGTGTCCCAGGTCTTGAGTGAGTCCCTGGGATGGGCCTCCAAGCGAGGGTCCTTGGCTTCATGCAGGAAAGAATTCAAGAGCGAGCCATAGTAAAGTGGAAGCGAATTTATTTAGAAAAATACACATTCCATAGGCAGAAAGCGGTCCCTCTCGGGAGGTGAGAGGGGCCCTGGGGCATGGGGCTGTTAGTTTTTATGGGCTGGGTAATTTCATGGGCTAACAAGTGGGAAGATTATTCCAGCTATTTTGGGGAAGGGGTGGGGATTTCCAGGAATTGGGCCACCACCCACTTTTGGCCTTTTATGGTCAGCCTCGGAACTGTCATGGTACTGGTGTGTGTGTCAATTAGCCTGCTAATGTATTACAGTAAGTGTATAATGAGGCTCCAGGTCTGCGAGAAGCCCTTGGGCCTAGTTGGTTCTAACTAGTTTTTTGGATCCTCAGCTGTGTCATTCTTTTAATAGTTGTGCCCTGCCCCCTCCCCTCCTGTCTTACTGCCACTCAGTACTGGGCCAGGCTGAGATAAGGGGTGACGAGATGGTGCAGACCCTGGAGTATGATCCCTGTGGTCCCCCACACTGGACCTCTCAAGGCCTGGGACCATCCCTATGGGACCACGGGATAAACCTTAATCCCCTCCTCCCAAAGTTTGTATCCAGGGAACCTCAGGCTAAGCTGAATATGCCCGCAGTAAGAGGCAACCCAGTGCAGTGACTGTTGGCCAGAACATGAACCACAGGCACAGCAATGACTTATGTTTAAGATGGACTCACAACTTGATAGGGTATCTCCTACATCATTCATCCAGAAGTTAAGCCATCCCAGTGGGTGGGAAGCGGTACCTCATTGTGGGTTTGATTTGCATTTCCCCGATGAATAATGATATTGAATACCTTGTCATGTGCTTGTTGGCCATTTGCATACCTTCTTTGGAGAAATATCTATTCATATCCTTTGCCCATTTTTAATGGGGTTAATTTGTCTTTTTACTGTTGAGTTGTGAGAGTTCTTTATATATTCTCAATACAAGTCCCTTATCAGATATATGATTTGCAAATATTTTCTCCCATTCTGAGGGTTATTTGTTCACTTTCCTGATGGTGTCCTTTAGTGCACAAAAGTTTTTAGGTTTTTTTTTTGAGGGGGGTGGCATGCCACGTGGCTTGCAGGATCTTATTTCCCCGACCAGGGATTGACCCCGGGCCCTTGGCAGTGAAAGCGTGGAATCCTAATCACTGGACCGCCAGGGAATTCCCCCAGTTTTTAATTTTGATGACATCCAATCTATGTTTTTTCCTTTGTCACTTGTGCTTTTGGTGTAGTGTCTAAGAATCCATTGCCTAATTCCAAGGTCATGAAGAGTTATTCCTGTGCTTTCTTCGACAGAATTCAGTGATTTCCCTGGTGGTCCAGTGGTTAAGACTTTGCTTTCCAATTCAGAAGGTGCAGGTTTGATCCCGGTGGGAGAGCTAAGATCCTACCTGCCTCCCGGCCAAAAAACCTAAACATAGAACTGAAGCAGTATTGTAACAAATTCGATAAGAACTTAAAAAATTGTCCACATCAAAAAATCTTTTAAAAAAAGTTCACAGTTTTAGTTTTTACATTTTCTACCTGTAATCCTTTTTTTTTTTTTCTTTAAATGGTGTGAGGTGGAAGTCCAACCACAACCACTTTCTTTTACATGCAGCTACCCAGCACCGTTCGATGAAAACACTTCTTCCCACCCCGGATCGTCGCAGCACACTTACGGAAAATCAACTGACTGTAAATGTGAGGGTTTATTCTCAATTCTAGTCCACCGATCTATACGTCTACCCTTACGCCTATCCTGGTTACTGTAACTTTGTACTAATTGAATACATTTTAACCATGCATATCAAGGGCTGTCTAGGTTGGGGAGAGGCGCACGCGGAGGTGGTGGGCGCCGTCTGACCTGCCTCCAGGGTTGAAGAGTCCACGCTCTTGTCTGTTCCGCACAGCTGCCTGCCTGGGCTCCCCTGGATGTGGCCCTCAAAGCTCTAGGTTTTCATTGGAAGGACTCCTGGACAGCTAAAGCCCCCAAAGAAAGAATCCTGCACCCTGGCCTCCCACCCCGCTGCCGCTGGGAGGTGGAGTCTCTTATCACACGCTTTCTCCCTTCCACTCCTGGCGCCCCTAGAACCCAGAGCGGGAAAATCGAGAAGCCGCAAAGTGAGAAAGCGGGCTACGCAAATGACATGCTAACGACATGCAAATGAACCCGCCGAGCAGGAGTCGGGGCCACTCAGAGGAGGGGACGAGGTTGACAGAAGCGGCTGCGGGCCCCGGGCACGCCCCCCCGCCTCGCCCGGAGGCCTCCCCGCCCGGCTCCCTGGAGACGCGGAGGTGGTCCCGCCCACCGGAGCCCTGCGGCCCGCCCCTCCGGTCCCCGCCGCCGCCCGGCGTCCTGCCGCCTCCACCGCGGGCGGGCCGGGCCGCAGGAAGCCGCGCTCCGCCGGAGTGGAGCCGTTCCTCCGCCGGGCCGGGGCGAGCCGGTGAGCGGGCTCCCCCCACAGTCCCCAGCGCTGTCCTCCCCCGCCGGGGTCCCTGTGAGCGCCGTCGCGGGCCCGCCCCGCCGTGGACCTCCGGGGCCCCTTCCCGCCTGTGGGTGGTGAGGGTCCAGAAAAGCCTCTTGTCCGGGTCCTGGGCCGCCCCAGCCTGCGATGGCCTGAGGGGTGAGGGGACAGGCACCAGCCAAGGCCTGGGCTGAAACCTCCACGGGGACGCCGCCTGGACGTCCCAGAAGCCGCACCCAGAGGAGATCCATCTCGGGGAGGGTGGGAAGCCGGGTGGGAGGAAACTAGATCCCGACAGCGGGGACTGAGCCAGGGTGACAAGAGGTCAGGAAGTGCCTGCTGCCTATCCCATCCCCCTTCCAGGCTGTGGTCAGCCTGCCCCTGCCCTGACGGCGGGGCACCTTTGGAGGCACAGAAGGGAGGAGGGTGGCTGGCCCCAGCCGGCCCACCTCTGGAACCGCCTCCTTCCTTCCCCGGCCCCTGCCGGGTGCAGGGATGTGCGGGCTTGTCAACCCCAAGCCCAGGCTGGTTCTTGCTGCTCTCCTGTTCAGCAGGAACCCGCACTGCTGCCTGTCCTGTGTCCTGGGCTTCGGACCCGGGATCCTGCCTGATGTGGAGCCTGGGGAGAGAGGGCGTCTGCAGGGTCTGGCCCTCCTTCCGCTGCTGGTGAAGCTGGTGATTCCTTGTTTTCCTCTCACCAGCTCTCTCACCACGGGAAGGGGACGGAGGGAGAGGTGGCGGCCCCTAACCCCAAAGCCCTGTGTGAGAGCATCCGCTCACCCTTTTGCCCATATCTGCACGCTCAGAGGGGCTGGGAATGGATTCTGAGGGCCTAGCTAGGCCTCTGTCATCAGATGAGAAGCCCTAAAAATCAGCCCAGGGGCTGTGTGTGACGGGAGAAGGACAAGAGCTGTCGTGTGAACTTCTGCCCTGCCCACAAACCCAGCTTCAGGCCACCTGGGCATGAAGATGGTCTCACTCAGGGTGGGGGACCCCTGAGGGCGGAGGTCGGCAGCTCCTGCGGAAAGCTGCTCGCCTCCAGTCCCGGGAAGGGAGAGTGAAGTGTCTCCAGCCGCGTCTCCCTCCTTTGCCCCAGCCACGCACCAGGCAGTGATTGTGACTCCTGGTTCCCAGTACCAAGGGAAGACCACTTCTCTGCTGGGGCAGAGGTGGAGCCGGAGCCCCCATCTCTGCTCTGCTCCGCTCTGCTCGAGTCTTCTGGAATGGACGAACCTACCGGGAAACCAGGTCACCCTTGTTCCTGGGCTTGCCTGCCCCCCGGGGAACACAGGTGGGTCACATTAATGTTACGTTTTGTGCTCAGGTGGAGGCTGGGTGCGGGGCTGTGGAAAGGTCCTGCTCGTGGTATGGAAGGTGGGGAGGAGGAGGGGGGCGACAGTGATAAACAAGGGAAGGACCCACTCCAATGTGGTGTGAGAACTGCTGTTGCAGAGAGAAATACAGGAAAGGGCCTAGCCTAGCCTGGGGTAGGGGTCAGGGTAGCTTCCTGGAGGTGCTGCTGGAGCTGAATCTTGAAGGACCAACGGGACTTCTCTCTGGCTGAGGATTTTAGAATCTCGGCAGCCAAGTTCCGGAGGGGGAACCAGCTTGCTGGCGGACAGAAAAGCTATGTGTGTGACCCGGGAATTGGGGGTGTATGGGAGGGGATAGCCTCCTTGTGGAAGGCCAAAGTCTTCAAGACAGCTCCCAGAGGGAGGCCAGGGCAAAGAGAGAACAAAGGTGCTTAGGGTTTCCTGGGCTCTGATTGTCTGAGGGCCCGGAGGGAGGAGAAACTAGCTCCACGGAAAGGTTCAGAGGGAACGTAAGTGCAGAGCGAAGGTCAGGGTCCTGGACTAAGGGCACGAAGAGACGTCTCCGTGGAGGGGCTGGACAAGGGTGGAAGGAGAGGGGACCAGGGCGGGGAGGGGCGCCTTGGGGGAAGCGGGAGGAAGTGAGGGTGCTGGAGGGAAGGCCGGCGGCCCTTCTGGGAGGAGGGGGAAGGTGGCAGGTCAGGGAGGACCGAGGGGCCGCGTGCGTGGGGAGGGGGGTGAGCAGTAGAGTAGGGTGGGGAGACTTGGCATTCACAGAGAGGATCAGGTGGCACACAGGACTCGAGGTCCCCCCCCCACACACATGCCCCACACTCTCCGGGGCTGGGGATGAATGGGCTGCTCCCCTTGGCAGGGCCCCTGGGGGTCCTCTGGGGAGGGAAGAGGCCTTGTGGCTGGAGAAGGGATTGGAGCCCGTGAAGGAGGCAGTTAGGGTGGGTCCGGCTTAGGTGCTGTGTTAAAGCTCCTGGGCCCTGGGGTGGGGAGGGAAGGGTGGGGTGCTGGGCTTGGCAGGAAGGGGGTTTCATATTTCTGGTAGTTTCCTGAGTTTCCATGGATCTTCGGGGCCTGGGGCTAAAAGGAGGGAGGCTGTGGGAACAGGAGCTCCTGGGATCCTTTGGCTCTTTGGAGAGCCAGGATGGAGGGGACTGGAAGAGGGCTCGACATCTGGGGAAGGGGCTGGGGCTTTGCGGCCTGGTTAAGGCAGCTTCTGTGATGGGGGGAGTGGCCTGGGTGGTGGCGAGGAACCAAGGTAGGACTGAGTCAAATATGTGAGGGTGTGCGTATCTGTCTGCAGAGCGTGCGACCCTGTGAGTTTGTGTGTGTCCTTATGTCTGTGTAGCACGTGTCTGTCTGTGTGCATTTGATTGTATGTCTCTAGGCTTGTCCGAGTTTGTCTCTTTAAGTGTGTGTCTGCGTAAGTGTATGTCTGTGTGTCTCTGTCTATGTCTGTGTGCATCTGTGTCTGTGTGTCTCTAGACTTTTCTGTATGTGTCTATGTGTGTATCTGCATATAAATCTGTGTGCCTGGGTGGTTCCATGTGTTTCTCTCTGCCTGTCTGTGTGGTGTGTGTCTGGGTGTGTCTGCGTGTGTATCTTTTTTTTTTTTTTTTTTTTTTGGCTGCGTTGGGTCTTCGTTGCTGCGTGCAGGCTTTCTCTACTTGCGGCGAGCGGGGGCTACTCTTCCTTGCGGTGCGCGGGCTTCTCATTGTGGTGGCTTCTCTTGTTGCAGAGCACGGGCTCTAGGCGCGCGGGCTTCAGTAGTTGTGGTGCACGGGCTTAGTTGCTCCGCGGCATGCGGGATCTTCCCGGACCAGGGCTCGAACCCGTGTCCCCCGCATTGGCAGGCGGATTCTTAGCCACTGTGCCACCAGGGAAGCCCTCTGCGTGTGTATCTACGTAAGCCCTCGTTTAGCTGTTCTGTGTACACTCCTGGGGGGCCCCAGCCCTGTCTTGTTCACCTCAGCCATCACAGCAGCACTGACAGTGAACCTGGCTGTTGATGTGGCATTGCAAAAGCCCGTGTTTGTGAGCAGGGAGCCTGGTTATGAATGTCTGGAAGGTGTCCGTGTGTGCCTGTGTGCCGTCGGGGCTAGGCTGGCCCAGACGCCTGCTCCATTCTGTAAGCGATTGTCTAGTGCTTTTGCCGCGTGGTGTGTGCGGGCGGGCCAGGGCTGGCTGGGAAGTCCCACCTGCTGACCACTAAGTGATGTCACAGCCAGAAGGAATTCCACCCACCTGCCTTGTCTCACTTATGGCTCACCTGCTTGCCCCTCCTGTCCCTCGCTCCAGGCTTGCTCTGGGAAGTAGGTGGAAGGAGATGCCAAGGCCAGCGCATGGGCCTCTGGCCATCTCCCAGGGGGCGGTGCCCCTCTGTGATACCTGGTGCTGGGGCAAGAGGAAGGGATGGTTTCAAGCGCCCAGGGAAGGTGGCAGGTGGGCCAAGGGAGGGCTGGCAGCTCCATTCTGTCCCTTCCGCAGGCGGCCCGGGCAGTAGGAGCGGTGGCCGTGAGGCTGGGGCAGCAGCACTCGTAGCCGAGGATGCCCCAGGCCCTGGAGTGTTCGGAGGGCTGCTGGGCCTGGATGGTGCTTCTGGCCTCCGTGGTGACCCAGGGCCTCACCCTGGGCTTCCCCACATGCATCGGCATCTTCTTCACTGAACTGCAGCGTGAGTTCCAGGCCAGCAACAGCGAGACCTCCTGGTTCCCCTCCATCCTGACGGCCATGCTCCACGCAGGTGGTGAGCAGCCAGGGGAGGGAAGGAGGGAGGGACGGCAAAGAGCCTGGGCGGGGGAGGAGGCCACTACCTCCCTGGCCTCCTGGGTCCCTCTCTCCGAGGCCACAGGTTTTGTCTTGTGCTGTGTATCCCTAAGATCTCCTCTGATTTCAGCAGGGCCAGTTCCCCTGCCTGGAGTCTGGGGGGGCTGGGCTGGACTGGGCTGGGGAGGGGCAGAGGGTGGAGAGGCCCCTAAGATGTAAAGCGGGTCCCCTTGATGCCCGTGGGAGGATGGATCCAGACTGTAGGCGTGCCGGGCACTCAAGCACAGACTGGAGGAGGAGTGGCCTGGGATCCTGCTGGGTGATCTCTCGGAACCTCAGTTTTTTCCTCTGCAATATGGGAGTAACACCCAGTATCCCATCCTGCCCACCTCCCACACAGGATTGGAGAGAAGATCGCATGAGGTCCCGGCCAGGTCTGAGGGCTAGGGCAATGGAAGCAGCTGTGAATTATTAGTATTTTGGAGACCCTCATCGGGGCTTCAGGGTGGGAAGGGGGGCTCAAGGAAGACACCAGGAGCAGGATGGGGGCAGGGCAAGAGCCCATCTTTCACCAGGAAGCAGAGGGGGTGTTGCAAGGGCTGGGGAGACGGAGGGAGGGCTCCTCCAGGGATGTGAGCACCTCACCCTGACCCCAGGGAGAGGGAAGGGCAGGGGCTGCGCAGGAGGGTTCTCCACAGTAGTCTTGGGCTCCTGGAAGATCTCCAGGAAGAGCTGCACAGGCAGTTTCCTCAGAGGGGCCTGGTCAGCTAGAGCCAGACCTCACAGCCCGCCGGGCTCTCCCCACGGGTGTGTTTGCCTGTCTCAGCTGATCCATCTCCCTGCTTACCTCCTGCCCTGCCCTCCACCTGGCCCCAGCAGCCTGCTTGTTATTCCAGGTCCTTCCCTCGAATGGGGAGGGAAGTCAGCCTGGGATAGAAGCCACCCTCACTGCAGTGACCCCTGAACATGCTTCCTGGCAAGGAGCAAGGCCGGGCCTGGCCCAGACCGCATAACCTTTTCGTCAGCAAGGTTGGGCAGAAGTGGGAATCTCAGACAGTCCCTTCCCTGCAGCCAGAGAGGGGTCTGGGCCAGGGGCTGGGAGCCAGGCGTTCGCTGGGGACCTCACTCCCGCACCAGCTTTAGACTCATGCCTAGCAGGTGTGCCAGCATCTCAGCGGGCCCGGGACTGCTGTCTGTCTGTCTGTGTCACACACACACACACACACACACACACACACACCCCTTTAGCCCACGCTCATTCAGAGTATCATGGAAATTTTAAACTTGAAAGTGTCCTTGATCCTAAGTACCTCTCACCCCCACACGTTTTAGAGGTGAGGAAAGCAAGCACAAAGTACAAGGCCTTGCCGGTGTTGCAGAGTGAGTTCAGGGTGGAAGCAGAAACACCTTGCTTCCCAGCGCCCCACCCCGCGCCCTTGGCTGTCTCGGCTGAGCTGGCACACATCCCAGCCCCTCACCCCCAACTCAATGACGCAGGGCTTTCCCCAGTGTCACCTTTCCAAAGTCAGGCCAGAGTATGGAGTGGGAGAGATGTGTGAGTCAGCAGTCATGTCCACTTCAAAGCCTTGCCTCTCCCTCTATGGCTGCCTCTCCTTGATTACCTCTGAGGACGGGCCGCTCACTTCCCATGTTCGCTCCCATACTCGTACTGGCTCACACCCACACATCCTCTCTCCGCGCCAAACACACAGACACACACCGAGCGCACACACACACTGTCCTTGTCCCTTTGGCTGCTCTCTGGGAGAGCAACTCTGGAGAAACTCTGCTGTGTGTACTCGGGGGCAGGGTACTTGGTGAATGGGGCCCTGTGAGGTGTCGAGAGCAGCCGGCCAGGACTGGCTCAGTTCTACTCTGGGTCTGCAGTGGTGAGAAAGCAGCTCAGGGTGGCGGTGGGTGAGGGAGAACAGGCCCCTCTCTACCAGGAGCTAAACATCTGGGTGCAAGACCTTGGTGGTGGCTGGAGGGGGTTGGGGGGAGAGGGTACCCCACCTGCTTTTCTCCAGAGTGCCCCAGAGGCCGGAGCCAGCGGGTGAAGGGTGGCCCAGGGCCCCAGGCTGCCCACCCTGGACAGGTTGAAGGATGGTGGGAGGGCTGTGGCCAGTCTTCTTGAGGATGGGGGAGGGGGAGCAGGGGCTGGAGGCGCTCACCATGATTCAGCTGCCCTGGGACCCTCGCCCGCCAAGACAGACCCCCATGAGGGGCGTCCACCCAGGCCACAAGCCAATCCCATTTCACCTGGACGGAAGCGGCCTCAGGTCGGTGCAGTGAACGGCCTCGGTCTGTACCTCCGGGGATCCTTGTCAGGGTCAAACGGAATATTTGCAGCACCTCACCTCACAGCTGGCCAGACATCCCCCAGTCTGACCCCTCAGTCTCTGGGGGAGGAAACTGCAGCACGGAGAGGGATTGGCGTTGCTTGGCCCGTAGCCAGTCTGTGGCAGGGCGGGGCTCGGAACCCAGGTCTGGATGCTCCGGGGCTTGTGCCCGTTGAGCCACCTGCTAGTTCCTGCTGGAAGCCCCTCCCAAGCCCACCGTCCCCCTCCCTCTGACCTCGTCGTTCTGCTGCCACCTGCCGGCTGCCTCTCCGCACAGGACCCTTGGGCAGCATCCTGGTGGGGCGCTTCGGCTGCAGAGCGGTGGTGATGCTGGGCGGCGTGCTGGCCAGCCTGGGCATGGTGGCCGGCGCCTTCTGCTGCACCCTCGGCCAGCTCTACCTCACGGCGGGCTTCATCACAGGTGACTGTCATTCCGTGTCCAGGATCGCTGGGGAGCTACCGGGTGCGAGGCCGGAAAGGGCCAGGCGCGGCCACCAGGGCAGGCCAAGCGCCAGATCTTCTGGGGCTGCCTGCAGTCACGCGGGGGAGAGGAGCGACGAACAGAGAGGAGCGAGAAGGGTCATGTCTGATCGTGACAAGCGCCTGAGAAGACAGGACAGCTGACGCGATAGTGTCCTGGCTCGGCTGGGGGTGGGTAGAGATTAAACAAGTAAAGAGGTAGAAAAACTAAAGCAGCCAATGCGGAAGGTAAAGCAGGGTCGGGGGAGGTTGGTGATTCAGCAGGGCGGTCGGGAAAGGCCTTGCAGAGAAGGTGGCCTTTGGGCACGAGGAGGTGAGGGAGTCTCTGCCAGCAGGCTGTCTGGGGAAGAGCATTTCAGGCAGCAGGTACAGCAAGAGCAAAGGCCCAGAAGTGCTCAAGGAGCAGCGCGGAGGCCGATGGGGTAGAGGGCCGTGAATGAAGGGTCAGAGGGGTGGCGGGGGGGGGGAGACCAGATACAGGTTTAGTCCCTAAAAGGTTGTGTAGTGAGATGGGAAGCCACGTGAGGGGGTCGGGCCAGGGGACGTCATCCAGCCGCTGTCCGTGAAGCAGTGAGCGCTGCTCTGGCTGCGGTGTTGAGAAGACACCAGAGGGGGCTGGGCTGGGAGCGGAGAACAGGTAGGGGCGTGGTCTTCACCCCGCCGGGATGTGGTGGTACCTTCAACCGGGGTGGTGTGATTGGGGTGATGGGAAGTGGTCGTGTTCAGGACTGCATGTGAGGTGCAGAGAAGGGGCCAAGGATGACCCAAGAGCCAAGAAGGGTGATACCCAGGGGAGACTGGAAGAATGGAGTAGCCACTAACTACAGTGGGAAACTAGGGGAGGAGCAGGTTCTCGGGAGGACGGGAAGCTCAGCTGTGGACACATCCAGCCCGGAGTTCAGGGAACAGGCCTGGGCTGGAGCGGGCAGCTGGGGAATCCTGAGATGGCTGGTACTCAAGTCTCGAGGGGCGGTATCGCCCTGCTGTCACTAAGGGGACAAGGGAGGACGGATGTAAAGGACTGAGGCCTGAGGCCCAGGACACGGACACTCCAGTGGTTAGCGGCCTGGGCAGGAAGAAGTGACAGAGAGGTATAGAAGGAGCACCAGGAGAGTGGGGTTTCTTGAGAAAGGAAGTGAGGAAAGTGCGCAAGCAGGAGGGAGTGATCGACTGTCAAGCCACCGATGGGTCAGACCGAGTGGGGCTCAGACTCCATCTCTGGCTTTGCAAAGTGGAGGCTGGCGGCTTTGATAAGAGGAATCCTGGAGCAGAGGTAAGGATGAAAGCCTGATTGGAATAGGTTCAAAAGAGAACAATAGGGGCGTTCCCAGGTAGCCTAGTGGTTAGGATTCTGGGCTTCCACTGCCGTGGCCCTGGTTCGATCCCTGGTCGGGGAATTGGGATCCCACAAGCCGTGTGGCGCGGCCAAAAAAAAAGAGAGAGAGAAAGAAGAGGAGGAGGGAAACTGGAGACAGTGGAGATAAACAGTATTTCCAAGAAACGTTGATATAAGGGGAGCAGAGAAATGGACCAGTACCCAGAAGAGACTGATGTCAAGAGTTTTGTTTTAACGGGAGAAATAACAATGAAGGAGAATGATCTAGTAAAGGGGGGATAATGGATGCCGCAGGAGAGAGAAATTGCTGGAGGGATGTGCCTTCAAGCAGACGGGATGCAGGACAGAAGTGGAGGGTTGCCCTTGACTGGGAGCACGGACTGTCCGTTGTGACAGACGGGAAGGTAGGTGGTCAGCTGGCAGTGAGGAGGGAGGTGTTGGGGTGCTCAGAGGAAGAAGGCCTGGTGGTCCTCTAAGAGGGGGGAGAGTAAATGGTCGAGGGGACCACAGTGGCACCGTGGGTGGCCCGAGGGCCCGCCTGAGGCCCGTGGTCACGGCGTGGTTGTGAACTTTCTCTCCAGCATGTTCAGCTGTGCACGGAGTGGGTGGGGAGGTGGCATCCAAGCTGAGTCAGGAGAGGAAAGTCTGAGGGAAGCATATTCCAGCCAGAGGGAATGGCAACTGCAAGTGTCCGAGTAGGTGGGCAGCTTAATGTCCAGAGGAAGAGAAAGAGACTGATGAGGCTTGATCATGGCGAGTGACAGGGACAGTGGCCTGAGATGGCACCCAAGAGGTGGCCGGGGGCCAGACCGTGCAGAGCCTTCCAGGGCACAGTAAATACTTGGGCTTTTTTTTCTAGGTGTGATGGGAAATCTTTGGAAGGTGTTAAGCAGCAGAGAGACTTAACCTGATTTAGGGTTTTGAAAATCCCCCTGGTGCTGTGCCAGTGGGAACGGGTGTGCCCCTGGCAGCCTTGAGAGGGCAGATCTGAGGGGTGGGATGTTTCTAGGGAGGTGGTGAGGTAGGCTGATTCCATCTTAAATCGCTGGGGACCTGGAAGTGGGTCTGCGCTGGAACGGAAGGAGAACAGACCTGGGACGTGACCCCAGGGTCCCTGCGCTGGGTGCGCCCTGGAGCTGGTCCCCCCTCTCCTTCCGCAGGCCTGGGCATGTGCTTCAGCTTTCAGTCGAGCATCACGGTGCTGGGATTCTACTTCACCCGCTGGCGGGTGCTGGCCAACGCGCTGGCCTCGGCAGGTGTCTCCCTGGGCATCATGCTCTGGCCACTGCTCTCCCGCTATCTCCTGGAGGACCTGGGCTGGAGAGGCAGCTTCCTCATCTTCGGCGGGGTTCTTCTCCACTGCTGTGTCTGTGGGGCCATCCTGAGGCCCGTGCCTGCCAGTGTGACCCCTGAGACCAGAGAAGGCCTCCCTCCACCTTCCAAGAGACCCGCACGAGGCTGCCCGGCAGCGCACGGTCGGGCCATCCAGCGCCACCTGGCCTTGGATGTCCTGCGGCACAACGCGGGCTACCGCGTGTACACGCTGGGAGTCGTCTGGATGGTCGTGGGTTTCCCGCTGCCCCACGTCTTCCTGGTGCCGTATGCCGTCTGGCACGGGGTGGACGAGCACAGGGCGGCCCTGCTCATCTCCCTCATTGGCTTTAGCAACATCTTCCTGCGGCCCATGGCTGGGCTGGTGGCAGGCCGGTGGGACTTTGCCAGTCACCGCAAGTACCTGTTCAGCCTGGCAGCCCTGCTCAACGGGCTCACCAACCTGGTGTGCGCGGCGTCAGCCGACTTCCGGGTGCTGGTGGGCTACTGCCTGGTGTACAGCGTGTCCATGAGCGGCATTGGCGCTCTCCTTTTCCAGGTCCTCATGGACATTGTCCCCATGGACCGGTTCTCCAGCGCCCTGGGCCTCTTCACCCTCCTGGAGAGCATCTCCATCCTCATCTCCCCGCCGCTGGCTGGTGAGGCCCTGGGAGGGAGGGCAGCCAGGTGTGGCCTGCGCAGGGCATGGGGGGTCGCAAATAGGAACAGTCTGGAGATTTGGGCCGCCTCCAGCATCTCAGGGTTAGAGACTTGGAATCTGTGATTTTCTCGAGCACCTCGGGGGACTGGCTGTAGCCTGTTGCCCAGCTGGCGCTCGGGGTATGAACAGTGAAAAATAAGGATTTTCCTACCAGACTTATCTCAGTCCTTTGTCTTCCCTTCTGTACCTCTGGTTTCTTATCAGTAAAGTGGGGATGGCAGTAGAATCTACCTCATAGGCTTGTTGTGGGGGTCACAGGTGTCGTATAACAAAGAGCTTAGTAGAGAGCCTGGCACACGGTAAGTGCTATGCACATGTCTGCTGTTATTAACATCCTCTGCCTGTGGGGCCCGGGCAAGTCATTTTCCTTCTCTGAGCCACAGTATCATCTGCGAAATGCAGACGAGAACACCTGCCATACCCATTCCTACACCTGTGCCAGTCACGGGGTGGGCAGGGCTGAATACAGAGAACTAGTCCCCACCTCTCAGGGCTTACCTTCTGGTGGAGGAGTCGGGGATTAGAGCAAAGAGGCCCCTTTGCGAACATAATGGTGATCTGTGCCGGGAGGGAAACGAACAGATACGGAAGCAGAGACCCACAGGAGTGGACTTGCTGGGCAGCTGAGCAGGTGACATTCAGAGTAAAAGGGAAGGTTTGTGAAGCCCGTGGTGCCGGGGGGCGGTCAACAGACAGCACGGTTATTACAGCCGGACGGCGGGGACTCCTCCCAAGCGTGGCATTGGAAGTCCCAGTTTCCAAGGGCGTTCTCCAAGCCGACAAGCGGGGAGGGCTATCCAGGAGGAGGTATGGCGGGCCTGGGGTATGGCTGAGCAGGTACCCCAGACGCCACTGGCCCTTGAGTCCTTGGCTTCCTACCACCGAGGGCAAAGGAAGCATGCCCTGAAGTGCTCATCTGGCCCGCCCAAGGGCTCTTCCTGCCCGGACTGGGGCTGGTTTAGTGTTTCCTTTCCTTTCATTCAACAAATACCTACTGAGTTCCCACTAGGTGCCAGCCACGGTTCCTAGTGCTGGGGAGGCAGCAGAGACAACGATAAAACCCCTGCTCTCACAGAGCACACAATTTAGCAGGGGTGGGCGGGAGGCCTGGTAGCCAAGGGCAGTGGCCTAACTTGCTCTCTGTCCCCTAGGACTCCTCCTAGACACCACCAGCAACTTCAGCTACGTTTTCTACATGTCAAGTTTCTTCCTCATCTCAGCCGCCCTCTTCATGGGTGGCAGTTTCTGGGCCCTGGGGAAGATGGAGGGGCAGGGCCCGCAGGCTGAGGTGCAAGGAGCTGTAACAGAGGCTGCCCCAGAGCAGGGCCTCACTGTGGAGGACACAGACGGTGCCAAGAAGCGGCTGCGCGTGGAGATCATGAATGTGACCAGCGTCTGAGCCCCGGGATCACCCACATGTGTGACCGGCCTCTGAGCCCTGAAGTCAGTGAGTCCTGCCTCAGTCCAGGAATGTCCAGCTACTTCGCCAGAGGCTGGGGTGAAGGGCTGCCCAGAAAGCCTGAAGCAAAGGCCGTCTGGGTTCTGCACGTCGGGACTCAGCCAGGAGTTGGGACCTTAGAGGCTGGCCTCCTGGCTGGCTCGGGCTTCCTTCTAACCAGCAGAATCCAGGAGCGGATCCTCCTGACTTTTTTGCCGGGGCACCAGAGCACCTGGGGCCCGGGAAGGTGGGTCTGAGCCCAGCTCAGGTCTGTCACGGCTGCCTTGGCTCAGCTGGCTGCCTACGCTGCTGCTACAGCTCCACACGCTGGACCCTCAAGTCCAGCCCGGGTGCCTCCCATGTGATCTCTTTGTCCTTCACCCTCTAGACAGTTCTGAAGAGCTCAACCCTCCTCCAAGTCCCTCCTGCCCGCCTTCTTCCCAGGTGGCCCAGCCCTTGCCCGCAGGGCTGCCCCCAGCACAGGTAGCTGGGCCTCATGCTACCTGGAACCTTGGGAAGAAGGGCTTTGTGAGAGACTGTGTTGCAGTGGTGGAGCGCCAGGCTGAGGGTCGGCCTGGATGCAGGATTTGGGCAGATTAAATGTCAGGTGGAGCAGCCGTCCTGGCGACGGTGCAGAGAACGGGAGGGGAGCCCCTGGCTTGGGTCCTAGAATCAGTGAAGTCTGAGGGCCCCCCTGCATACTCAGCAGGGCCTGCTCTAGGGTGTCCTCCCTCCTCTGCCCCATCCTGTATCTTGGCTGGGAACATCAGTGCTGGGGGGGGGGGCGGGGGGGGGCCCCACATCAGACCAGGGGAGGAAGGATTGCTAGGCAGGGCCCCAGGACCTCTGTGGAAATGGAGCTGCTTTTGCAGCAGAAGCCCTTTCACTCCCCTCTCGTGTCATCCTTTTCTCCCTGCTGTGTCAGGTGTCAACCCTGGGATAAGTGGCTCCTGGGCCAGCTGCCAGGCCATCCCTGCTCCCCATTGGCCTGTGTGTCTGGCCTGGAAGTCAGAGCTTCTCCCCCAGACCCGCCGCCACATACTCTTTTTGCTGGTGCCTTCCCTGAGGTCATCACCTGGGGGCTGGCTGTCATCAGCCCAGGATTGTCCCAACAGTGTACCAGCTGAGTGAAAGGAAAAACAGAGTTTGTTTGAATTACACACAAAAACATTTTCTGCAGCGGGTTATAAACCCTGTGAACTAACGAAGCTAGAAAAGAGGCCTGGAGTTAAGTGTTCCCCCATCCCCCTTCAGGGCTACTCCCACCAGGGACCTTGTTTGTTGATTCAAGCTCAGCCAGGTTTCAACAAGAAACTCTTATCAGGAGAACTGATTTTATGACCCGACTCCAGCCTTCCTCCTGCACAAGTCCAACTGGCGTGAGTCAGCATCCTTGGGGATGCTGTCTCTTCCAGGACTCATGAGTGCCCCCTTCTGGCCAAAAGAGGTAGTACGGAGGTGAAGCAAAGGGCTCTGGGCTGGAATAGAGACCTGAATTCACGTTTGACTGCCATAATTTGCTGTGTGACTCTGGACAAATTGTCCACCATTTCTGGGCCTTGAAAAAGGAGGAGGTTGGCCTAGATAAGTTAAAGTCTCTTCCAGTTTGAAAAGTCTGATCCTGAAGACCCCCCATTGCCTCCCTGCCCCCCCATCCTGTCCTGTACTCGGTCACCATCCGCAGCTTATGCACTGAAGGGGGACTCCACAGCTGGACACGTTTTACCAGGTCCTGCCACCTTCTCCATCTTAACTGAGCAGAAAAGGAGCGGTGGGGCTGGTGGGTAGATGAATACTTTTTGGTGCTAGTAGCCACAAGCCTTTGAAACGTGTATCCCCTTTTAGGCCCACTTCCTGAAAACTGCTTTCTTTCAAGGAAAAAAGATATTAGTAAACATTTAGCATAGGGAACTTTGACCTCCTCTGCCCCCTCGGCAAGAGTGATGATAATCTCTGGGCAGAATTCCTTCAGCAAGTATTATTGAGCATCTACTGTGTGTCAGGAACTGGGCAGAGAGGAGTTAAGACCTGGTCGCTGCCCTCAGCACAAAACCAAGGACTAAGAATTCTTCCCAAAGATGAGGGCCTCTGAATCCTTAGGAGGGGACAAATGAGGGAGGCTGGGGTGGCCCATCTGTTTCCAGAACCCACACTTAGCTGATCCTGGGATTCCTCTAGAGAGGGTCTAGATTAGTTCCTGACCAGGAGCTCACTTCCATCCTGTCCCCAAGCTCTGAGCTCCTGGTCCCCAGGCCTTTACTGCTCTGTCCAGACAGAAGCAGAGAAGCCCCCTAGCCACCTTGTGCTGAGATATACTTCCCCAAGTCGAATCAGCTCCCCTCAGAATGTGAAGGGCCTGGTGAGGGGCCTGGGGCCACTGTCCTGCAAGAAGCAGCCAGGGTACCCAAGCACCCAGACTATGGTTATAACTCCTGCCCCAGCGGTGTGTGCATAGGGCAGGGTCTGATCACAGGGACCTGAGCCCACCACGGAGGTGGAGGCTGCTCTCAACGGGGCTGTGGTAGGCTGGAGTGTGGCAGCCACTCTGCCCTCGTGCCGGGCCCAGGGCAACAGGAGTATGGCCCTTGCCCTCAAGAAGCTCGCAGCCCAAGCCCCTTTCATCCCCACATTTTCAAGCACGACTGGAGTCTGGGAGGACCACCTTCCTCCCTGGTGCTCTGTCCCCTGTGCCTATGAGGTCTGGGTCACACGCCCCCTTCCTGAGAAGCCCCGAGAAAGAAGTGGGCAGAAGGGCTTCAGCATCAGAAAACCACCAAAGCGGTACACCTGGGCTCCTTCTAGTGCCCGATGTGCTGCCCCTGCTGCTCCCTGTCCACCTGGCTGATAAAATGCCTTCCAGCCAGAGGTAGCAGACTCAGCTCGGGATTGGGAAGCAGAGGGTACCAGGCTCGCCTGGCTTTTATTTTCATTTTGGCCGTGCCATGCGGCATGCGGGATCTTAGTTCCCCGACCAGGGATAGAACCCATGCCCCCTCCATTGGGAGCACGGAGTCAACCACTGGACTGCCAGTGAAGTCGTCGCTTGGCTTTTGGGAAAAGCAGACCAGTCGCCGCTCGAAAGCCAATTCTTGAGAGGCAAGTGTTGGTAGGAAAGGTTGCTTCAGAGGCTGGCAAACGGGGAGAGGGTGGAGTCCAGTCCGAGAACTCCCGATTGCTGTTCAGGGGACAGGGGCTTTTAAAAGGGAGTTTCAGGGGCTTCCCTGGTGGCGCAGTGGTTGGGAGTCTGCCTGCCGATGCAGGGGACACGGGTTCGTGCCCCGGTCCGGGAAGATCCCACATGCCGCGGAGCGGCTGGGCCCGTGAGCCGTGGCCGCTGAGCCTGCGCGCCCGGAGCCTGTGCTCCGCAACGGGAGAGGCCGCAACAGTGAGAGGCCCGCGCACCGCAAAAAAAAAAAAAAAGGAGTTTTAGGGTTATATAGGCGGAGGGAGGAAGCAGAACAGCATAGTCAGTTCTGACAGTCATCTTGAAACCAGTGATGTGGTGGTCTGATCAGCGTCATCTTGGTCGTTTTAAGTACGGTTAATCTTTAGTTCCAGGGTTTGTTCCCATCTCTTTGAGGCCAGTTCTCGGAATTGTGTGAAGTGGAGTAGCTTATGTCATGGCTTCAGTTTGGTCATCATGTAGTCATCCTCCTCCACCTGGTGGGGGCTTCAGTACCTGCAAAACAGCTCACAGGATACGGCTCAGAATGTTATCTATGGCCCTTAAGGACGAACTAAAGGTCCTTGACTATATGCTTAAGGACTAAACTATTATTATTTGGTCTCCTTTGTTTTCCTCTATTTCTGCATTTTTTCACCTCTCTGATTAAACTTATTCGTTGGCTAAAGTTTTTCCACAGACAAAAGGCAGGCTGAGGACATGGGGGGCAAGGACTATAGGGTCCTGCTCCGTTTCAAAAGGACCCACGTGGGGGACACAGGGAGCCGACTCTTGCGTTCCTGGGGGCCCTTGGTGTGTGTGGGGGGAACTGCACCCCTTCGTCAAGTGCAGGGGCATCACGATGCGGATCGCCACCTGCCTGAGACAAGAGGCTTGAAGCGCCCGCCGTAAGCACCCGAAGCAAGCCCAGGGAGCTCAATGACAGCCCCGCCCCTCACCCTCCTCGGCCCGCCCCTTCCGCCCCCTGGGGCGGGGCTAAGCGCGGCTTCCCCCGGAAGTCCGGAACTGAGCCGAAAATTAAGCCCAGCTGAGCGTTGCTCCTTCCTCCTACGGCGCGCGACTGCGTCCTGGTCTCCCGCGCCCCAATTCGGATGTTCACTCCCAACTCTTACGAGGTCCGGAGTCCCCACCCCATTTCCCCAGCCCAATTTTCAGCTGCAAATTACTTCAGAACCTGAAGCCAGGAAAGGAGCCTATTTCCCGCGCCGGTCTGCCCCTCTCCGGACCCGGCGAGGCCCAGGTGAGGTTCTCGCCCGCTTTCCAGCCTCACCTTCCACACTCCCCTGCGCGTCCCCCGGGGTTCCTCCGCCGCCCGACCATGGCCCAGAAGCCGAAGGTAGACCCCCACGTCGGCCGGCTGGGATACCTGCAGGCGCTGGTCACGGAATTCCAGGAGACCGAGAGCCAAGGTGAGAGCGGCAGGGTGGGGAACGGTACCAGGCAGGGGTCTGGCCGCGATCGCCGCCCCGGACCTGGCTCCAGTGCCGCTTTTCCACTGCAGACGCCAAGGAGCAAGTACTGGCCAACCTCGCCAACTTCGCCTATGACCCCAGTAACTACCAGTATCTGCGGCAGCTGCAGGTCCTGGATTTATTCCTCGATTCACTGTCGGAGGAGAATGAGACCCTGGTGGAGTTTGCTATTGGTAAGGATGGGGCCGCTCTCCTAGATGCCTGATGGGCTGTAATGAGATAATGAGTTAGAAGTGAGTTGTTGGGAAAGGAATCTCTTAGGCAGTCCCTCAGCTGCGAAGGCAGACTTTCGCGATGTCTGTGCCGCCTCCGCGGTTCACACGTCGTCCAGGTCACGGCTCGCTTGAATCAGGTTTGGAACTCCCAGGAGCCCCTCTGCCTGTCTAGCTTCCCTCCCGCTTAGAGGTGAGATCAAAAATGAGGGAATGGATTGAAGCCCCATTGGGGGGAAAAAAGTTGAGTGCCCTTTTTAAACATCTTTGACTTAATGTTTTACCATCGGGACTTCCCTGGCGGTCCAGTGGTTAAGACTCCGTGCTTCCACTGCCTGGGGGCACGGGTTCAATCCCTGGTTGGGGAACTAAGATCCCACATGCCGTGGGGCACAGCCAAAAAAAATTTTACCATCAAGAGAAGTAGCGGTGACTTGGAATGGCTTGTGAGTCCTGTAGTTGTTATGGTCTAAGACCTACTGAATTATTCACTGGACAGATATTTATTGGGCGTATATTGTGCGAGCAAGGTATTGTTCTAGATGTTGGAGAGATGGCGAACAAGTTGGGCAAAGGGTCCTTGCCCTCAAGGAATTTACATTCTAGTAGGGGGAGACAGATGGTTGACAAGAAAGCTGAGGCTCTGAAGAAAATAAACAGGGTGATGAGAGAGAACAAGGGGAGGGAGGGGCTACTTCTGGTTTGGCCATCATGGGAAGGCACAGTGTGGGCAAAGACTAGAGCAGGAGGAGCCAGAAGGAACGCTGATGTGGCACCACTGTGGTGAGTGAAGCAGAGTGGTACTAAGTGAGGTTATAGAGAGCTCACGGCACCAGAGTTTACAGGGATTCAGGTCTCGGCATTGGGAAAGAGTTTGGAGTTTATTCTGAAGGCAAACCAACATTGTTTTTTCAGCATGCATCTTTAAAAAAGAACATTTCTCTACATAGTGAATCTTATCTACATAGAGAATGAACTTAATAATTCCATTGTCACCAAATACCCAGTTAGGCAAACTTCTCTAATAGTTCCCAAAAGGACATTTTGTTGTTGTTGTTTTGTATAAACCAGGATCCAGTTCAGGATTCATGCACTTAATCTGATTCCTACGTTCCTTAGACCTCAATCTCTGTCTTTTTAAATAAACTTTGTATTTTAGAACAGTTTTAGAAAAATTGCAAAGATAATACAGAGTTCCCATATATGCCACACCTAGTTTCCTTATTGTTAACATCTTATATTAGTATGGTACATTTGTTACAATTAATAAACCAATATTGATGCATTATTATTAACTCAGGTCCATACTTTAGTCAGATTTGTTTAGTTTTTCCCTAATAATCCTTTTACTGCTCCAGGATTCCATCCAAGATACTGTGTTACATTTAGTTGTCATGTCTCCTTAGGCTCCTCTGGGCTGTGCCAGTTTCTTAGACTTTCCCTCTTTTTTGGATGACCTTGGCAGTTTTGAGGAGTACTGGTCAGGTATTTTGTAGGTTTTCCCTCAGTTGGGATCTGTCTGATATTTTTATCATGATTAGACTGAGATATGGGTTTTGGGGAGGACGACCACAGAGGTAAATGGTAAAAGGCCATTTTTCATTTACATCATATCAAGGGTATATGCTATCAACATGACTTATCACTGTTGATATTAACCTTGATCACTTGGATGAAGTAGTGTTTGTCAGGTTTCTCCACTATAAAGTCACTCTTTTATTTATTTATTTATTTATTTATTGGCCATACCTTGTGGCATGTGGGATCTTAGTTCCCTGACCAGGGATTGACCCCATGCCCCCTGCATTGGAAGCGTGGAGTCCTAACCACTGGACCGCCAGGGAAGTCCCTGAAGTTACTCTTTATCCTCCCCCTCCCCCCCTTTCCATATGGTGCTCTTTGGAAGGAAATCACAGCATCAGTTATCTTATATCTTTTTAAAAAATATATAAATTTATTTATTTTTGACTGCTTTTGGGTCTTCGTTGCTGCGCGCGGGCTTTCTCTAGTTGCGGCGAGCGGGGGCTACCCTTCGCTGTAGTGCGCGGGCTTCTCATTGCGGTGGCTCCTCTTGTTGCGGAGCACGGGCTCTAGGCGCGTGGGCTTCAGTAGTTGTGGCACGTGGGCTTAGTAGTTGTGGCTTGTGGGCTCTAGAGCTCAGGCTCAGTAGCTGTGGCCCACGGGCTTAGTTGCTCCGCGGCATGTGGGATCTTCCCGGACCAGGGCTGGAACCCGTGTCCCCTGCATCGGCAGGGGGATTCTCAACCACTGCGCCACCAGGGAAGGCCATCTTATATCTCTTTTAATCACTAATAGACTCTTTTTTCCTAATGCTAATTGTTGAAGGATCCAGACCAGTTCTGCAGAATGTCTCACCTTCTGAATTGTCTGGTTGCCTCTTGATGGTGTCATTTTGTTTGTTCCTGTAACTGCTTTATTTCCTGTAACTTAGAAATTAGATTGAAAACTTTTCTAGAATCAAGTAACACACTTTTTTTTTTTTTTCTTCCTGAATACACCCTGGGCAAATGTGATTTAAATTTTTGAAAGGCCATCCAGCTCTGCCTCTGATTTGCGGTATCTGGGACTCCTCTTCCCGCGACAGGCCTCACACATGTGTGGACCTCCCAGCTTCATTCACAGCCCCACAGACACTTGCCTGGTGGCCACTCATTGGACTTAGGCGTGTACACACAAACAGTGGGGTTCACCGCTGGGAGTCAGGATGCAGGAAAGAGGCCCATGCAGCTGGGGGGAGCAGGTTTAGGAACTGGAGCTCTGGGCATGGGGGAAGGGGGATGGGCTTTGGGCAGGCTCCCTGGACTCTTCAACCTCTGGAGAGGGCCAGAGTGAGGCCCTCGAAACCTGGGCTGGGGGCAGGAGCCCCGGTTGCTCAGGTCTAAGGGTGGGAATAGCTCATGTCTCTGCCCCTCTGGAAGATTATTATGCTGAATAAATATCGTGAAAAATTGGTCACTTTAAGATTTCCTCCAGTGTTAGTCCTCCATCTCCTCCCTTTTTGGAACTCTGCTCCACAGCTTCTGCCACCTGAGTGGTGACAGTGACCTCTGCAGAAGCCCGTGGCTAGCCCTCCAGCTGACAGTGATACAGCTCCTTCAACTCAAGCTCTTGACTCTGGAGAAAACTTTGCTGAAAAGAGCAGTCACCCAGGGCAAGTTTTTACAGGATCAGGAAGCAACTTTCCCAAGGCAGGAACACTCTTGAGTTCCTGGCCCACTGAGCTGGGAGCTTTGCCAGAGATCAGGGCTGGGCCTGGCTTCTTGCCCTCCTGGGCAGCTTCCCAGAGTGGGTGACCAAGCCCTGGACCTGGAGTCCACGGTCCCCACTTCTCCACTTCGTAGCCAGTCTTTGTGGATGAGTCCTGTCCCTTCTCTGAGCCTCGTTTCCTCGCCTGAGCCTCGTCCGCCTCGCAGGACTGCCGTGGGGAGCGGAGCGTGTGCGCGTGTCTGTGTCTCCGTGAAGGTGTCAATACTTTGTCTAGAATTGTTGGTATCGTCACCAGTTTTACTTTTCACAGCCACTGTTTCCTTCTCTTTTTCTTCTTCTTCCCAACGTCCCCAATCCCAAGAGCAACAGCTTTCTTAGCATTGAATCCCTCCGTGGGATCCTCTGGAGATTAAAATTCTCTTGTATTTATTGTGCCTAACTTAAGAGGAAAGTCCCAGTGGTGCTCAGAAGCCTATTTTGTTACTCTTGCTGTTTCCTTTTCTGTTCATGTCTGTGGTGCTAAATGGGAAACACTGTCAGTGCTTATTCTGTGCTGGGCTTTGTAGCGTTGAATCTCTTGTCTCTGGTGGCAGGTCTGAGACGGTGATCTGCATGAGACCAGCGTGCCTTGCGTATCTTTGTTATGTCTTGAACGCTCAGGCCTTTTGGCCTGGGACGAGGATGGGGCCGGGGAATGTGTGCAGAGTCCTGGCCATGACTTGGCGCTGCAGCCCTGAGTGCGTTTGGTTCTGGAATAACTGCTGGCTTAGATCGCCCATGGCCATGGTTCGGCAGAACCGAAACCAGTGTTGGTTTGTTGGCAAGGAATGTAGGGAGTTTGGTAAGAGCGGGGCTTTGGGGTCAGGCAGGCCTGGGTTCAAGTTCTCACTCCCCAACTTAACTCTGGGCATGTGATTTCCTTCTCCCATCATCAGTCAGGCGGGGGAGGATCACTACCTGCCTCACAGAGCTGTTGAGAGAATTAAATGAGATAAAGTGCCTGCAGCTGCAAGGTCCCCTAGGTATCCAGACCCCTTTGAGGATAAACAGTTCCCGAGTCTCCCAGAGAGGTGAGGTAGGATAGGATAGTGTCTTATCACCCATCTGTTCCAGGGATTCGGTCCTTCTGGAAAAACATCATTGAATGATAGGAAAAGGTATGAAAGTTGATCTTTATTCTCGCAGTGGGTGACCGGGCAGTAGTAGGAGGAAGTACCACGGGGAGACAGGCATTGGTCAGGCCAGAGCCACCCTCATTTGGGATGGGGGATAGGAAGTGGACGAATTATCCGGAACCAGATAAAAAGCCAGGATCTCAGTAAATACTTGAATGAGCCAGAGAATTCAGAGCTCATGCCCCAAATAAAAACTCTGGCAGGCTTTGGCATTAATTTGGGAGTGTTGGACTGAAGCACCATTGGTTGATTCTCTGGTGTCTTATATGCTGTGTGTGCACACCTACACCATTCTAGATGGTGTATGGAGATGTAAAGGAACCAGGAGATAATTCTCTGCTTCCATGAAAACTGGCTGAATCCTAGTATATCACGGAATACTCGGCAGTTTTGTTACTACAACAGGATGCAAGTAGGTGGCCTCCCACGGTTGAGGTTAAATTGCTTTCCTGTGTTCTAGTTCCTGCAATACCTGTAGCTGCCACCAGATGGTGGTGGTGTACCGAAAAAGGCTGGTAGATGAATCCTGAGCCACCTCTCTGGAAAATAGCATTTAGTAAAATTGAAGATAGGCATGCCGCGTGACCCAGCAGTTACAATCATAGGGTTAGGTACATGCACGTCCAGACACATGCAAAAATGGCACCAGCAGTGTTGTCTGTAACAGTCCTAAATTGGAAACAGTCAGCAGTGGAATGAATTATCAATATTGTGGATATTCATACTGCTTAGCAAGGTAAATGAACAATCTACAGCTCCTTGCAATTATCTTAAAAACAACGTTAAGCAAATGATGCTAGACACATAATAATATGCACAGTGTGATTCCATTTCTATAAAGTCCAAAAAGAGGCAGAACTGAATTATAGTATTTAGGGGTGTGTGTGAAGTAAAATTTTTTTATTAAAAATGTAAAAGGTCCTGCTTATTAATTTAAAATTATTTTATTGCATTGTTACAAGTCAGGAAGAGGTTCACGTCTGAGAGGGGGAGAGAACTGAATCAGGAAAGAACGTGCAGAGGCTTCTGGACTGATGACAGTGTTTCAGTTTTTGACCTCAGTGCTGGTTACATGGGCACTTGCTTTCTCATTGTTAAACCCTACCTGTATGTGCCAGCCCTTTCTCTGTGTGTGGGTTGAGGATATGCCCTGTGCCAGCCTCCGAGGCTATAAACAGGTGCATGCTTGGTCCATATCTACTGTGTGCCAGGGAGGGGTCTTACATTATTGAATTCTCTCTTCCCGTTTTACTGATAAAGAAACGTAGGCTTAGAGAGATGGAGTTGCTTGCTCTGCTCACCTGAGTCCCCTGGGGCATTCCTGGGATTCTAGCTAGATCTGCCCACCACAGGGCCCTTGCTCCGTCCTCCGTCCTCTCAGGTTCCCGTGTACCTCCTCCTCTCACTGATTGTTTGGTGTCCTGGGGTCACACATCTTTCTGCTTAAAAAGAAATTCCTCAGCCCTCCACTTGTTACAGGAAAGAGGTGAATTCAAGCTCCTCTCCCCACTGCCCACTTCCACACCAGCTGGGAAGGCTGGCTCCAGGCCCCTCCGCCCTCCCTCCCCGACTGGCAGAGACCAGTCCCCCTTCCTCTCAGTTCTAGGCACAAGCAGGGTGTGCGTGTGTGTTTTATTAACTTATGTGAATACATAATTGACTCACATGGTACAGAATTCAAAAGGGTAGGTAATAAACAGTAACTCGGTCTGTAGCCTTTTCTGGAGGCAACCACTGTTACTAGTTTCTTGTGTATCCTCCCAGAGATATTTTAGGGATTGATAAACAAATATGTATATATTTGTTTGTATACTATGTATATACCTTTTTGCCTATCCTACACATGTTGTAGTATACTGTATCTATATTCTGCCTTTTTTTTTTTTTTAACTTAGCACCATATCTTGGCACACCTGCAGTATCAGCCCATGAAGAGCTGCCTGATTCTTTGTAAATGCTGCATGATGTCCACTGCATGAAGGGACTAACATTTAGCCGGCCCCTGAGGATGGCCGTGTAGGTTGTTTCCATTTCGCTCTCATGAGCAGTGTGGCAGTGGGTCCCCTTATTTGTGTGTCATTTCTCACTCGTGGGAGTGTACCTGTAGGATAAGATTCTAGAACTGAAATAGAGGTCAGAAGTGCGAAAAGCCATGATTTTTTAAAATTTAATTTGGTTTTTTTAACTTATACAAAACCCTGTTCCCCCCTCATATGGAACCAGCAAATGTGAGCATATACATGTATGTATATTTGTCTCCTACCTTCTTACATATAATAGTAGCTTTCTCTGTATGCTGTTCTGTCCCTTGAATGTCTGTCCTGAAATTTCAGAGGGAACCATTTTCAAGATACTGAAGTAAAACCCAAGAACAAATAGCCCCCAGTGAAGATTTTGACCTGGGATTGACCGCGGCCAGCCCAGTACCCTGGGGCGGGCGGGTCCTCAGATGTAACGGTCTTGAGCCACTGTCTCCAGGGACTCGCCCAGCCCTCTCAGGCACCAGGTGCTGGCTAAGCAGTTGTCAGCAAGACCTCATTTAATCCGCAGGACAATACTTAGACCCTCCTGTCCCTTCCAGCACCAATGCCCTACTTGCTCTGTGACCTGAGATCCCCTGCCTGCCCTCTCTGAGCCGCCAGCTTTCTCATCCCAGACTGCACTAGGGTTTTCTCTTTTGTCTCTCCCGGGGGTTTCTGTGGCTCCCCACACCTAGAAGGGCCCTGCCTTTGCCTCTTGTTCTCTTTCTCTCTATCTTGCCAGGTTTGTCCAAAATATGTTCATCCGCCAGTCAGAACTTGTTCTCCTTTTTGTCTGGTAACCAGTTTTTAAATTGCAGCAGGATCAGCATACAGTGAAATGCACATAGCTTAAGTGTCAGTCTGATGAATTTTTAAATTCATTAAGGTATATGTACATCAATATAGCCAGCACTTAAATCAAGATGCAGAATGTTTTCATCTCCCCAAAAAGGTCCCTCGTGCCCTCTGCCAGCTAGTGTCTTCCACCCTGAGGTAACCATTATTCTAACCTCTACCCCATGGATCAGTTTTGCCTGTTCTTGACCTTCATGTAAAAGGAGTCATACAGGATATAGTATCTGGTTTCTTTCACTCAGCATAATGTTTCTGAGATTCATCCAAATTGTTACAGTATCAGCAGTTCATGTCTTTGTATGAATAGGCCGCAATTTGTTCATCCATTCACCCGCTGATGGAGATTTGAGCTGTTTCTAGTTTGGAACCTTTATGAATAAAGCCGTTATGATAATTTTTCTACAGGTTTTCTTGTATACATAGGTACTCATTTCTCTCGGGTAGATTCCTTGTATACATATGTGCTCATTTTTCTCAGATAGACTTGGGTAGGAGTGGAATTGCTGAGTCGTAGGGTAGATGTATGTTTAACTGTGTTAGAAGCTGCCAAATGGCTTTCCACCGTAATCACGATGTGTTACACTCCTCACCACCAGCATATGAGAGTTCCAGTGGCGCTCCCTCCCCACCAACACTTAGTATCATCAGTCTTTTTTTGTTTTAGCGATTATGATAGGTGTGTAGTGGCCTCTTATTGTGGTTTTAATTTTCATTTCTCTGATAAGGAATGTTGAGCACATTTTCATATATTGACCCTTTTGTGCAGAGTTTATCGAAGTCTTTTGCTCATTTTTTTTTATTGTGTTGTTCATCTTTTATTGATATGTAGGAATGCTTTATATATTCTGGATATGAGTCCTCTGTCAGAATCTGTGAATATTTTCTTCTTTTGTTTTACTTTTTTTTTTTTTTTTTTTTCTTCTTTGGTATGAAGAAAAGAAGTGAAGGTGGTGAGGGGAGGGCCTCTTGGGGAGAGGGACTGATTGGGGTGGTCATGGAAGGCTCTTAGAAGAGGTGACATCTTTTATTTATTTATTTATTTTTGGCTGCATTGGGTCTTCGTTGCTGCGCGTGGGTTTTCTCTAGTTGCGGCGAGCGGGCTTCTCATTGCGGTGGCTTCTCTTGTTGCGGAGCACGGGCTCTAGGCACGCGGGCTTCGGTAGTTGTGGCATGCGGGCTCAGTAGTTGTGCCACAGCACTTCTACTTGTCCCTGCTCCTGGCTGAGCGTGGCATCTGCGCATGGTAGGATTAGTTGTCCTTGTGGTTTCTGAAGGGACGCCCTTTCCCATGGGAGTAGCAGAGGGCTCCCCATCTTCTGGGACTTTGGTCAAGTTACTCAACAGCCTCAGCTTCCTTCCCTTAAATGGGGGTGGTGGTAACTCTTCGTGGGGTTCAGTCATGTTCCCAGCGTGTGTCCAGCGAGAATCCTCAGTGGCAGGCTCCGGAAATACAGAGGTAAATCACGACCCTGTGGTGCCCAGCGATGGGGTCAGACAGCAAGTAAAGAAGGTAGTCAGCAGGATGACCCCAGGTTGTGCTAAGGGCTGCACTGGGCTGAATGGGTGCTGAGGTAGACATTGGGAGGGACGCCTCCATCAGTGCCTGGAGTCCGTCTCCTGCCGCCCATCTTCCTCGGTCCAGCAGCACCACTCAGCCTGTTCCGTCCCTCAGAGCTGCAGATGTCCAAGGTGCACAGGGTCGCAGGGAGCCCTCCCACCCAGCCTCCCAACCCTCTGCAGTGCAACCCTTTCCCCGCTCACTGCTTTAAAACCCTTCCAGCAAGTATTTGCGGAGCGCCCCCTGCGCCAGAAACCCAGGAAGTCTTGGGAATAAGACAGCCTAGGTCTTTTTTTCAAAAAAAATTAATTAATTAATTAGGCTGCGGCGGGTCTTAGTTGCGGCACGGGGGGCTCTTCGTTTTCGCGTGCAGGATCTTAAGTTAACGGTGTGCGGGCTCTTAGTTGCAGCATGTGGGATCTTGTTCCCTGACCAGGCATCGAACCCAGGCTCCCTGCATTGGGAACGTGGAGTCTTAACCACTGGACCACCAGGGAAATCCCAAGACAGCCTAGGTCTTGACCTCATGGCACAGTACCTTCTAGTGGGGCTCAGCGGTCAGTGAGCAAGAAGATTCCACGAAGATTTCTCAAAGTTCTAAGCATATGAAGAAAATGAAACAGGGTGATGAGGGAGGTGCCTGGATGTGGCAGGGAGCGGCTAATGGGGTACTCCAGGGAAACCACACTGGCCAGGGAGCAGTGATGTGCTGGTTACTAGCAAGAGGGTGGCACCATGCAAAGATCCCAGAAGGGAGTTTGGATTTTATTCCAAATGCAGTGGGAAGTCCTTGGAGGCTGAATGGGTAAAATGTTTCCCTACCCAGGTACTGCTAGGGAGGGGGTGGCTGTACCTACCTGGAGTAGGTGGAGATCTTTGTCAGGCCTGCCCCACTTCCCTGCACCTGTCCCCTCTTGCTGGGAAAGAGGTCCTAGTTGGGTTTTGCCGGGCGGTGGGGGGAGGTCCCCTCTTTGCTTGTTTTTAGAGATGCCGGGGAAGTGGGTGGGCTGTAACTCACTCCTGATTGGACACTCAGGACTGGTCGGCCATGTTATGCAAATGAGCTAGAAGTCTGTTCTCTACTTGGAGTAGGAACCTAAGGGTGAGGGTGCCCTGATGGCAGGAAGCTCACTCAGGACCCACGAAAATCAGCTTCCCACATCGAGTGCTTTAGGCCTGACGGGAGAGAATGAGGGGTCTGGGCATCTTACCTGAGCAGTGGTTCTTAGATCCAGAACCACGGGTCTCTCACTCTGTCCTTTTCTTTTGTCCCCCAGATTCCTACTAATAGTGATATGGGAATGATGCTGAAATGCTTTAAACTCTCAATTATGCTGTTTCCATAAAATGGTGTACTGCACAGCTATTAAATGATGCCGTGATTGTAGACTTATTGGCATGGAGAGATGGTCACAGGACATGGTCAAATGAAAACAGTTGGCTTACAAAACAATAAGTGTATCACATTGTTATTAAATATTTATATGTAGTCACATATTTAAAAATTGTGGGATGAAAAACATGTTAAATGGGTGGTAGGATTAAGATGGTTTATATTTTGACTTCTAATATTTTTGACAGCTTTATTGAGGCATAATTGACACATAATAAACTTTACATACTTAAAGAGTACAACTTGATAAGTTTTGACATATGTATACACCTGTGAAACCATCACCTTACCTATATTTCTTAATTATTCTAAAGTGATGATACACTGTGGGTTTTGTTTATGGTGTCTACTTAAAAAAAAAAAAAAAAAAGGAAAGCCTATCAGTCATTGAGCTGGCTGAACCAAGAGGGAAAGGGATCAGTGCCCACTTCCAGAAGGTTGGGCAGTGGAGGGCAGGCAGGCCTTTCTGGAATCTTGAAAGGGAGGGCTGGAGGTCAGAATAGACTTCGGATCCCTTGTCCCTGGGCCACCTTCTCAGGCCTGAACCTTCCCTGGGACTCAGTGGGCAGAGGAAAGATGGAAGGAGGCCCAGGGCCAAGGCATCCAGGCTCACCTTGCTCTTCCCCAGGAGGCCTCTGCAACCTGTGCTCAGACAGGGCCAACAAGGAGCACATCCTGCAGACTGGGGGTGTCCCACTCATCATCAACTGCCTGTCCAGTCCCAACGAGGAGACCGTGCTGTCCGCCCTCACCACGATCATGTACCTGAGCTCGCCGGGCTCCAGCTCCCACCCTGAGCTGACTGCCATGCCTGTGGTCCAGTGCATGCTGCGCTTCTCCCTCTCAGCCAACGCGAGGCTCCGGAACCTGGCCCAGATCTTCCTGGAAGACTTCTGTTCCCCCAGCCAGGTGGCCGAAGCCCGCGGCTGGCGGGCTCACTCTGCCCTGGGCATCCCACTGCCAAGGACCGAGGCCCCGCAGCAGCCCTGATCCAAGGAGCCCTCGGGCCGTGGCACCCGCACCGCCAGAGACCAGACCAGAATGCCGGTGGGGACTCAGGACGTGGGAGCGGCGAAGCTCCCACTGTGCACGTTCTCCCCAGATGGTGCTTTGTCAGCCACTTTAAAGGCGAGTTTTCTCGGGCTTCCCTGGTGGCGCAGTGGTTGAGAATCCGCCTGCCAGTGCAGGGCACACGGGTTCGTGCCCCGGTTCGGGAAGATCCCACATGCCGCGGAGCGGCTGGGCCCGTGGGCCACAACTACTGAGCCTGCGCGTCTGGAGCCTGTGCTCCGCAACGGGAGAGGCCGCGACAGTGAGAGGCCCGCGTACCGCGACGAAGAGCGGCCCCCACTCGCCGCAACTGGAGAAAGCCCACGCACAGAACGAAGACCCAACACAGCCAAAAATAAATAAATAAATTTATTTAAAAAAAAAAAAAAAAAAAGGTGAGTTTCCTCAGTGTGACAGGCGTTTGCACTGGGATGAAAGGCACCAGGAGATGAGTGAGGAAGCCAGACTGTGAGACACGTGGAGAAGGAAATCGAAGGGTGCCGTTTTGACAGGCTGCCGCTCTCAACCAGCTAGAGGCGAAGGTCCTGCCTCCTGGCCCACCCCGCCACCAAGCTGTCACCCTCGTGTGAGAAGCAGCAGGTCCCTAGACCCAGAGGCTCTGCAGATGGTGTGTCTCCTGAGGAACAGCTGGGCCCGGGGCTTAGGAGAATTGCCTGAGCTTGAGGAAATAGGCATCATCCCTTAACAGAAGTGTCGGGAGTAATTCGGAGAAACAGAAATGAGAAGCCTTGTTGTTAAAAGTATTTCGGGGCCCTGGGAAGCTGGGGAAGTGTTGTGTCCACTGCTGTGGAGGCTGGGTACCTGTCCTGCAAGCTCTCCAGCCTGGGTGTTGGGCATGGTGGATGCTGGCCTGGAGAACTCTGTGGCCCAGGATTAACTGTTATCCACACAGGCCTGTCAGCCAGGCACCATGTTAGGGCTTCAAAGACGAAGACGTGGTCCCTGATCTTGAGTGTCGCAGCCCAGTGACCGTTAACGTGGCCATCAGGCATTAAGACGGAGGCCGTGAGGGTGATAACACATTAGAATACAGGCACAGACTCTTCGAGCGGTTGTCTTTTCCCTTCACCACCCCATGGTACCTGCCTGGAAGCCCTGCCTGCCTTCTCTGCCATCAGGGTTAGTGGGGGGGTGGGGGTCCCTGTCCCTGGAAATCTGTCTCAGGCTGGCTTCAGGGATGCAAGTAAGAGAGGTGCTCAAGGGAGATGGGACCAGATACTGACAGCAAGCGAATGGCTCAGAATCTAGTGTCAGCTGCTCAGCACGGGGGAAGGGGTGTGGGCCCCCTTGGAAAGGTGGGGTTCAGGAGCAGTGGAAGGTCCTGGCCTCCCTTAAGGGTGACCTCTTTTTTTTTCTTTTTTAAAATTTTATTTATTTTTGGCTGCGTTGGGTCTTTGTTGCTGCGCGCGGGCTTTCTCTGGTTGCAGCGAGCGGGGGCTACTCTTCGTTGGGGTGCACAGGCTTCTCATTGCAGTGGCTTCTCTTGTTGCAGAGCACGGGCTCTAGGGCGCGCGGGCTTCAGTAGTTGTGGCACGTGGGCTCGGTAGTTGTGGCTCGTGGGCTCTAGAGCACAGGCTCGGTAGTTGTGGCGTCCGGGCTTAGTTGCTCCGCGGCACGTGGGATCTTCCCGGACCAGGGCTCGAACCCGTGTCCCCTGCACTGGCAGGCGGATTCTTAACCACCACGCCACTAGGGAAGCCCAAGGATGACCTCTTACGTGGCCAAGGAAAGGCAGATTCTAGAGGAATGGTTTCCAGGTGGACGTGGAGGTGGGCAGACTATGGAACTAATGGACTAAGGAGACGAGAGGGAGGGAGGTGAAGGCCTCCTCATCGGCCTCTGTCCCGGCTGCCCCTGTGGGGCTCCTGTCCCTTCGCTTCCCCCAAATAAAAGGCCTTAAGAGAGCAGTGAGCCAAAGTGTTTTATTAAAAAGGTTCCTGATTTTCCCACCATGTTTCCATGCCAGCTCTGCCAGGAGGGTTCAGGTGGCTGGCACAGTGCTGAGGGGCCATTGCCATGATGCGGCCCTGTTGCTCAGTTCTGCCCGGGTTCCCTGCTGGTCTGCCTTCCCTTCCTTCAGCTACTGTCCACGGCCGTGGCCCCTCGCCTTATTCCTGGGGCAGCCCCAGGCCGGTTCGGTCCCGCTGCAGGGCTCCCCGCTTGCTGTCTATAATCTCCTTCCAGTTGTCCCTCCAGGAGAGCAGCCGTCTCCGTGGTGGGGGCAGGGCCAGGTGCTGGTTGTGGCAGCAGGTGAACAAGATGTGCTCCCAGCTTGGGGTCTCCTCTTGGCCTGGGACAGGACACAGGAGGAAGGCAGGGACACACTCTGTAATCTGGTTATTTTTACTCCCTCTCCCTAATCCCAGCAGGCTAGATGCCTGGAGGTTGCTAGGGAAAAGGGCTCCCACCTTGAATGGTGTCCTTGTCATCAATGAGCAGGTCCCCCAAGACCACCGTCTTGTCCCTCGTCAAGATAATGCGCTCCACAAACTGGGGACCCAGGTGCTTCTCCACCCAGCGGTACTGTGAGGTGGGCATAGGTGGGTCAGTAGGGCCTGATGGGCCCCTGAATTCAGGGCCAGTGAGCAAGCAGGTGTGAGGGAGGGTCTACAGCAGCTCATGAGAGATATGGCTCCCCTCTACCCCCCACCCCCGACTTTCTCTGTTTCTGCTCTTGTCTTTAAAAGACCAGGACTTAGGAGCCTAAGTCTGCGTGTCAAGTGCTGGGGCAGCCGCACCTTCTCGTGCACACAGTGGCCATACTTCATCAGAGGGCTGGTGCAGATGAAGACCTCGGTGCTGCGGGGGGGCGGGGTGGGGGGCGGTTAGACAGGGTGGTGCCAGTCCCTGCTCTCCACCCCCCTCCCTCCGCGCCCTTCCTCACTCCTGCATGTCATTCATCTCCCGCATTGCTTCCAAGGCTCCAGGGACGGGCTCCAAGTCTAGGAAAAAGCCTGGGGCTTCATACACACTGGCCACTTTGTCCTGAAAGATACAGTGTTCCTGTCCTGGCTCTGATCCCAGCAGACCTCTCCAGCCCCAGCGAGGGCTCTCAAAGTGAGGTTCCTGGGGGACTTCGGTGCCCAAATCAGAGTCTCAGGTAGAGGACTTTGTTCAGGGGTAAGTACTCCCCCAGACTGTCTAGTCCCGAGGTGAACTGTGGATTCTGAAGTGAGAGCTTTGTTAATTTTAAACAGGAAGGTGCCACTGGACGTGGAGCAGAGACAGTCCTGACCCAAGGGGAGGTCTCCCCGCTCCCGGGTGTCCTGTGGGGTCGGGGCTCCCCGCTCCAGGGCGGCCCCGCGCTGCACCCCTCCCGTCCCCCCCGCCGCCCCCCCACACACTGCCTACCGCCAGGTCCGGGCGCAGGGCTCGGTACTGCTCGCAGGCAAGGAAGCCGCGGCGCTCCTGCAGCGGCACGTGCGGCTCCCCGGGGAAGCTTCGGCGGAAGCCCCGCAGGAGGCCAGCCTCGAAATCCGCCAGAACGCCGTCCATGTCCACCAGCACCCGCACGGGCCGCCCGCGCCGCGCAGCCATCCGCATCGCCATAGCTGCGAGGCAGGGGGCCCGGCGGAAACGTGGCCCCGGGAGCCACCGCGGCTAATTTGCATGGGCGCCGGGGTGCCCCGCCCCGCGGAAGCGCAAGGCCTTCCCCCGTTTCGGGGGGGCCGGCGTGGCGAGGGCTTGGGCTGCTTTTCTGGTCTGAGGACGCACCTACGTGCACATCAGCCGCCTTCCACGCTGTGGCTGACGTCCTCGCTCACCCCGAACGTTACTCGGGGCAGAACTTCCAGGGGCCCGACAGGAGGGACTATCCTAAATACTGGGAAGCGTCGTCCAGCAAGGAGTCACGCCTCCTTAAACCTGAGACTCCATACCTGCTCACCCTGCGTGTGGGGCCCCGGAGCAGAGCTTCCGCCCCGTCAAGGCAGCACCAACCCAAGGCCCGAATCACGGGGACTCCCAGTAACGGTCTGAAGTGAATGAATCTGCCGAAGACAACTGGTTCGTGTGAGCAGAGCTCCTCAGAGATGAATTCATAAACCAGAGTTGGCTTGAAACATGGGAGCGTCTGCTTTAAACATCCAGTTCCACCGGGAAGAGGCGATTTTCCACCAGGCTCAGGTAATCGGGACTATCCTTTTTGTGGAACTGACAAGTCTCTAGAATCGGGGCAGTTTCATCCTCTCGAAAATGCTGAGCATTGCTAAGTTTTGTTGACTCTCCTTTTTGTAGATTTCACGCAATTTCCTGACTACATGTAAATATATTTACCTACAGACTAGATTCAGATGTAAGTGACCCCATCTTCCTGTAGTTCCCCACCTCGGCACCCCAATACTTCTGAACCCAATGGAACAGAAGCATTAGGAAGGGGAGCCTGGCGATCTAATTTTAAAATGCTGAAGAGGTAGAATGGACATCAGCAATAAACACCGAGCCACTTAAGACACATAACTGTCAAAAGTCCACACTGTCAACAAAATGCTGATTCTTCTGCCATCATCATCATTTTAAGATCATTCAACTTCATCTTCTAAACCCTAAGCTTTCTAAGTGGAAAATTCAACACGCTTAGCAAACATGTTTACATAGAATTTTCTAAAACCTGTAATAGTACCAAAATGACTGGCAGAACACCTTTAGGCTAGGCACTTACCTTCACAGAATAAAAAACTAAAGCCAAGTTACAAGTTGTGACACAAATCAGGGACCTCTCTTGCCCAGGAGCTCCACCATTACTGAGAGAGAAGGGTGCAGGTTCCCTATCTCTGAAGTCATGACAGAAACCGTAACTCAGGTGAGTGGTAGGGCTAACCTGTTTTAGTGAACCTGGAAAGACTGCGTAGCACGGCTCTTGAGTCTCCATTTTGCAAATACTTTACACAGTAAGGGAGAAACACTTAACCCCTCCACAACCTATGGTCACCCTTATTCTTCCCAAAGAGATGCCCAGTAAGTCCGAACAGCTGGTGGTTACACACTAGGTTTGAGTCATTTCAGTCATGGGAAGGTTTTTAGAGGTGACCTCATTCAAAAGTCTTACTTTTAAGTTAGGAAACTGAGCTCCCAAATGACAAGCCCAAGGAACCCAGCTGGTCAGTAGCACGGCTAGACCTAAAAAGCCGATTTACAGTGCCCAATTTGGACATTTAATATAGCATGTTGATCTGGAACTTTCTGCCTAGAACCCAATGAGCTTTCTCCCATCTTCTGTCTCCTGTATCACTTGAGAGGACTCAGATGACCCTGTCCCCGTCTATCTACGTGGACCCTTCCTTTCTTTGGAGCGTTCTTCTCTGACCACCCACCATTGAGAAGCACCCTACAGGCACGAGAGGACCTGAAATTTTGAATGTTATCACCCAGCACAGGAGGGTAGGTGGTAGGTGAGTGTAAAGTGTATTGGCTGATAATTATTTTGGATACCAATTATCCGTATTATTCCTGTATTTTATTACCAGATAGCCATTAATTTTCATTTTGGCATTCTGAACTCATGCTGTCTGACTTTAAACCTGCTTTCTTTAGAGAGAAGCCCACTTCTCTCTGGGCCTTTGTTAGTGTGTTTTTAACTTTAACGGCTCATCAAATCATTGGGCAACAAGGTTGATAGTGACAAAGAAAAAAGCAACTAAGCAGGTAGAACTCCTGAAACAATCTCAAAAAGATGACACAGGACACAGTGTTTCAAAATTTGTACATTGTTTACTTTAAGCAACAACAGTCCAGGATTGTGAAGTACAACACACGTTTTAAGGATGAGACTTTCTTTCATGGTCAAGCACCGGCATCATGCACACAGCTTCAAGTTATCTAAGAAGAGCACTGCCCCCGGGGGGTGGGGGTGGGGGTGGGGGTCCCTTCCCCAGGAAGTCCCACTTCCATGCGGTCCCCACCCCTGCTTCGCCACCTGGAATTCGTCAGTCTGGGTGCACAGCAAAGCCTTCCTCTGCGTGGGAGTAGCAGGCTTTGCTCAGCCAGTCAAGTTAGTACCTGGCTTAAATATTTCTTAAGGTTCAGAAATAAAAGGCAGTTGTTTTTTTGTTTTTTTGCTTTGCAGGCAGCAAGGCATGGGGCGCAGGCCTCTGTCGCTCCATATGGCACAGGAAGATGCTTTTTGCAAAGGGCACTGACAAGTTAGGGCAACACCAGGTAGGTTCAGCATCAAGACAACCTTGTTTGGGGGCCTGAAGGGACAGCGCCTGTGGACTGTTTACTGGTCTGTCCGATCCAGGCTTGGTAAACCCTAGTAAAGCTGACAAGAAAAGGGTTTTAAAAACCTCAGTACAAAAGATCCTCTAACACATTTGAAACCAATTTATCTGTTCTTAAAAACACGGTACTAAGTGTCACAAAGCTTTCCCTCCAATCTACTACTAGAAAACACTCATGCCAAGGCCTATAGACCCAGAGGAATCAGGACAGACAGAGAACCTGTTCTTCCAAAAAAAAAAAAAAAAGACAGCAGTACATAAAGTGCTTCTTTTTTAATGAAACAAATCCAAAACATGTACAGTCAGGCTCAAGTTGTGCAGTTCACAAGCATGGAGAAAACAAAGAAACGAAACGACAGAGTTCAGGGCAGACGGAGCTAACCCAGGACGAGGCTGGACTTGCCACCAGGGGGGTTTCTCCGGGATGGCACGGGCGCCGGTGCCACTGGGCTGGGCACAGGGGCAGCGGGCACAGGCTTCTCCTCGCTCTGCCCCAGGCTGGCCTGCAAGTCTGTGTCTACGTTTTCTAGGAAAACAGAATGAAATTAAGGCTAATAACTATTCCCAGTGAAGATGAAGAGTCTACGTTTTTTGGCTTTTGGGGCTTTTTTTGAGGATGGTTCAAACCATACCTAGAGCTATAAGGAGGAAACCAGCAATTACCAACCATCTGGCAGCCACTATCCAGAATTAACCACTGTCACTGTTTTGCCATATTTGTCCCCAGATCTTTCTCTGTGTACGTTCTTTTCTAAATTACAGAAATATATGAAGACGTAAATATTTTAAATGAGAACATTACGGATAAGCTCTAGGTCTGTCTTCCCTGGTGGTCCAGTGGTTAAGGCTCCGCGCCCCCAGCGCGGGGGGCCCGTCACGGTCTCTGGTCAGGGAGCTAGATCCCACACGCATGCCGCAACGAAAGGCTCTCGGTCCCTGACCACCACCCCGCCTCCATGTGGGTCTCCTCTCCCTGTACACAGAGGCCCTACTACTAGTTGTGTGCATTCCTCTAGTCCATTTGTTTTATGTATATTTTGTGTATTTTATTTCCAGCAAATTACATAGAATAGTGTTTTTGTTGTATTTAATGTAAATAATATCAATATTTTTTTTTAACTTTTGGACATTTACCCCCACTTACACACATGGTCATGATTCACCTTGCTTAATTACTTGCTTTATATTATGTACAGAGTACATATGATTAAGCCTCTACCGATAGCAAAAAATTGAAACCGATCCAACCATTCCGAAACTGTAATGCGCACACTCTGGAACGTGTGCCCGCGGGGACACGAGATGTCATCTTCAATTTGAACAGATTACACACCACCTTCCCCAGTGGCTGTACAAGTTCTACCCCACGGCCCGTGTCAGAGTATGCTCTCCCTACATCTTTCCATTTCCACCACTTGATAACCATCTCACCTTAATATTTGCCGAACTGATGGGTGAAAAATATTTTTAAATTCCTGTTATATGTTACATTTTCATGATTAACGGGTGAGGTTGATTTTTTTTTAACCATACAGTATCCAGTTGTACAGACATTTATTAAAGAATCTACCTCCCCGCTAATGATTTGTAATATATTAACCCAGTCACTCCCATCATGTTAACCCAGCACTTTCCACATCAAAGTCTTAAGAATTAGTATATTATTATCCAATATCCTAGATATTGCTTGATTGATTCCCTGACTGATTTGTGAAATTCCCAACAAGCAAATATCCTTAACCAGGTAGTTTCCATTGATTCAGAGTCAAGAGTGACTGCAAAAGAAAAAACGCTAGGGACTTCCCCAGTGGTGCAGTGGTTAAGAATCCATCTGCCAGTGCAGGGGACACAGGTTCGAGCCCTGGTCCGGGAAGATCCCACATGCTATGGAGCAACTAAGCCCGCGTGCCACAACTACTGAAGCCCGCGCACCTAGAGCCCGTGCTCTGCAACAAGAGAAGCCACCGCAATGAGAAGCCCGTGCACCGCAACGAAGAGTAGCCCCCGCTCGCCGCAACTAGAGAGAGCCCGCACCCAGCAACGAAAACCCAACGCAGCCAAAAATAAATAAATGAATAAACTTAAAAAAAAAAAAAACAACAACTTCCTGGACCCTCTCCCTTTTTCTTCAAGATTTCCAAAGTCCTCCCTGTAGCCATTCCTGTGTTTAATTAATTACCCAAAAGATGATGGCAATATATCCAAACAAAACATGTTTTATTTCAACTGAGCGGAACAGCTTGGCTTTGCAGTGAAATTGCCAACAGAACTGGGGTCGACCTTTGCTCACCAGACCTGTCCTGAATGATTATGCCCTTGTCATTTTATGACAAATGAGCTGAAAGTAGAAGCAGTCAGGAACACAGAATAATCAGGTGGCAAAATTGATGATCATTTGAAAAAAAAAAAGGAAGGACTGACTGACACTCTACAACTGCATGTGCTGTTCACCTCAAGGATCTATAAACTGGGCTGGGGGTGGGGGAGAGAATTAATTATTAGCCAATGACTTATCTTTTCCTAACTTCAGGGCTCCCACTTCTCTGGGCTCCCCAATTTTCTAATTATATCCATTGGCCAAAATTAGTGAAAGATTAGCTGATTCTTGCTAATAAACAAGGTCTGACATTGGAAGTATTTCAGAATACGAAAAGCAGCAGAATCAAAAAGCCTAGATTTTCTTTACCTCTAGAACCATATTTAAAAATATGGAACAAGTTGGACAGGAACAATAACTAATACACCTTCAGTCCAGTGAGAACCTAATCTGTCCGTGGAGGGAAAACCCAGGTAACGCCCACAATGGTTCCGAAGATTCTCCTCCCATCATCACGCCCAACAAGAAACAATGAGAGGACAGAAGAGGAATGGGGTTCTTGTTAAACATTTCTGTTTCCCTGGAAGATTGACTCGCAAAACGCAATGGCAGAAAAAGGCTTCGAGGAAGCGGCTTCATCCTCCTAGATCAGAGCGCCCCGTGACGGCTGCATGTCACTGAGTCCATTTTAACCTGACTGCTACTGGCCGACATGCGTAAACCTCTCATCACACGCCCCGGCAATTCTCTGGCACTTGTTGAAGAAGCGCCAATAAGTACTTCAAAGGTTTTAAATAATTCAATAAATGATTACAGCTCATTTCCACGTGTAACTGGTGACATGGGTGCTAAATGAAAAATTCACCGGCCGCTAAGTCATCATTCACGAGATCACAGGGTTACCAGTGTCGTGCTGAGTAAGCACCTGAGTATAAAATCAAATTTTCTAAATTAAATGCTGAGGGCTGACTTGAAATGCTAGAGACTTTCACTAAAAAGCTCTCATTGAGTGTAACAAATACCAACGTGATTAACGTCCGTCTGTTCCTAAAGGATTCTCCAGTGGTTTTCCTTTCCAGTACGTTTCTAGCATTGCTCTCACTGCTGGCCGATACCAAATGTGGCCACGCTTGCTAGCTTTCCAGTTTCATTTTGCTTTCCTCTCCACCCAGAGGGTGCTGGCAGTTGGGGCAGAGCCAGGTCCACTCCCCAGTCTCCTTCCCCAAGACATGACTTGAATACAAATTCCAGTCTATTCTAACATTTACAGAACCAGAAATTGTGAGACTTTCTCAGAAGTACTCACCATGAACATCACCTTCTCCCTGGAAAAGAAAAAAATGAACAAGTTACTTCAGATTTTAATTTTGCCGCACACAAAGAAAACAGTCAGAGTTCAGAGAAGCTGCTGTCTATTTGAAGCCAAATGTGAAGTTTTGTTTTGATGTAGTCAAGTTCAGGGTCACACTGCCATTACAATAAACAACCTTTATTCAACCTGGGACAATGCTACACAGAAATGCTGCTGGACAAATTGTCCCAGTGCCAGTAACATGCCCCAAACACCAAAAAACCTTAACATTTACGCTGATGACCTAATATCAGTTAGCATTTCAGAGGATCTTTTAGCAGAACAGGAAATTGGTAAACCTATCCTTCCACTCCCCCCTCCTTTCTCCTGATCTAGCTGTTGAAGGGCCTCCATCAGTTCCAAAGCCTTCTACGGGTCTCCCCACACCCAGATGGCTGCTGCCTCCATGTGCTCTGAGGTCCCTACTCAGGGGACATCCTACCAGGCTTTCCAAACACACACCTGGGGCTCACAGGCCGCGATCACCCGCAGACGGAGAATGGTAACACCGTGGTATACAGCCTGCTGGAGTTCAGCTCAAAACCACTGGGCAACATTTGCCAACAACTAAAACAGTCCTCGAGCTCAGATATGCTACTATGTGTGAGACGCACAGGAAGTACGAGTGATCCAGTTTCAAAAATCAATACTGAAGGACAGAGACTAATCCTGATGGTAGCAGAGACATACGAACAGACCAAGATCCCATTAACTCACCTTTCTGACTGACTGTCAGTCTTCCATCACCAGTATGCTTAATCCCTTTCCTAACTACCTCTACATAAAACCCCAGCGGCAGGTCTCAGTACGGTGGGGGTGGTGCAGGGCAGGTGGAATTAATTTCTAAACTGTATAAACCTCAAAGCCTCTCTTTCCCCCCATATTGTCACACTGACCTTCAGATCTAAGAAGTCTCCAGGGTTTGCTTCGGAAGAGTTCCTTCTCTGGGGTCCGGATGACTCAGAATCTTCCCGGCCACCACAAGACTTGGCACCTGAATCAAAATATACTTTTCTTAAGGAATACAATGGAAAGACCTAAAGCAAAACACTATTTAATTAGTTAGTCCCAGACTACAACATGAGCTAACAGTGTTAGGGAGTGATGGCTTAAAAATTCTACAGAGGCGGGCTTCCCTGGTGGCGCAGTGTTCGAGGGTCCGCCCGCCGAGGCAGGGGCCGCGGGTTCGCGCCCCGGTCCGGGAAGATCCCACGTGCCGCGGAGCGGCTGGGCCCGTGAGCCGTGGCCGCTGAGCCTGCGCGTCCGGAGCCTGTGCTCCGTGACGGGAGAGGCCACAGCGGTGAGAGGCCCGCGTACCGCAAAAAAAAAAAAAAAAAAAAAAAATTCTACAGAGGGTCTAAATAACCCAGTCTGACGGTTGTCCTTATTCTGATCCGTTACACAGACTGCCAGCATTTCCCATTTCTTAGTCCCCGTCTCTCCTCCCCTGACAAGCTTTAATTGTTGTCTCTCATGATTAAGCTAGATTTTACTCATCAGCACAAAACCAGCTGTGGTGGTTCTGCTGGGTCCGCGCCTTCGACCAGGGATCACGGATACTAGCAGTACCTGCCGACTTGGCCCAGGAAGGGGGATTTTCCTCAGGTGTCCCAAAGATGCTAGAGGCCATTTTGTTCCGCCTCGCAGGTTGTTCTGTTGGTTCGTCAAAACCTAATGAAAAATTGGATCCACCACCTGGAGGCCGCAAAACCCTAGGAATGATGGCAAAACAACGATTTCAGCTCAGATCAAAACATTTCTTGGCGCACTTGTTTTCAAACACCTTTCATTTCTCTCGACCACTCATTCCACCTACCCCGCCCCCCCCACACAAAAGAGAGCTGCTAATGGGAAAATTAGGAATTGATTTCATCGTGGTATAAATTCAGTGTTGGATGTTAAGGTATGAAATCCCGCTCTGTAGTATCTGTGGCGAGGTTGTGCATCACACAGGGCAGCTGAAACGGCCTGAAAGCACCCATAGCAGGCTGGTCGGCATCCCATTTCAGGAAAAGGCAGAAACCTAATGGATGTCGTCTACTAGGCTCAGCTGGACACATTTGCAGAGAAGTTTAGAAGCACATCTTGTTATTTATTAAAAAAAAAAAACAACTGTTCGGGGGACTTCCCCGGTGGTCCAGTGGTAAAGAACCCACCTTCCAATGCAGGGGACTCGGGTTCAATCCCTGGTCAGGGATCTAAGATCCCATATGCCCCATAGCGTAGCCAAAAAAAAAAAAAAGTTCCATTTTTATTTTCAACGACATTTTTAAAATGGAAGAATATACATATAAAAGTTGACCAATTTAGAAGCCCAAGGAAAGCTGGGCTTCTAATAGTCTCTCCCATCTCAGCATGACTCACAAGCCCTGTTTATACACTTGTACCTCACTGTTCTCACTAATCATCGTGAGTGATCAGCCACAAGGAGAAAGTCAGTGAGAAATTAAGTTTAGGACTCCGTGGCATGCTGCATATCCACGCACCTTTAGATACCATCTACGGCTTTTTTGTTTGACAAGGAAATACAGCACATTCACATTTCCAAATCTTCTTGACACAGGTTGACCAGTTTGTCCCCTCTGTGGAAAAACTCAATTGAATTTGTCCTGTCCCCACTCAAAACATAGAAAATGGAGATGGTTTCATGGAAAGATTGTCTAACTACAGCTTCACTTCCTTTATTGGTGATCAGAGGGGTCTGTTTTTCTGTTAAATCATTTTGAGTAAGAAACATTTTTCTAGGAAGGTGTCCATTTCATTCACGTTTCCGTATAAATACGACTGTCATTTGTAAACTCAGCTCTGCAAGTTTTCAAACATAAGGTCTTTCTAGTTCACTGATTTCCAGCTTTTCATTACAACACAGACAACAAAGTCTGTGTGACATGTTCCTCTGAAATTTGATAAGATGTGCTTTATGGCTTGATATGTGGTCAATTTTGTAAATCTTCTGTATGTGCTTGAAAAGAATGTGTATCTGCCAATATTCTATGTGTCTACCAGATAAAGCCTGTTAACTGAGTTGTTCAAATCTACTGATTATTAAATATGGTTTATCAATTACTGAGATTTCTGTTATCAACCTCTACTACAATGGGGGTTTTGTCAGTTTCTCCTCAGGACTCTGTCAAGACAGAGTTCTCTCTCAGAAAGACCACCACTGGGGAACCGCACTTCCACTGCAGGGGGCATGGGTTCGATCCCTGATGGGGGAACTAAGATCCTGCAAGCCACACGGTGCAGGGGGGAAAAAAAAGACCACCACTGCAGTATTTTATTTAGTTCGGTAGGGAGAACTGCGTTGGGTTAACTGGCTAGTCATTTTGATTTAAAGAAACAAATTATATATTCTTAACTCACTTCATTTACCAAAATAAATTCCAGCTAGGTCAAATATTTCAATTTAAAGCCTAAGACAAAAATATTGGAAGAAAACATGTACGAATACGATCCTAGTCTTGAAGAAAAGGGCGTTCCTTCTAAGCACAAGATGAAAGCCAGAAACCATGAAAAATGGACAGATTAAACTTGGCAAAAATACACATTTGACAAAGGGTAATATAAATGCTTTTAAAAATAATTTTAAAAATCGAGAGAAAAATGGACAAAAGGTAAACAGACAATTAAAAAATATGGATCATGTCTAAACATTGAAAATTCACAAGCAAATAAATGAAATTTAAGACAAAAGGATATATTTTTTGCTTATTAGGCTGGTAAAGATGGAAAAAATGCCAATTTCCAGCATGAATTAAAGTGTGAGAATATAAATTTGCACAAACTTTCTAAAGAACATTCTGATAAAACGTATCAAATGTTTAAGTTTGCATCTCATATGAACCAGCGTTTCTACTTCTAGAAGTTATCCTACGTAGATAATTAGACATATGTACAAGAATACTTGCAGACATAGGCTTGGTCACACCTAAGCAGAACACAAGGAAATTGGGATAAACTTTGCCTCTCAACCATATCTAGTTCTTACCATCTTCTCCAACCCAGTCAGGCCACTTTCTTCACTGTTCCGTGAACTGTTCTGGCTTATCTCCACCTTGGAGTATTTACTCCCATATTTCCTCCTGCCCAGAGCACTCTCCACCCTTTCCTTGGTGACTATTTCAAAATCCAGCCCATTTCTTAAACCTCCACCTCCTCCATGAAGCCCTCCATGACCTTGAAGAATGACAAGTAGGACACTGAGAGGAAAGCATGTTAGACACCCTCCTTCTGGTCACCAGCTCTTTCTGTAAAGGGCCAAATAGTAAATATTTTTGGCTTGTGGTTCATTTGGTCTTTCGCAACTATTTAGCTCCATCACGTAGCACAAAGGCAGCCACAGACAACACAAAAACGAATGAGTGCAGCTATGTTCCAATAAAACTTTATTTCTGGACACTGAAATTTGATTTTCATGTCCTTTTCACAAGTCATGAAAGATTCTTCTTCTTGCCTTTTTCAACCATTTATCAATGTAAAAATCAGGTGCCAGCTAGCTGGGCTTGGCTCTCCTCTATCTAGTTCAGCAAATAGCCTCATTTTTTAAGAGAACGAAGTCAGGCCCTGAGAAGTTCTAAATAAATTGCCCAGCATTAGGTGAGTGACAGAGATGGGGCCAAACCCCAAATCCTCTCTCCCTGACAGGCACGTAAGACGTGCTCAAAATGCTGAAATAGGGGAACCACTCTAATGCCATTTTTCTCTTTAAACTACATACCTATGTGGTTGGTGCTTTGATTGCTTTTCTTGTTTTCTAGCCTTAGACTGAAGCTATTTCTTATATACGTCCTCTAGCATCCTCCCCTAAATCTAATATTCGTGTCTGTGTCCATAGTAAAATTCAGTACTCAATTTATACTAAATTAAAATTTCATTATTTTCCCCGTGGGGGCGGGGAAGACCCCCTTTTATAACATGTAAAACATTAAAAACCCCACTGTTTCTAAGTCTCAAATATTAAATATCCACTTAGATTAAATTCATTATATGAATTAAGATAAATGTGTTCAGGCATACCTCTTATAAGGATAATTTTAGGTTTGCTAATTGTTTAAATCATAATTAAAGGTATGTTATAAATTCTTAATAGTCATCCTCTTATATTAAAGTTGGAAGTGACTAGGTTTTTATCATTTGTACCTCAAATCAACAAACACTTGAAATACTATAATCAAAATTAACCTGGTGGTCCAGTGGTTAGGGCTCCACGCTTCCACAGGACGAGGCAGTTTGGGGAACTAAGTTCCCCAAATAAAAACCAAAATTAACTTGTTTCACTGTCATCCCCTTCCTTCCCTGGAGATTAGAATGATTTTCCTTACTATCATAATTAAATTCTCATGAATGATTTCAGCAAGATGAAAATCTTCAGAACCCTAATGGGCCAGGAAATTTTGGGGGGGTCTTAAAAAAAAAAAAGACACTAGAACCCAATCACCAGCTTGAAAAAAAAGTCAAAGCTCTGACCGGACCAACTTTTTAAATGTCTGTGTTCCTCTTGCAATAGCAGGTATTACCTACTCCGATGACGTCAGTGTTGGAGAGCCCATTTGTAACAGAGAGACATCCCCAAACAAAGGATTTGGATCAGAAGACAGAAATTATTTCAATTTTATTTTTTAAGATCCTGCTGTTTTTTCTGAACTATGCATATGACTAGATCAGGATTACACATCCGAGGCTCAACAAAAATGTGTCCATGTACTGCGGATAGCAATTTTCAAAAAATTACTTTTTCTTTCTTCTCTCTTTAAGTCCCAGAGTTCCTCTATGATCTTTGCAGGTCACTCCCTCCCTATCGAACTAAATTGATAATGTGTTTATGGAGCCAGGAAAATGTTACTGGAGGAAAGAAGTTTAAGAGAATTAGGTGAGATTCTACAAGAAGGAAAGGTAGGAAGTAAATAAAAGGACAATGCTACAGTCTTGAGATTACAATATTGGAGGGAAATTGATGACAACAGGCGAATTAAAACATTTATTTTGCAGACCCAAAAGTCATTTATGTCTCACATTTCAAAGATACAAATCAAAAAGCTAGTGTGAGGATTCCTTTGACCTGGTTGCTCAAATTCTTTATGAAGCACTCAACCCCAAAGGATAAAACCTCAGATTTTTTAATATAATGTGTAAATTTTCACATTCCAATCACTACAGTATGACCAGCATAAAGTTGGCCTCATGGCACAAAATGAAAAACAGAGGTTCAATTTGTTCCAGTGTCCTCTGAAAAAAAATGATCTCACTGGAAGGCTGACAACAGAAGAGGGAGTGACCGGTGCTTTCGCAGGTCTATCCCACTCCAGTTCCCCTTCCTCCCAGTAACACGCTAATTTAGTTTTTTAAATCTTTCCCATTCTTTTCTACATTTTGAAAGGGAAAGGAATGAGTTGAAAAGGAATGTCATTTCCAACACCCTCCTAAGACTCACTGCTGAGGCCTGCTTTTTGTCCCCAAGGACTCCAACCCTTGTGAGACACTGCTATTTCACGGCTGTCTTCTTAGCCCCACAAAATGGCTCCCTTTGTGCCACTTGCCCAGGACCCCAAGGCTGGCCACACATGACTTCTGGTCATGATCAATGAAGAAGAGATGCTCAGAAAAAGTGGAATCTAAGCTTCCTCCACTCCTTGAGCAGGATCCCTGAGATGCCTGTATCCCACCTTAAAGAACAGCGTGCATGCACTTAGCCGAGACAATGTAGACATCTACCACCGCATCCAAACCCTTCCACCAAGTTAGGCAAGGGCTTGGAAAAGGGAGCCTCCCAGTCCAAACACCGTGCCCAGGGCCCCCTTCCCCAAATGCAGTGGCATGAGTGGCCAGAAAGGCCCCGGCTACGCAGGTGGAGATCGTACGGAAGAGACAATGGATGTCTCCGGCCCCGCCCAAGAACAAGAAACCTCCTCCGGCTTGGCAATCGCGGCCAGAGGTGAACTCATTTTGCATACGTCAAAGGGGGAAGCGAAAGAGGTGGGTTGCAAACACCGAGGTCCGAAGGTCTGAGCGCAGAAAACCCAGTCGGAACGACTCGCTCCCCCTCCCGTTCGGAGGTGGGCGCGGGAGGGGAAGGAGCAGGGGTCTTTCCTTTGTTAGCAGAGGGGAGGCACTTCGCGGAGGGCTGACGGCTGGGTCCTGAACGGGGGTGAGGGTCGCGACGACCAGCCCCGCCCGAACACAAATGCCACCTGCCGGGCGGACCCGAGTGGGTAGGAGCCCGCCGGACCGATCGCTGCGGCTGCAGGATCTGACCGCCACGCCGGGCGCGGGGCCACCACCTGCCCCGGGCCACAGGCACGAGCGCGTGGGCGTGGGTGGGACAATAGGGCCGGATCAAGGTGCCCCGCGGGCTGCCCGGGCACCCGGGGCCCAAGACCACCGCCCTGGGGCCGAGCCGGCCGAGCCAGCCACGCCGCAAAAGGGAGAAAGCGAACCCTCTCGGCACATCCCGACTAACGAAAACACGCCGCGCTGCGAGCGCGAGCGGCCACAGCCCCTCCCCAGCCCCTAGCTCCGGGGAAGGAATGAATGGAAGAGGAGCAGGAATCGGGCGGGGCCGGCGCGTCAGGTTCGCCGGCGGCACAAAGGCGGAGCCGGTGGCCGAGCCCCACCGCCCGGCCGAGCGCGAGAGCAGCGCCCCGGGCACGTTACCGCCAACGACCTGCCACCAGACCCGCCTGGCCCCCTGGGCAGCGGCCCTCCCGCCCTCGAGCCCCCGAGCCTCACCGGGAGCTATTCCTGCTGTTGGGGTCGACGCCCTTGAAGGTGGTGGTGGTGGTCATGGCGCCGAGGAGCGAGGTAGGCTGGCGCGGGAGCGGAGCGCTGAAAGGGTCAGGTCTCAGGAGCGTAGAGTACACCCGCAGACCAGAGGCGGCGACCGCTGCAAGAGCCTCCGCCGCTGTTTGCCAGCCTGACCGCAGCCTTTATAGGGCTCAGAAACCCCGCCCCCTCCCCGGCGGCATTGGCCAATTCAAACAGGCCTCTTCACTCCTATTGGCTTCCTGGAGTGCCAAGCATCCTGCGGCTTCACGACGGGCTGAGGCGGCCCCTGCTCAGCCTAAACCCACCCTCTTCCTGGTCAGGGAAGGTCTAGGGAAGTTTCCCCTCCCCCACCCTCAAATCTCGGAGATGATTGGACAAAGGACAAACCTGCCCCGCGCTCGGTACAAGTTGTGCTCGCTGTCACTTAAAAAAGTTACCTTGATAGAAGGAAAAGCTCGCTCTGGGCGAGTTGGAATCCGCAAGCCGAGGGCACGTTTATCTTTACCATTCATTTATTTGCCTTACTCATGGAGGGTAGCAAGGGCATGCTCCTCAAGGGATGAAAATTACTGCTACAAATTGACGTTTACTGAATACCTATTATGTGTCCTGTTTGGAAACCTGACGGTCCCAAAGCAGTAGCACTATGAATCAGCAACAGAAAGCACACAAAGATGATCCCTTCTAAAAGGACTGGAAATCCTTTACATTTTAATGTTACTATTTAGCTGCAACGTGTGGTGCATGCACTAGACCAAAATTACAGTCGTTCCGATTTGAGGGCCTGTTCTTAAGGCTGGTTAATGCCCGGCCTCGGGGAATGGCCACATCCCTTGCTACTAAGACCATGGGAGTAGCCCAGGCCTCCGCAGCTGTTTATAACCATTAAGTCATGACTTCCACCTGTCTGGGGAAATCTATCCCTGCAACAAATGCAGACACACTTGGAGGGCTCAGGAATGACTGTTTCAAAGACCTTAATAGCAAAGTCTTGGGCAAACAAGACGGAAGGCCTTCCCTGTCATGCTGTTTCCTCAAGGCAGATCTCTTTTTCAGTATTTCCGTAACAAGTGAACTACACTCCTTTTTGTGTGGCCTCCTCCTTCCAGGCAGTTTGTGTTGGTCAGCCACTCTCCTGGGCTTTCAGGAAAGGCCAGAGACAAGCTCTTCTCTTCTAGAAGGCCTGGATCATGTCTTTATGTGCTTATCACAAAAGCATGAAGCACACTACTTGTTTGGATTAAAATCTTCCCTTTCCTAAAGGCTGAGCTTAAATTTCCAAAACCTTAAAACAAAAACAAAAAACTCTTCAGGCCAACCTAGCTAGTGAGCATGCATCTCCTCCTGAAAAGTCATATAATTAGGAGGTAGTGGAATATGGTGGTTGCTAGCTCAGGGTCTCAAAGGAGAAATCCAGGTTTGAATCTTGACTCCTACCTTTTTCTGAGCACTAGTTTCATTTGTAAAATAAGGATAGACTAGTATCTAGACTCCATAGAGTTGTGAGGTCTGGATGAGGTAACGGATATAAAGTACCTGTCCTAAGTCACCAAAGTGACAGACATTTTTATTATCAGACTTACTTGGAAAGTAGCCACATACTTTTTTTTTTTTTTTTAACAATCTGCAATTGTTTTTTGTTAAGTTAAATGAGGGGTTTAGACTTGACTCTTAGGGTCCATTTTGGCCTAAACTAGGCCAAACTAGAACCAAACTAGGTTCTGGTTCTGCTCTCTCCCAATTTAAGACACTTCTAGGTCATTTATATCCTTGAGCCCAGTTTCTTCATCTGTAAAATGGGGTTAACAGCACCTATTCTGCTAGCTTGGGAACGAGATATTGCAAGAATGTTTTACTCTTTAAATGAAAGCTTTCTATTAGAGGTACCCCACCTGGCTGCACATCAGAATAATCTATGAGCTTTTTTTTTTTTTTAACCTATGAGCTTTTAAGAAGTACAAATGAATGCAAGGCTCCAGAGATCTACTGAATTGGAATTTCTGCATATAGGGTCCAGTCATGGATGTCTATAATAAGTTAAACAGCCAATTCTCACATATAGCTTGGGCTGAGAACCTTTGCTTCAAAGGTAAGGAATCAGTTCCAGAACGCTTTTTAATTTAATCTGATTTATGAAGAACAGTAAATTTACATAAAACAGACATCTGATTAAGGCCATCTTAGGCAGGCCTGTTTGGAACATTCTTTGTATTTTAAAGTAAATACTGCCAGAAATTTCCAGAATAACTAGCTCTATTTACTTGTTCATGTACTTAATAGTTTTGACCAAATCACTGTACTCCACTTTCTGCTGCAAGATGGAGATTTGGGGTAAAAGATATGATATGTAGCTCTGATATAACCTTTGCTCCAGATGACCAACTAAGTTGAAAATGGGATATTAATAAAATTATATTTTTCCCCAAAGATCAACACAGATCAGGATCAAAAGATGCAAAAGGATGGGGCAATGTGAATATCTGCTTATAAAATCATGAAGGCCCATCATTATGATTTTTAAAATACACACTAGGGTCTGTATCAATAAGCAATTTGCTTCAAATTCCCAGGTTAACCTAAAAATATAAAGAAACAGAAGACAGATGAAATCTTATAACAAGGAATGGTCTAACAGCTATTTCATGACCTACAGCAGTGGTTTTATTTATTTATTTTTGCCTGTGTTGGGTCTTCGCTGCTGCTCATGGGCTTTGCAGAGAGCGGGGGCTACTCTTCGATGCAGTGCGCGGGCTTCTCATTGCAGTGGCTTCTCTTGTTGTGAAGCACGGGCTCTAGGCACGCAGGCTTCAGCAGTTGTGGCATGCAGGCTCAGTAGTTGTGGTGCACAGGCTTAGTTGCTCCACAGCATGTGGGATCTTCCCAGACCAGGGATCAAACCCGTGTCCCCTGCATTGGCAGGCAGATTCTTAACCACTGCACCACCAGGGAAGTCCACAGCAGTGTTTTTTAAACTTTCATAAAGCAGAATCCAAATATATAAAATAGATTAACAGAGCAGCTGTGATTGAATCCTGGCCCTCTCTGCTTCCTCCTGTCCTTTGCCACTCTCCACTCGGTCCTCCTCTTTTTGCACAACCTCAGGGTTCCATGAAATTTTAAAACCACTGCCCCATATGCATGTCCATTTTCACCTGCTTTTTAAATATAGTTAACAGGAAGAGAATGAGCAGTTGCTTCCACTTCCTTAACTTTGTCTTTAAGCAGTTAAGTGCTCTTTAACTTCCCTTAGTCCCACGCTGCCACCTCCCTACTATATCCAAAGTACTATTCTTCCGTTTGTAATTCAATTCAGAAAGCCTAGTAGTAATCGCCTTTCCCAATAGGTTTTTTTTTGGGGGGGGTGGGGCCAACTTCCCCAACCAGGGATCGAACCTGTGGACCCTGCAGTGGAAGCACAGAGTCTTAACCACTGGACCACCAGAGAAGTCCAATAGGTTTATTGGGGTTTTTTTTGGCTGTGTTGGGTCTTCGTTGCTGCACATGGCTTTCTCTAGTTGCAGCCAGCGGGGATTACTCTTCCTAGCGGTGTGTGGGCTTCCCATTGCAGTGGCTTCTCTTGTTGTGGAGCATGGGCTCTAAGGGCGTGGGCTTCAGTAGTTGCAGCATGAGGGCTCAGTAGCTGCGGCACACAGGCCCTAGAGCGTGTGGGCTTCAGCAGTTGTGGTGTGTGGGCTCAGTAGCTCCTCAGCATGTGGGATCTACCCAGACCAGGCAGGGATTGAACCCGTGTCCCCTGCATTGGCAGGCGGATTCTTAACCACTACGCCACCGGGGAAGTCCCCCAATAGGTTTTTGTAAACCCAATATTCTCAGAATTTCCTTAGAACATCATCTATTGTTCTGAAGCAGGTGGCAAAAAAATCTTCATTTAAAAGATGTCAGAGGGCTTCCCTGGTGGCGCAGTGGTTAAGAATCTGCCTGCCATGGGCTTCCCTGGTGGCACAGTGGTTGAGAGTCCGCCTGCCGAGGCAGGGAACGCGGGTTCGTGCCCCGGTCCGGGAAGATCCCATGTGCCGCGGAGCGGCTGGGCCCGTGAGCCATGGCCACTGAGCCTGCGCGTCCGGAGCCTGTGCTCCGCAACGGGAGAGACCACAACAGTGAGAGGCCCGCATACCACAGGAAAAAAAAAAAAAAAAAAAAAGAATCTGGGACTTCCCTGGTGACGCAGTGGTTGAGAGTCCGCCTTCCGATGCAGGGGACGCGGGTTCGTGCCCCGGTCAGGGAAGATCCCACGTGCCACGGAGCGGCTGGGCCCGTGAGCCACGGCCGCTGAGCCTGCGCGTCCGGAGCCTGTGCTCCGCAACGGGAGAGGCCACGGCAGTGAGAAGCCCGCGTACCGCAAAAAAAAAAAAAAAAAAAAAAAAAAATGTCGGAAAATGATGCAGGCCCTAATCATTTTTGCTTTAATATAGACAGGAATCCTGTTGGTTTTTACATTTGTTGCTGTGTGGACAGTTTTATTCAAGAATGCAATGTATAACTTAAAATAGAACAATCTGCTAGTTGTTCTTCACTATTTGTGCCTACTAAGGATAATAAATTTTAACCAAACACAAAAAAATGCACTAACATATCATCTCTTCATTCTCAAGCATGTGTTTGTCTTGAATGTTACCAGCTTTCCACTGCTAGGCAAAGTGTTCTGAGTCCCCCATAATTTCAACCTGCCCCTATTTATTCCAAAATGCCAGAGGAAATGGGCAATCTACATGGCATCCTTATTGGAATTTACTCTACCTAGAGTCTGCAATCAGGTTTGAACCAACCTCTTAGAACAGTGTCTTTCACTGTGATCCAATACACACATATTAGGTTGACCCATAATGACATGGCAGATATTTGACTATTTTTGACCTACATGTATAGCAGTTACTTATGTTCAACCAGATTTAATACAGACTCCTAATGTTTTCTATTCCTTATTATTAAAGGAAAATACTGGTCATGTGCTTCTGAACTTGGGTAAGTGACTTAATTCCTGAACGGCCCAACAAGTATTTCTAACAAGTTTCACTTCTCAACCCCAGTATTGCAGGGTGCCCCGTAAGTACATCACTCACACACACATTCTGCATCCATCACTCCTAGAGCCAAATTTAGTATGCATCTGTCCATTCTTTTCTTAGCTGCATCCTCACAAAAAAAAAAAAAAAAAAAAGGCAGATCAATGCCACCAAGAGAAAAACAACCCAATGAGTTTATTTTCTCTAAAAATTCATTTGCCATTAAATAAATCAAATGAACCAACCTAGATGTCTCAAATATGGAAAATGGTTTTGTCATATTCTTGCCTTCTCTTTATCCACAGTTAAGATAAACAAAATAGCACATACACTGTACTAAGGTCTGATATGCCCCTCTAGTCACTCTGAACTGCAGAGAGGGAGAGTATGATTCGTATTTCCCCATTATTTCCTCCTCCTCTCAGACTAAGAGCTAAATGAGATTATGTGATTTAAATGTCTTCTTTCTTCAATTCCAAGCTATCTCTCTAATAAACAAGTTAAAAAAACACACACACACAAAAAACCATCTAACAAATCTGTCCTGTTCTCCTAAGATGAATTTAGCCTCTTTTGCAAAAATAGTTACTAAAATTACAAACATCGGGACTTCCCTGGTGGTCCAGTGGGTAACACTCTGCGCTCCCAATGCAGAGGGCCAGGGTTCAATCCCTGGTCAGGGAACTAGATCCCACATGCATGTCGCAACTAAGGAGTCTGCATGCCGCAACTAAAAACAAGAGCCTGCATGCCGCAATGAAGATCCTGTGTGCTGCAACTAAGACCTTAAATAAATATTTTTTTTAAAAAAAAGATCTTTAAAATTACAAACATCAAATAACTTAAAAGGGTATGCCCAGAAAATGGGAAAATTCTTAGTATTCCAAATTCTGTAACTTGTTGCAAAATTAGCCACATAATCCGTCTTATAGTATCAAGTGCAAAGAAAACAAATATTACGTGAAAATTCTCGGACTTTAAGCTGTTTCACAAAGGCCCTAAGGGTGTAGGAAATCCTAAAATGATCTCATACATAGTCACATGTCACTGCTTACAGGGAAATAACACTCCACATTCCAAATAATAGATTAAATTCCTAACCTGTTTATATACTCTGTTCTAATTATGTTCCACTTTGAGGCACTCTTTTCATTAGTTAACCAATACACACACCAAAGTCTCATTATAAAACACATATATTTCTTACTACCTCCAGGACTAACCCTCAAATCATCACCTACATAATCAAAATGTTGAAGCATCTTGTGGATGGGTCCTTTGCTTCTTAAAGTATTGAAGAATCATTAAAATCCTGAGGATTGTTTTTCCTTAAAAAGGAAAAAAGACCTTTCCTTAAAAAGATTCGTTAGAGCACAATTTAGTATTAAGCATTTATTTAAAAACCTAGGGACTTCCCTGGTGGCTCAGTGGTTAAGAATCCACCTGCCAATGCAGGGGACATGGGTTCAAGCCCTGGTCCGGGAAGATCCCACATGCCACAGAGCAACTAAGCCCGTGCGCCACAACTACTGAGTCTGCAAGCCACAACTACTGAAGCCCGTGCGCCACAACTACCGAAGCCCGTGCGCCTAGAGCTCGTGCTCCGCAACAAGAGAAGCTGCCGCAATAAGCCTGCACACCGCCACGAAGAGTAGCCCCCGCTCGCCGCAACTAGAGAAAGCCCATGTGCTGCAACGAAGACCCAACGCAGCCAAAAATAAATTTAATTAATTAATTCATAAAAACCTAATGAGGGACTTCCCTGGTGGTCCAGCGGTTAAGACTCTGCACTTCTAATGCAAGGGGCATGGGTTTGATCCTTGGTCAGGGAACTAAGATCCCACATGCTGTGCAATGTGGCCAAGAAAAATAAACAAACAAACCAAAAAGTTAAAAAAAAAACCTAATGAGACGAAGATTGTATTCAGTTTTTAAAATGAATAGAAAATGCAGGCCAATTGGTAGGGATTACGGTATTCAGTTGAAGCCTCAGCATCCTACGGCAGAGCCCTTACTTTACGCTGAAAATAAGTTTTATTTAAAATTAAATAAATTTAAAGAGTTCAGTATGTGGTAGCTAGAACATATATTATCTCATTTAATCTTCACCATAACGTGCTTAACTCTTTAAGAGTTGTGAGAATGCCTCGCAGAGCTGATTCTCAATTCAATATTGCTCTGAAAATACATTTCTGGGGGTAGGGCCCAGGCACTACTTTTTAAAAGCTCACCAGGGGGATTCTAATGCAAAACCATGATCCAGAATCACTATTAGTCATATGTAAAAGTAGCAGCACCCTAACTCAAAAATAACCCTCAGTGGCACAGCTGGCCCTCTCCAATACCCTATGGCCCCCACAAAGACCTTGGAAAAACTTTCCAACAGGCTGCCCTCAAATCCTGGGATTCCATTATCTTACTGACCTCCTGGTGTCAATTTCCTACATAATCACACACTTTGACTCAAGTCTCCAATTTCTCCTCAAACTATGTTTACTTCTTCCCATGTTCCATTCAACATCATCCCCTTTAGATTAGAATGTAATCTGATCATCCAATTAATTTCTATGAGCACATAAACAAGGAAAACAATGAGCCAAATAACCTGACACTCCTATTTCTGGAAAGCTGCTAATACCTTTTGTTTTGGCCTCTAGCAGCTTGGATGAATATGAGAGGTGCTTGAGAATAAAATTTATCTCCCTATACAGATTGGGTTCACTTAGGTACTATTTGCTACTTTTAAGATACAAACATGTGGGATATGTAAGCACAAACTTAAAAGAGTTTAGCTAAATTGTCCTAACAGTTAACTAAAAGAGCAGTGTAACTCCCATCATTTGAACCTCCCCTCTCAAGCCAAAAAAATTAAAATGCTACAATTACTTTCAGCATTTTCAACGATCCGCTTATTTTCAAAGGGTTTTTAAAAAAGTTCTCTGTAAGCTTTCCCATACAGTATTTGCCTTTTTGGTGGTAATTTATGTGAAATAGGTAAAGGCAACAATCAAAAGTTCACTTAAGAATAAGGTAAATCTTAATTATACACTGACCCAAATATCAATAAGCTACAACATACTATATTATGAAACACTGCCTTTTCCACACATTTCCCTATGGCTTTTAAAATTCTACTGAAAGTTTTTCTAGTATGAAAGAATTTAAAAGTTCCCCCAACATGGCGAAAGCTCAGACATGGTATTAGTTCCCTCTGGTTAAACAAGAACCCAGTTCAAGAATCCTTCCTTAATAAAGTTCTCTGGCTTGAATTTCAATCCTAACTTTAATTTTGGGGACAACAAAATTCCACTACTTAATAGTACCTAGAGCAAGGGAAATGTACTTACCCGATCTCTAAGAATTCTTGGGGGCAGGCTTCTCACACTATTTCACAATATAAACTGTAAAAATAGGTTGGCAGCACTACACATATAGGAAAATAAAACTTCAGTTGATTTAAGATTAACTCACATATACACAGAGCCAAAAACCTACATAATTCCTGCTGTCTCTGGGGGAGCTTATGCATTATAGAAATGGGGAATGTAAAAAAGACTATATTGCAACAGAGGCAGAGTGAATTAAGTGAATGACAAGGCATGACAGTTCATGGGGACTTGATCCAAAAAAGGCCACATTGTTAGGCAGTTAAGGGTGGGAATTCAGTCTCTTGAAAACCATTATTGGAAAATTCAATTAACAGGCATCAGAAAACCTAACCTCTAAGTTCCAGTTTCAAAGCCATCTAACTATGTGACGAATAACCCTCTAGACCTCAGCCTTGTCATTTTTAAAACAGGGGTTAGAATTAGATAATCTTTTCATATCTTTCCAGCTCCAATATTCTATTTATTGGTTCTGTAGTTGTTATCTTTCCCCATACATTTGAATTTTAAAACTGTAGTGATCTGCATATTTAAGGCTGTAAGAATGGGTATATGTAGGTAAATATTTTCTGTCCCTCAACATCCTCAAATAAGGAACAAAAACTCCATTTTAGGTTAGGGAGTATTTACCATCAGACAAAATGAGGACTAGAATGGTGAAGTGATTTCTCAGCAGAGTCAGCAAAATTAGAACTTTTTCTTAGCTGCATGTACTAACCCACTCTGCCTCAAGATAGAGGTTACAAAAAAGAATACATGGGAGTAAATCCACAAGATTATGACCCAATTTTTTTGCTAGTAAAGTTGCATATTTGGAACTGCCTAAACTTTTTGAACAAAGAGGAGGCTGAAACATTCCTTGCTAGTCATTTATATAACTTTGTTATTCCGTTTTGCATTTGTCTGTCAGAAATGCAAAGTAGCTTTATTTCTTCCTTGAAATGTTACTTCTAGTAGGCCTATTCAGGTCATGTTTTTCTCTAAGCTTCAACTTTCTATTTAATATTCCTCAGAATAAAGAAAACAGCTCATTTTAAACAAGAAGTTTATTTAAACAACAAGACGCTTGACTTGAAGGGAAAACTATCTAGGATTCATTTCTTTTAGAGTAATTTATCCCTACTTAAAGACAGATTGCCCTACATGTAACAGCTACGTACAAAAAAGTTATAAAATTGTCCTTGGTTTTACAATGATAAATGACCCATTCCATCTCCATTTGATGTCAATCAAAACATACTGTTGGCCATTTCGTTAAAAAAAATGCAATATGCTTGAGCACATATACCAGTTACTTTATGTATAAAAATAAAGGAATGGGGAAGGGGAAAATGAAAGAATAGAGAAACTATACTGTAGTAGTCAGGATGTGGTGGAACCAAATTGCGGTTTTCTAATTGAGAATGTCTTCTTGGTCTGGAGGAACAGAATTCTGGAGTAAAGTAGCAGGTTCCCTTTTTAGTAGACACCTCCTGTCTGCTGCTGGAACACATCAATTGTATCTTCATCCTCCATTTCCAACTAGCATAAATGAGAAAAAAAAACAATCGGCCATTGGTTATTTAGCTCTTAAAATTTATAACTATCAGACTTAAATAGCCTGAAAATCTGCACGAGTTCCACCCAGTGCCAGTGTTCATTATTTTAGATGTCCCACAGCTTAAAGTATCATCAGACTTAGGTTTAAATAATTTTTCACTTGGTCTTTTTTATGAAGATTACAGAAAACTGAGTTTTTAAGTTAAAAAGCTGAGTATGTCCATAAGTTAAATCATCTCACCTTTAATTATTGAAAATGAAACTGATGTGTATAAAGGCTCTCACTGCAATGTTGTTTAGATGAGCAAAAAACTGAAAATAACCAAAATATCAAAACCCCAAAAAAATATGGTACATGCATACATGAAATACCATGTACCTATTATTAAAGAATAAGTAGATTTACACATGCAGAAATGGAAATATCCCTTAGATACGGTATTAGGCCAAAAAAGTTTAAAAACTAGGCAGCAAACAGATTATAGTATTATATTTGTATATATATTTAAGTTTGTGTGTATGTGTATAATATGAATATATCTTTGCCTATGCACAACACAGTGGTTACCACTATGTAGTAAGAAGAGGAGCACAGGGGTGGGATAGGGAGGGAGGGAGACGCAAGAGGGAAGAGATATGGGAACATATGTATATGTATAGCTGATTCATTTTGTTATACAGCAGAAACTAACACCATTGTAAAGCAATTATACTCCAATAAAGATGTTAAAAAAAAAAAAGAGGGGCATGAGCAAAAACAGACTTGTTAAAAAAAAATCAAAATTCAAAATGCTATTAAGTTTGCAAGGTTTACTACCCACACATTATACATAAAACCATGTTGACAGCAGGAAGGTCTTGGTACATATGGCAACACTGTAAGGCAAACAAGCTTTGGAACAGTTAATAATGCTGATAATTACCAAAGAAAAATTTTCTAAAAACTGGTAATTTTGAAGATAAAACAACAACCTTGGGCATCTAAAGACAAGAAAGGGAACTGTTTCTAATGAAGTTCAAATACAGTAAAAGTAGGACTAAAGCATTAAAATATTAATGACTAAGTCCCAATTCTCTATTTGTAAAATGGAATATCATGCAGTTATGCGAACTAAATGAGTCAAAGAAAGTGAAGTACTTAAGAGAATATGAGTATATAACCATTATACTGCTATTAAAATTGGCTGCTAAGCAGATGTTCTAATTTATACAATTCTGCTATTTAATAAGTACTGGAAGAACAATTCTAAAATGAATCAATTTCACTCTAAAATAAATTCAATTCCAAATACTAAAATGAGGTCAATTCCAAATTCAGTTTGAAGATTTTATAAATGCAGTACTGAACAAATCCTCCTCAGGTTTAATTATTTGCAGCTAGCATAATAGACAAGTCCCAGAACTTTTTTTTGGTGGTGGGTGAGGGCTTCAAAACACAGAAAATACATTACCATCAGAGTTTAGCATAATGGGTTCTTTTTATTCTTTTAAAACCATCAAAACTGGTCTTCAGCCTATCCACTGAAATGAAACTACTGGAATGTTTTTCAATTTTATAGTGAAACTTTAAATGCCTTCAAAGGATACAAGAGAGCTTTTTCTCTCTCTCATTCATCAAGAGAATTCAGCTCCTCCTTGTGGCTACATACTATAATTGCTTCTTAGAGACTCCAACAGAAATTTCTTCAAAATATTCTTCCCTCAAGTACAACTCATAGACATTTCAAATTTTTGAAGATTATCAACAAAACCACAATCTGGATTTTCTGCTTCACTCATACCATATTTATCACTTTCTAGTTTTTATGGGGTGATAAAACAAATTCAAAAGGACAAGGGCTCCAATTTAAAATTTATGCTATCAAAGTTTTTTCCCCCAAAACTGAATGTCTTAAATGGAATTTCAGAAGGTAAAAAGAAACAAAAAGTTTCTGCTAAAGAAGACAGCCCAGCTGATCCCCTACAAAGTGACAGAATAACTGAAGTAATAAGTGAAGAGATTAAGGGATCAGACAACACCTTTTGTAGTAAGGGTTTGGAAAGCCACCTGTTATCAACAGCCCTGTGAAACATAAGCTATCAAGAGACTTGCAGTTAGAGCCACTAGATTCTCTTCAGTTCAGAAGTATAGGTACAAGAGAATTCATGAGGGGCTAAAATGGTTAGGATAAACAGCCAACCAATCGCTTATGGGGAACCCTGGGTATGATTTAGAGCTGCAGCAATGAAAACAAAAGGAAAACAACATTCTGAAGTAACAAACAGGAATTTTATTTATTTTTTTCCAAATAATGCTGGCAAGAAGAAAAATATGGATTAAAGTAAAAGACCTACTAATTTTACTAAGTGATAACTGAATATTTAAAAACCACTGGCACTTCCTGAATCTATTTTTTCTTTCTGTTCCCTTTTGGCCATATTTTACACAGCTTTGAACTCTGGTAAAGAACTATATTCCAATAACTAGAAGTTCACAAATTAATAAACAAAGCTGTTGAGAAAATTATAAAAAAACATTGGTTTTTCTAGTTAGCACAAAGACATTTTTACCTGTGCAGGTGTGTCTGTTTCATTGATTGGCTGCCCGTCAAATCGGAATCTGATCTGCCTCATTGACAAACCCTGGACAAAGAGTTTAAAAGCAATAAGAATGCAAAGAAACAGTAAGAACTAAAACTACATGCATATTTGGCCATGAATATATTTAAAAGAGAGACCTAAATAAATGATCATCAATATGTTAACATTTCTATATTGGTTAAATGATTTGGGGTGATTTTCATTTTCTTTAAACTATACATTTGATTTTCATTGGAAAAATGATTTTTCTTAAAAAGGACTGAAGGAAAAAAAAAAAAAGGCTGTTTTTGAGAGCCACAGCTACTTTTGAGACCATAGCTACTTCAAGCTTGAATAGATCATACCTTGAGTCAAACAGTGCATTTAAATGAGTTAGATACTGAAAGGAAATTTGAAGCAACAGATGCACACGTCAACATTCCTCAACGCACATTAAAAAGCACTCCAAAAACAAACACATAAACAAAACCCATTAATAATATGAAAACTGAAGTCACCTAAAAAAGGTGTAATGATTAAAATAAAACTTTGTCTAAAAGCTACCTTCCCTTCATGTCTATCCAAACAATTCCTACCACTATGTAAAAATAACCTAAGCCCCAGCCCAGCACAATACTAGGCACACCACAGGCATATTCAAGTTCTTATCCTTGGGCAGTGAGGACATTTCCAACAGAACACAAGGCAATAACTCTTCCCTAAAACCATCTATAAGACCACAATCCACAACCAAGAAAATCCTGGAACAGCTCTAAAGAAGCATCTGCTTTTTTCTCCTTAGTACTTACCCAAGCCTGCAATTATTAGTCAACCTTGTACTAGAAAATAAGCTCCAGTAGGGACAGAAATCTAGACTTAGTTACATACTGTATATCTTACACACGGTAGGTGCTAAATACTGATGGAATAAAATGGATGAAAAGCAGTATCTAAGTATGCTTCATTTTCTGTTTTTATTTGAAAATAAACCTAAAGCTAAGTTGAGGAGAAGCTTTATTACAAAAAGGGAGTGTCAAGAAATTTTTATGCGCATTTAAGGAGATAAATGAGCTTAAATATGCCCCTTTCTGTAAAGGGGACTCCAATATTAAGAATTACCTACCTGACACAGGGGTGGGGAGAAGGGGAAAGGAGCAAAATAGTAAAGTTGCTAGTAACTGCAACCAAATGAGGACAAGATTTCTTTGGAGGTATGCTGTGAATTATTTTAACTCAAAACATGCCTTTCTTGGAAGCATCTTACACAAAGTCATTCCTGTATCATGCTCAAATTACAAACTATAATTCTCGTTACAAAAACTCCCTGTTTTAATTTATATTTAAGAGAAAATTAAACTGAGTTCCTAGGACTAAAAATATTGAAATAAAGTGTTCAATAAACACTTGTTTAACAATTGTATTCCCTTATTTAACAAGGATTCACTGAATTGGTCTTTAAAACTACCTGTCACGTGAAAATCATACTGCTTTCCTTTAAAACTCTAGTCTTCGGGACTTCCCTGGTGATCCAGCAGTTAAGACTCCATGCTCCCCAATGCTGGGGACCCAGGTTCGATCCCTGGTCTGGGAACTAGATCCCGCATGCCGCAACTAAAGGTCTCGCATGCCATAACTAAAAAGATCCCACACGCTGCAACAAAAATCCCACATGCCGCATCTAAGACCCGGTGCAGACAGATAGATACATAGGTAAATAAATAAATATTAAACAAAACACAACACAACACTCTGGTCTTTGACACATACCACTTCCAGACTAGCCCTTGTCTTAAGGAATACAAGCAATCCCCCACCAGGTAGGTGACAGCCATAACCTAGTTCATTCCTCATGACTTTCAAATTTAGTTTGCAATTACACAAAGTAACCAAGAATTCAATGCTAAGCCATTAATACTAAGTATTATCTATTTACAAACACTCCATTGGAGACTCTGCTTCAACAAAACTCTTAGCATCTTCTATATGCTGGGTTCTTCCTTCACTACACCCAATGGCGTGGCCATTCAAAATAAGGGTGAAGGGAAGGCAGGGCCAGTAGAACACAAGCAAATTGTATTCCTTTATTGCCACCTGTTTTTACACTTTTCCTTATCAATAAAAGCTCTTTTATTTTGCTAGAGATCAAAAGTCCAAAATTCAGGAAACTTGCCTTTAAGATTCTGTAAACCATGTAAATTCAAACAATGAATCTGCATTAAACCAATATTTGGTTTCCTCTTCTGTATAAATCTCATCCCTGAGCTTTAGAGTTGTGCTCCAGAAGAGCTGTGTGAGGTTCTCTCTTCGGGTCCCCACTTCATTTCACAAAAATGAACTAGACTAAACCAATTATTATTCTGTGCTCTCTGAAACCACTTGACAATCTAGTAAACAATGTTGGGTAGATTTACACTGAAATGGAATAGTATGCTCTCAACCAGTTGCCTGAAGGATATGTGGCTGATATAAAGTGGGCAAAGTCTAACTCTACATGTGAATGAAAAACTTACTTAGAAACCAACCTACAGAAATACTAGATTTGAATGTTCTCTATTCTTTTACAAGCATTTGAACACCTTCTATATGCTGAGCACTGGTCTAGGCTCTAGAAAAATAGTCAATAAAACAGCCTTATGCTCATGAAGCTTACATTTTAGTGCAGAGACAGATAAATATAGACAATTATCAATGCAAAACAACAAATCAAAACAAACACAAAAGAGTGTGATGACTAAGTGATGGCAACAGGGGCACTTTGAATTAATCAGAGAGGTCCCTGAGGTAGTAGTTAATCAGGAATAGAATAAAAATGGTTGCGGGCTCAGTACTATCCAATGGAAATATAATGTCAGCCACATATGGTATTTTAAGTTTTTTAGTTGCCACGTTAAAAAGTTAAAAATAAGGTAAAAGTTTAATAAAAATGTTTTAATTCAACATATTTAAAAATACTATCATTTCAACATATAATCAACATTTAAAAAATTGAGATATTTAACTTTTTTCATACCAAGTTTTCAAAATCTGGCATTCATTTTACACTTTACAGCACATCTCAATTTGGACTAGCCACACTTCAAGTGGTAAACACTCACACGTGACTTGTGGGTACTGTGCTGGACCAAGTTTAGATAGAGAACAGAATTCGCTGATGGATTTTATTTGTTATGATGCATCATCAAGGAGGACCCTAAGGTTCTGACAACTAGATGCAGAATGGTGCTATGTACTGAGTGGGGACAACAGAGAAAGATTTCTAGGAGAATTAAGAGCCCTGCTTTGCCTGTTTAGTTTTAGATGCCTATTAGGCACTCACTGGAACTCCTCCAGAGATCCAATACCAAATGAGTTCATCAGAAAGTAAATATGAGCATTCAATTAATCTTGATAGGAAATCTTTGGTCAAGAAGTCTCACCTGCCAAAAAAACTTTAGCTATGAAAATTAGATCGGATAAATATTTTAGTTTTTTTAATAACCTGTAACTACACTTAGAAAGCAGGGAATCAGCCCAATTAGATGATACTTCAACTCCCTCTTCCTTAGAACCAGAGAAACCACTTGAAAAGTAAACAGGGATCTTGTTTCACTCAAAACTCTGAGGTTATCCCCAATTTAAGAGGAAAATGGGAATAAACATCTTTCCAAATTCTTCCTGGATAATATTTTCATATTTGCCTTCCAACAGATATGCAGTGGAACTATATTTTTTATGGATTACCAACGTTCTTTTTCCTCTAGTGCAAGTTAAAGAGTGGCCCCAACGAGTTTAGTCAAATATAATCCCAATCTTATGCCTAATAACTGAAAAAAATCAAGGAAAACTTTATTTACACTGGGTAATATAGTAGACTTACTTTAACACAGCAGGAAAACTAAAAAATTATTGATTGACCCACTAACTACATCTTATAAGACAATTTCCTATTGACCCACTAACTAGATCTTATAAGACAATTTCCTATAAGGATAATCTAGAATACACAGGATGTGCTTTACTTTTTCTGCGCACAGTATAATGCCCCAGCACACAGGCATCTGGTAAAAAAAAAAAAAAAAGATAAAAAGTTCCTCTGGGGGCCCTACAGGAAATATGGGAAGTCTTAAATATGACCATTTTAGGATGGACAGAGGGTATCAATAGATGTATATAGTAAATTGGTAACAGTTAATCTAGGCAGTAGACTCATGGGTATTCAATGCAAACTTCTTTCTCTAAGTTCGAAAATTTTCATAGTCCGTGTTGAAAAATATGACCACTTAAAAGCTAAAATTTAATAGTAATTAGAGAAAAGTTAGGTAAGATATGCAGAGAATTGTGTTGAAAGTCACCAAGTCTAAGCATGAATTTCTATGCTGTATACGGTTTTGCTACATAAACATTCTACAAAATGATTACCTTTTAAAACTCCCCTGGAACCTGAAGGAGTACTAGTAATCAAATATGTCAGATACCAGTGCAAAAATTCTTTAGCACAATTAATAAGTACATATTTACTAACTGTTAGGGGATTTCACCAGAATCCTTTAAATGAAAGTACACTGAAGGGCATATCTTTGTAAGGAACTATGAAAAAGTTTATGAAGATTAAAAAATGATAACCACAGTACTCTCTTATTGTTATAAATAAACTAGACATAAAATAAAGCTTCAAACTCAAAAAGAAGTTTAAATCTTCAGTTTAAGAAGCCCTTCAGTCTCATGGAAAAGGTCCTAGTATCAACTCAAACTCAATTTCCCAACTTGTAGAGGTTTTAACCTTACTCTGTTTTGAACCTATTTTTAGGAGGTGAATTTGCAATGCAGATAAGTTGTTTTGGTCTAATAAAATAATTTTCCAAACTTTTATATATTATACATCCAGGGTTGAACAAGAAAAATACTTCTGCCAGGTTACTGTTGGATTAACTAATCTACCAGAGTTTCTGTTATACTTGCAAAAGTCATCTTTAAAATTACCTTTGTATTGTTACAGACTCAACATCACAAAAGGAAGCTTCTTTGTCTTAAAAGCTTACATTTACCTACCGGCATCTTTTCATTTCTACTTCCTCTTCTGATGTAAAAAAATTTACTATTTTCTGAGTAAATTTCAAATATCCTTATAATACAGGAATGTGTATGCTTGGCTCAGGAGGTTAAATCTCTTGATCTCTACTATTAGTGTAAAAAGAAAATATTACAGTTTTACATGCTTCAGGAAAATTGCAATGTCCTTAAACCCACATTTTATTTCCAAATTGGTTAAAACACCCGAAATAAATTGTTTTGACACAAGACAAATTTTAAATTGTTAAAAAAGAGCCTGACAAGAAATTTTAACAAGTTCGTTCTTATTTTCTTATAAAATTGCATCCCCTTGGGAACAAACCACATGTTGTGAAAATAATTTGATGCATTTCTGGCACAGAACTAGAATCATGGGATATTAACCACCCTAAAAGGTTTTATGAAGAATCAACAAACCAAGTGTATGATAAAATTGTGATATATCAAGTATATAAGTACATATTCATTCTACCAAAGATAATCTATTGTCATATTATGCTGGTTTCTATTCTCAAGAAAATAAGGTTTGTTTTTTTAAAATACGTTTTATTCAGTGGAAGTATACAAGTCAGTTCAGTTCCTCACCTGTCGTTCACAATAGGCTTTCATTAGTTTACTAAGTGGTGTATGCCTCTTAATCTTAAACTGCACCACAGAACCATCCTGCCCCGCCACCTTCAAATTAATATGATCGTTGTTCTCAGTCTTGACTCCTTCCTGTTGAAAGAAGAATAAAAGTAGAATTTGGAAAATGTGAAGAACAAACACCTTTTAAAGCAGCAGCAGCCCAAGTTGCTTCAGAAATCAACAGGTTTCTCATTCTTATAACAGAGCATACAGCTGTTTGCAGCTGCTGAAATCAATCTGAAAGATAAGAAACCCTGAAGCAACAATATTAAATAGCTGTCACAGAAACAGAAAAGCAGCCTACATCCAATACTATCAATGTCGACAACTGGTTTTTAAAGATGGATCTCCCTCAATTTACTGCAATGCCCTCTTGAATCTGAGTTTTTTTAAATGACATAGATTGTATCACTCTCAAAATATGTCTTTCCTCTAAAAAGATTTAAAATAAGCATCCTTTCTCTTTCCAAAGTGCTTTGAGTACAGAATGCAAGAAAAAAATCTAGAGCTTGACATTCAAAACTCATTACAAATCTCTTGTTAAAAAGTTACCAAATTCAGCTTAATAACAAAACTCGAGCTACATTAAAAAAAAAAAAAAAACCACCTAATTGAGGAATATCCTTTGATTCTCTCCCAAGCAGCGGTAATAACTCAGAACCACTATTATTGTTCGCCTCTGTGAGCAGCTTCATTTTTGTTTATTTTTAGTTATGAGCTTATTCTCCCCTCCCCTTTGTTGTCATGAGTCAAATGCACAGTTTTATTCCTTGTAGACTTATTCCACAAGTCTTCCTTGTAGATTTTGACCCAGTCTGAAGTTCATCAAAATCAAGTGTAGAAGGAATTCTGTAGCCCCTAAATCACTTCAGAATGGAACGGGGGGGGGGGGGGAGGGTGTCACAGAAAACAAACCAAAAGAAAGTCCCGTGTGCCAGGAAGAAGTGTGTGCCCGAATCCTCCAGGGAAAAGCCTCCTGGAGCCTCAAAACCCACGTTGAAAAGTTAAGCCCTACGAAGTCTCTCTGCTCGTACATCTGCCTCCAACTTCTCGAAACCACATGGTCTCGGCAGGTTAGGGGTTATTTGGCACCCAGGGAAAAGCCCCTGCCCATTCCGACAAAAAATGTGGGAAATACTCCCCGGGAATCCCCCAACCCCGGCCCCTCACGACGGCCGACGGGCATCTGGCTTCCAACCCATCAGCAGCCCATTGATTCGCCCCGAGTCCTCAGCCGGCCAGTGCGGCCCGGGGCAGGGGTCCCCAGATGCCCGCGGCCCCCACCCCGGAGGGGGGAAGCCCGGGGAGGAGGGAACTCCTCGCCACCGCCAAGGCGGCAACACCCGCCGCGGCCCGGCGCGGGGTCCGCCGAGGGTGGGGACACCGCGCGCCCTAACGCCCCTCGTCACGCGAGCCCGGCCAGCAGGGCCCAAGAAGCCCAGCTCGCGGCCGGTGGGCCCGCGGGTGTCCGCGATTCGCCCGCCCAACTTGCGCTCGGCGCGCACTCCGAGGCTGCCGGGGGCGGGGGAGGGTGGCGGGGCCTCCTCCCGCGCGGGAGGGAGGAAGAGGGGAGGGAGGAAAATGGCGCGGAGCGCCGGGGCCTGAGCCGCGGCCGCCCCATGGGGGGCCCGGGAAGGCGCGGGGAGCCCGCGGCGGGCTCAGGCCGGACCCCGGCCCGCGCCGTGACCCCGGCCGCGCGGCGAGGCGCGGAGGCCGGCGCCGAGCTCACCTTGGGCTTTTCGTCGGCCATGGCGAGCGCCGGAGTCTCCTCAGCTGCCGCTTCACAAAAGAGGTACCAGGTCCGCACCGAACGAGCACACAAGCAGCACCAGGAGCGGCAGAAGAAGGAGGCGGCAGCGGTGGAGGAGGGAGAGGGCGCGCGCACGTCGTGCGCTCCCTCCCCCCATCCTGCGTGCGCGAGCCCGAGCCGCCGGGGCTCCTCATTGGTTGCCGCCTCGCGGGAGCGCGCAACACTTACATAACCACCGCCACCCCCAGCCCCGCACCGCCCCAGCGTGGGCCCGGCGCCCGCCAGGCCGGCGGGAAGAGGCGCGGACACGCGCACCCGGGCCGTCGCGGGGGCGCGCCTGGCTCTGGGCGGGGCTGTATTGTCCTCCTTCTGTGGTGGAGCTTAATCAAAATGGCTTCCAGCTGGTCCTCGGTGGGGACGAGGAGGCTTGAGGCCTAGACGTGACACACAAGCCGGGAAAGGCAGACTGACTAGACGAGGAAGGGGGAGCCTAAATCAAAACCCCAGCACGAGGTTCTGGGAAAATAACCTCTCATTCGGTGGCCCAAATACAGCTTTCCTCAGGGTCAGAGGAACATCACACTTCCTCTCAGTCAGCCTCTCTTCCCTCGGATTTTAAAGCTTCAGCCTCAACCCGCTTCCCACCAGGCTCTTGCCTTAGTGCCGTGACTACTTCCGTCCTGCTGGAAACGCTGTACTTTGACTAGCTGAGGAAAAAGGTTCATCCTACAAACTCCTTACTCATTGCCTGGCTCCCAACCTCCAAGAGGAAGCAGAATCCATCAGAAAGAAGCACCCGATATCAAGCTTCCAAACCAATCGATCACTTCCTCCTTACATCCGTTCAGAAATAGAAGTAGGTCCCTCTTGTCTTAAGAACAATCCTGACATCTGTGCCGTGGATGTCTCCCACTCCTCTCGGTAGGTTTTATTGATTATGTCCTTTGTCCTGTATTTTCTTCCACTCGCACATTAGCCGTTACCGTAGAAAAAGACTCTCAGTTCTAGTTCCTTCTGAAGTTACCACCGTATCTCTCTCCCTTCTTGGCCAAATATCTGGAAAAAATGTGCACGCCAGCTGTCTCCACTCCCTCACCTCCCACTTACTCCTCAACGCACTGAAATCTGGTGCATGGCTCCACTAAAACTGCTCTCTACAAGGTCACCGCAGACTTCTTTGCTGAGTACAGGATGCGTCCCAGTTTGTCACTCCTCTTGAACTCCCTCCCTGTGACTTTGGGCCATGACTCTGGCCTGTCCTTGATCCCTTTGCAATTTCTTTCTTTCTCAGCCCTTCCCTTAAATGTTCCTTGGGTTTTGTTCTGGACCGGTTTCTCTTCCCATTCTATTCCCTCTCCTGAGATGACGTCACCCCACTTCTATTACCATCTATTTGCTAATGATTCTCAAGTCCAGATTTCTAGTCCAGATCTTTCTCTGAATTTCCAGCCTGTAAATCCAACTGACTTCTGAACATCTCCACTTGGATGTCCTAGAGGCACCTCAAACTCAGCAAATCTCAACTAAAATTCCTCAATTTACTTCTCAGACCCGCCCCTCTCTTTCAAGTTGCCGGGTCACTGTGTGACACACCATTATAACATTGCTCCAGGGACTTCCCTGGTGGTCCAGTGGTTAACACTCCACGCTTCCACTGTAGGACTGAGATCCTGCATGCTGTGCTGCGCAGCTCAACAAACAAACAAAAAAACAAAACAACAACAAAAAATTGCTCCAAGCCAAAAAGCCAGGGGGCATCCTTGACCCCTTCACACACTTCCCATACAGTCAATCTCCAAGTCTGCTCAATTCCACCTTTTAAATACCTGTCAAATCTGTCTACTTCTCTGCAGCCACTGTCCAGTCTTTGGACTTTGCTCCATTTGCTGGGCTTCCAGCTGGTCCGCCATGGGAAAGAGGAGGCTTAAGGCCTAATTGTAGGACAGGCCAAGAAAGGCAGATTGATCAGGAGAGGCAGTGGAAGCCTAAATTCAAGTCAGGTTTCCCCAGAGCTATTGATCTTTTGGTTTTAAGTTATGTCCCAATTGTGTCTGAATATTTAAGTGAATCAGAAGCATCTAAGGTGCTGGGGTTTTTGTTTGTTTTTGTTTTTGGCCACACCACACACGGCACGTGGGATCTTAGTTCCCTGACCAGAGATCGAACCTGTGCCCCCTGCAGTGGAAGCAGGGAGTCTTCACCACTGGCCCCCGAAAGAAGTCCCTAACGTGCTGGTTTAAATGCATATTCTCGGGCAGTGTGGCTCTGGGATCCCTCTTTTTTAACAAGCTTCTCTGGTGATTCTTAAACACACTAAAGCCCAAGAACCACAAACCATTCTAAAATAAAAACAAAATAAAAGAAGTTTCTGGGAATACCCTGGTGGTCCAGTGGTTAGGACTGTGTGCTTCCATTGCAGGGGGCATGGATTCGATCCCTGGTCAGGGAACTAAGATCCCACATGCCGCATGGCGAGGCCAAAAAAAAAAAAAACTTTTTGCCACTCCTTGGTTCAGTGGCAGTCCTCTGCCTTACAGGATAAAGTCCAAACTTCATATAAGACCTACAAAGCTCTGTGAGAGGTAATCTGGGCTAACCATTCTAGCTCTTTCTCATCATTTTCTCCTCGAAGCCTCTGCTTCAGTCATAATCAATTACTTGGGGTTCCTGAATGTACCTGCTCTCTCTCAACTTTAAGCTTTTGTGCACTTTTGATGTGTAAAGATTCACTGAATGACTGAATAAATTGAGGCTATCACTATGCATAAGATCCTGTGCTAGGACTTCCCTGGTGGCACAGTGGTTAAGAATCCATCCGCCAGCCAATGCAGGGGACATGGGTTCAAGCCCTGGTCTGGGAAGATCCCACATGCCGCAGAGCAAGTAAGCCGTGTGCCACAACTACTGAGCCTGTGCTCTAGAGCCTGCGAGCCACAACTACTGAAGCCCGCACAACAAGAGAAGCCACAACAATGAGAAGCCCGCACACCGCAACTAAGAGTAGCCCCACTCGCCACAACTAGCCACAACTAGAGAAAGTCTGCACGAAGCTACGAAGACCCGACGCAGCCAAAAAAAAAAGATCCCGTGCGCTAGGCATTGGGCAGACAAAGTCCCTGTCTCAAATTTGGGGGTGGGGGTGGGGGTGGGGGTGGCGGGGCGGGCAGAAAGGGTAGGAAATATACAAGAAGTGAAAGGGGAAGAGAACCAACTGCCATGTGTCAGGCACTGAGTGGGGCTTTACTAATTAGTTCTTTTTCTCCTTATACAAACCCTTCCAAGTGGATTAGTATTTATTTACTATTGAGGCTCAAAGAGTTAAGTAACTTGCCCATTATCACACATCTGCCAAGTAGTGTTGATTGAGCTGCTATTATATGCCAGGGAACTAACGTGCTGGGTGCTGTGCCAGGTACTGTAGAGAAAGCAAAAGATATGCTTTCTGGGCTTCCCTGGTGGCGCAGTGGTTGAGAATCTGCCTGCCAATGCAGGGGACACGGGTTCGAGCCCCGGTCTGGGAAGATCCCACATGCCGCGGAGCAACTAGGCCCATGCGCCACAGGTACTGAGCCTGCGCGCCTGGAGCCTCTGCTCCGCAACAAGAGAGGCTGCGATAGTGAGAGGCCCGCGCACCGCTGGAGGAGGGAGAGGGCGCGCGCACGTCGTGCGCTCCCTCCCCCCATCCTGCGTGCGCGAGCCCGAGCCGCCGGGGCTCCTCATTGGTTGCCGCCTCGCGGGAGCGCGCAACACTTACATAACCACCGCCACCCCCAGCCCCGCACCGCCCCAGCGTGGGCCCGGCGCCCGCCAGGCCGGCGGGAAGAGGCGCGGACACGCGCACCCGGGCCGTCGCGGGGGCGCGCCTGGCTCTGGGCGGGGCTGTATTGTCCTCCTTCTGTGGTGGAGCTTAATCAAAATGGCTTCCAGCTGGTCCTCGGTGGGGACGAGGAGGCTTGAGGCCTAGACGTGACACACAAGCCGGGGAAGGCAGACTGACTAGACGAGGAAGGGGGAGCCTAAATCAAAACCCCAGCACGAGGTTCTGGGAAAATAACCTCTCATTCGGTGGCCCAAATACAGCTTTCCTCAGGGTCAGAGGAACATCACACTTCCTCTCAGTCAGCCTCTCTTCCCTCGGATTTTAAAGCTTCAGCCTCAACCCGCTTCCCACCAGGCTCTTGCCTTAGTGCCGTGACTACTTCCGTCCTGCTGGAAACGCTGTACTTTGACTAGCTGAGGAAAAAGGTTCATCCTACAAACTCCTTACTCATTGCCTGGCTCCCAACCTCCAAGAGGAAGCAGAATCCATCAGAAAGAAGCACCCGATATCAAGCTTCCAAACCAATCGATCACTTCCTCCTTACATCCGTTCAGAAATAGAAGTAGGTCCCTCTTGTCTTAAGAACAATCCTGACATCTGTGCCGTGGATGTCTCCCACTCCTCTCGGTAGGTTTTATTGATTATGTCCTTTGTCCTGTATTTTCTTCCACTCGCACATTAGCCGTTACCGTAGAAAAAGACTCTCAGTTCTAGTTCCTTCTGAAGTTACCACCGTATCTCTCTCCCTTCTTGGCCAAATATCTGGAAAAAATGTGCACGCCAGCTGTCTCCACTCCCTCACCTCCCACTTACTCCTCAACGCACTGAAATCTGGTGCATGGCTCCACTAAAACTGCTCTCTACAAGGTCACCGCAGACTTCTTTGCTGAGTACAGGATGCGTCCCAGTTTGTCACTCCTCTTGAACTCCCTCCCTGTGACTTTGGGCCATGACTCTGGCCTGTCCTTGATCCCTTTGCAATTTCTTTCTTTCTCAGCCCTTCCCTTAAATGTTCCTTGGGTTTTGTTCTGGACCGGTTTCTCTTCCCATTCTATTCCCTCTCCTGAGATGACGTCACCCCACTTCTATTACCATCTATTTGCTAATGATTCTCAAGTCCAGATTTCTAGTCCAGATCTTTCTCTGAATTTCCAGCCTGTAAATCCAACTGACTTCTGAACATCTCCACTTGGATGTCCTAGAGGCACCTCAAACTCAGCAAATCTCAACTAAAATTCCTCAATTTACTTCTCAGACCCGCCCCTCTCTTTCAAGTTGCCGGGTCACTGTGTGACACACCATTATAACATTGCTCCAGGGACTTCCCTGGTGGTCCAGTGGTTAACACTCCACGCTTCCACTGTAGGACTGAGATCCTGCATGCTGTGCTGCGCAGCTCAACAAACAAACAAAAAAACAAAACAACAACAAAAAATTGCTCCAAGCCAAAAAGCCAGGGGGCATCCTTGACCCCTTCACACACTTCCCATACAGTCAATCTCCAAGTCTGCTCAATTCCACCTTTTAAATACCTGTCAAATCTGTCTACTTCTCTGCAGCCACTGTCCAGTCTTTGGACTTTGCTCCATTTGCTGGGCTTCCAGCTGGTCCGCCATGGGAAAGAGGAGGCTTAAGGCCTAATTGTAGGACAGGCCAAGAAAGGCAGATTGATCAGGAGAGGCAGTGGAAGCCTAAATTCAAGTCAGGTTTCCCCAGAGCTATTGATCTTTTGGTTTTAAGTTATGTCCCAATTGTGTCTGAATATTTAAGTGAATCAGAAGCATCTAAGGTGCTGGGGTTTTTGTTTGTTTTTGTTTTTGGCCACACCACACACGGCACGTGGGATCTTAGTTCCCTGACCAGAGATCGAACCTGTGCCCCCTGCAGTGGAAGCAGGGAGTCTTCACCACTGGCCCCCGAAAGAAGTCCCTAACGTGCTGGTTTAAATGCATATTCTCGGGCAGTGTGGCTCTGGGATCCCTCTTTTTTAACAAGCTTCTCTGGTGATTCTTAAACACACTAAAGCCCAAGAACCACAAACCATTCTAAAATAAAAACAAAATAAAAGAAGTTTCTGGGAATACCCTGGTGGTCCAGTGGTTAGGACTGTGTGCTTCCATTGCAGGGGGCATGGATTCGATCCCTGGTCAGGGAACTAAGATCCCACATGCCGCATGGCGAGGCCAAAAAAAAAAAAAACTTTTTGCCACTCCTTGGTTCAGTGGCAGTCCTCTGCCTTACAGGATAAAGTCCAAACTTCATATAAGACCTACAAAGCTCTGTGAGAGGTAATCTGGGCTAACCATTCTAGCTCTTTCTCATCATTTTCTCCTCGAAGCCTCTGCTTCAGTCATAATCAATTACTTGGGGTTCCTGAATGTACCTGCTCTCTCTCAACTTTAAGCTTTTGTGCACTTTTGATGTGTAAAGATTCACTGAATGACTGAATAAATTGAGGCTATCACTATGCATAAGATCCTGTGCTAGGACTTCCCTGGTGGCACAGTGGTTAAGAATCCATCCGCCAGCCAATGCAGGGGACATGGGTTCAAGCCCTGGTCTGGGAAGATCCCACATGCCGCAGAGCAAGTAAGCCGTGTGCCACAACTACTGAGCCTGTGCTCTAGAGCCTGCGAGCCACAACTACTGAAGCCCGCACAACAAGAGAAGCCACAACAATGAGAAGCCCGCACACCGCAACTAAGAGTAGCCCCACTCGCCACAACTAGCCACAACTAGAGAAAGTCTGCACGAAGCTACGAAGACCCGACGCAGCCAAAAAAAAAAGATCCCGTGCGCTAGGCATTGGGCAGACAAAGTCCCTGTCTCAAATTTGGGGGTGGGGGTGGGGGTGGGGGTGGCGGGGCGGGCAGAAAGGGTAGGAAATATACAAGAAGTGAAAGGGGAAGAGAACCAACTGCCATGTGTCAGGCACTGAGTGGGGCTTTACTAATTAGTTCTTTTTCTCCTTATACAAACCCTTCCAAGTGGATTAGTATTTATTTACTATTGAGGCTCAAAGAGTTAAGTAACTTGCCCATTATCACACATCTGCCAAGTAGTGTTGATTGAGCTGCTATTATATGCCAGGGAACTAACGTGCTGGGTGCTGTGCCAGGTACTGTAGAGAAAGCAAAAGATATGCTTTCTGGGCTTCCCTGGTGGCGCAGTGGTTGAGAATCTGCCTGCCAATGCAGGGGACACGGGTTCGAGCCCCGGTCTGGGAAGATCCCACATGCCGCGGAGCAACTAGGCCCGTGCCAGAAACGAAGACCCAACACAGCCAAAAATAAATAAATTAATTTTTTTTTTTTTAAAGATGCTCTCCTCGCTCTCCTGACCCCAGGTCTTATGTTGACATCACACATCTTCCCAGGCTTGTAGGACTACAGAACCATCAAAGAGGAATATGTCATGTTAAATTTACCATCAGTAAAATGTGCGGGCCTCCAATAATCAAATGGTTGTTTAGTTGTTAGCTTCTAGGTGACAGGTGTGTCCTACAGTACCCCTGCCCTAAAGTTATGCTAAACTACAAAACCACCTTCGGGCAAAGGAGGAGTTCTATAAAATGTAGTTAAGTGGGCTTTCCTGGTGGCGCAGTGGTTGAGAATCTGCCTGCCGATGCAGGGGACACCGGTTCGCGTGCCCTGGTTCGGGAAGATCCCACGTGCCGCGGAGCGGCTGGGCCCGTGAGCCAAAAAAAAAAAAAAAAAAGTAGTTAAGTGTATTCAAACGTATGAACAATACATGTTCCAAGGACAAACTGTAATTCTATGAGCTGAGCCTAGGGAATCTACTGAGAGTCTCTCCAATTTCCAGGAAAAAAATTGTGGAAAAACAGAAATTTCCCATTAAGTTTCTCCCGCTGTCATTTTCATAGGAGTGGGAAAGGG
>NC_041227.1:126861993-126875587 GCF_002837175.3 Physeter macrocephalus
GAACGGCTTTTTCTGCAGACATCAAACAAACAAAAGCCGTTTCCTCTCCTGGCCCCCACAGGAAGTTAGCCCAGGCTGAGCGTAGGGCCGCAGGCCTCCTGTGGTTGGCTGCAGAGCTTGGGCAGGCTCCCCATCCTCTCGCCCACACTCCAGCCCTCCCAGCCGCTGGTCTCACCTGCAGCTTCACCCTCATACCATCCACGGTCACCACCTTGTTCTGAAAGAGAAAAGGGCAGAGAGGGAGAGGTGGGTGTGGAGAGCAGGGAGTCTTGGTTTCTGCCTTCTGCTGAATCCTACAGAGCAGCAAACGTCCTGTCTGGCTGCTCCCCAGGGCCACGGGGGTCCGCTGAGCCCCGGAGACGTCACCAGCCAGATCGCCCCATCAGGGCAGTGGGGTCTGTCCCCAGGTACCCCTACTTTGGAGTCCTCTCTTCTGGGGACTCTGTCTGCCCTTCTCACAACACGCCAAGGCAGGGAGAGCCTGAGAACCTGCCTGACCGCACCCCTCCTCTGGCCCCGGCCCGGGCTCAGCGGAGCCCAGCCTCCAAGCTCTTAGAGATGAGACGCCCACCAGCATCTCGGGGACCACAGAGGCTGGATCTGCAGGGCCCTCTTTCCCCTGGCGGTCCGCTAGTTCTCCTCCGTGAAGCTTCCCCTCGCACCGGGAGGGAGGCACCTGGCCTCTGAGAGCACCCCTGCCAGGGTTAGACCCCCACTCTCCTGGCCCCTGTGCCTGTGCGGTGCTCAGAGCCGGATGCCGATTTGTAAAGACGGGTTCATCGAGGTGAGAGGGAGGGATGCTGGCAAGCTGCTCTCTCCCCACAGGGCCAGCCCAGCTCCTCGACCTAGTGCGGTGCTGTGCTTCCCGGGACTCCAGAAAGACTGGCTGACCTCAGGTCGTGCCGGGGGGACCCAGCTAGCATACTGTGGGATATGTCTGCCCGGCTGGGGGCAGGGTTTGAAGACTCAGTCTCTCATTTCTCATCCTGTGGGGGAGCCAGGAGCCTCCCCAAGCCCAGACTCCTCTAAGCTGGCCACCTCTGGGGTCCCTAGGGGAGCATCCCGTGCCCTAGGGCGAGCCACAGCAGTCCTGAGAAGCCAGCGCAGGTGAGGAGAGGACCGCCCACCCCGTGCCTGAGCCATAGCCCCTGGCTCGCTGCTGGGAGGAGGAGCCTGCAGCCACCTCACCCTGAAGTCTATGCCAACAGTGGCTATGAAGGTCCCGGACAGGAAGGCCCCATCTTTGAATTGGATCAGGAAACAGGTTTTGCCGACGCCTGAGTCTCCCAGAAGCATCACCTAGGAGATGGGGGCAGAGGCAGTTAGTGGGGAGCCGGGGCGAGTTTCTGGGCTTCCAGGGAGAGCCAGGGAAGGACGCCAACTGCCCCGAGGGCACCTGCTTCTGGAAAAGCCTGCTGCTGCCCCCACCCTGCCTCTCCTCTCCACGCTCCCTGGCTCTGGCTGCCTCTCAGGCTCTCCCCCTGACCCTCCTGTCCTCATCCGGTGTCCTGGAAGCCTGAGCTGCCACCTTAGCACTAACAGGACCCCAAACGTGCTCGGTGGCCCCAGAGAACAACCACATTCACGTGGTCTCGACTGTGCACCGTGCTAGGATCCCTTCCCTCTCTGTGTGTGTTCCACGCACGTGTGCACACGTGGGCAGGGCTATGGTGCCAGAAAGAGAAGTGTTAATACCTCGGACAGGGGTTCCCACCCATCAGAATCTGATGGGGGCACGGCTCTGTCATTTGCAAAGGCATATTCTAAACTTACTTTTGTTCGGGTGTTTTACTTTTGGTTACATTTATTTGGAAGTTCCTAATGACATTTTATGTTTATAAAAGCGTTGCATGAATTAGGGAAGGTTGAAATTTATACTGAAGCGGAGAGACGTTTAGTCTGAAGTTGTTTCCGCAGAAACCTCCCACGTGGGACAAGTGGCTGAAAATTAGCATCCCTGGTCACTGTAGGTGGAGGAGCAGGAGGGAGTGGGGGGGGGGGATGTTTGTCCCTTTCCTGTCTGTCCAGTCTCTGCTCATCTTCTCTGGGGACCATGGGCGGGGGAGGGGACCCCTCTGTCCAGTCACTCCTCAATCTTGGAGAACAGAGGTCTAGACCTAACGCTGGAACTTTCCCGACAGGCCGAGTCGATACTTAATGGGCTGAGCAGGGACTAGGTTTGAGTTATTTTTGAGGCTCCGACCTTGACAATGGAGCCCAAGGGCTTTCCTGCTGTGGGCATGGGGTATGGATTAGCTAACTTTGGTGGAGAGGTGGGGAGCTGAGCCAAAGGTGTATGAAGGCTGGGGTCCTGGCTTGTACGTGGGTTACTGGGGGACTTCGGGAAGATTTCTTAACCCTTCTGTGGCAGTTTCCACAGTGGTCAGAAGGAAAGAGGGATAATTTCTTTGAGGACTTTCTAGACTCTGTTAATGTCTACGGTCAACAATGTTGGCATGAACCACCTGACTCCAGAAGAGTGGCCCGGGGTGGGTACTGCCTGCCCGCGGCCCCATCCCCTCTAATCCTCCCCAAGGAGCGCCCACCAGGCTCTTCCCAGACCATCCTGGACTCAGCCTCCTAGGCACGCCTCAGGCACGAAGGCTGGTGGGGGCCAGAGGCCAACTCTCCACAGATGCCGCTTGGCCCAGGGGACAGATGGCAGGCTGGGGGCTAAGGAGCCCTCTGGAGCCTGCATTGCTCCCTGGCTCCTGGGTCCCAGTACCCGACGGGGAAGGAGGGAGAGAGGGAGGGAGGGCAAGCACCTGTGTACTTTACAGATGACGGCTCCCTTGAGCAAATGATGCCACCTACCCAGCCAGGCAAGTCCACCAAACAAACAGCTGCCCAGCCTTGCCACCTTCTAGGCAAACACCCAGCTGTCTTGTCAGGCAAGGAGGTCAGGCAGTTTCCAGCGGCCTGGGGCTGGCCCTCAGCAGCTCTCCCTCCCCTGAACACGCTGGGGGCCGACTTCCTGCCTGGAGCCCACAGAGGACGCTTATCGCAGCAGCTCTGGGTGGGTGACTTGCAAAGTAGCTTCCCCTGAAACGAGGGGGGTTGCAGGAGGAATCCAAGGCACAGAAAGAGGCAGGTCTCCTTCAAGGCCATGTAGCATGAGATGGGCGGCCCCTTCGCTAATCTATCCCCAACCCTACAGAGGAAGAGTGGAGGCTCTGGGCTCTCTCAGCACCTCTTTCAGAGTTCCTGGTACCTGCCTGCTCCAAGGGCATGGAGGGAGGGCAGACAGACCAGTGTCCACCACCAGCCCCACCTGCTTCCGTTCAGGGCCACCCGCAGAGGGAACCAGCCCCAGACAGCTGACTTAAGCTCTCCCAGGTAGGAGACTTGTGCCTAACGCCCCAGATCTTTCTCAGGTTCTAAAAATTCCCATGTGGGTCGGCATTCTGGCTAGCAACATCCTCCCAGAAGAAGGTGTGGGCAGTGACTGCAGGGGTGGAAGGGGAAGGGGTAGCACCTGGGGGCAGCTGGGGTCCTAAAGATCTTCAGTCCTAAGGCCTGGAAACTGGGAGAAGGGCATTAACTGCAAGTTCCCCTGCCGCCAGAGGGCGTCCTTTCTGAGTCGCCAGGCAGCCCTATTTCCCAGCGCTTCGGGGGTGCCTGTACCCTGGAGGGTTGTGCGCTCAAACCCCACCTAGAAGCATGGGATTCCTGGGGCTCGTATGGGCCGGAGTGTGGCAGAAGAAAATGGGGTTGGGGTCCTCTGGGTGGGGAGTCACTCGCTCCTTCCGACCTTCCTCTCCCTTCTCCCACGGAGCCAGCTCAGATCCCTGGACGCTGGCGTGGGTCCAGGGCTCTGTCTCGACCCTCCTTCCTTATTCTGGGAGACCCGGCTGCCTGGGGGGAAGGGATGAGTCCAACGCAGACGCAGCCAGAAGGGGTCTTGGGCGGGGAGGGCCGGGGTCTCAGGGCGAAGAGCACGGGGAGGGGTGACCCCCAGAGCCGGCACCGAGTCCCCAGCGCTGGGTGCAGTGCCCACCCACCTTGCCCGTAAGATCGTAGCTCGGACTGCAGGGTGGGGAGCGCTCGGGGGCCTCGCCGTTCCGGGTGGCAGCGGCGCCAGGCGTGCCCGTCATGTCCCTGGACCCGAGGTGAGCTGGGGCAGGCGGCGGGCGAGGGACGGCGCAGGAACCGCCTCGCCTTAGGCTCCACCCACTCCTTCTCCCCTCCAGCGCCCCGGCCCGGACCCCGACAGGCTCCTCCCTCCGTCCGCCACCTGAAAGACACTGGCGGGGAGCTGGCTGTCCCGCAGGGGCGCGCAGGACCGCAGGCTCAGCTCCCGAGGGGCAGGAGGGCCCCCCCTGAGCCACACTGGCCTGAGACCGCGGGCCAAATCCAGCCCTAGGACCGACCGGTCCCCAAGGTTGCCAGCTGCCGGGGTTAGGTTCCCACCGGGAGCTGTCCCTGGAGACCCAGGCTTCAGGGGAAGGTCTGGCCTCGCTGGGACCCGCGGACGCGCGCCCGGGTCGCCGCTGCGCCGCGTGGCCAGGAGGCGGCGCCCGGGCTCCATCCAGCTGGCGGGCAACACGTGGCTCCGGGAGCGGGGGCGGGGGAGGCGTCTCGCCCCGGCGCAGCGCGGCGCGGGGTTCACGAGGAGGCGTGCGTTCCGAGCGCAGCTCTCAGGCAGTTTCGCTTTTGCTCATGCACCCCAGCTCAACATCATCTGAATGTAATTATGTTTACCGACCGATGGATATTCACCTTGCAGCACATTTGCCCTCCGGGGCCCCTGGCTTGGACTCTGACACCTCCCATTTCCGCCTGACCTGTTGGGCTGCGCCCAGAGTGTGCCCACCCCGGAGAGCCTTCCGAGGTGGGCTTCCCCGCACACCTCCCAATCCAGGCGCTCCCGAAGGCAGGGCTGGCCCCTGGCACCGAGGAGGCCTTAAACGTTTGGTATCAAAAGAATTCATGAAGTCCTGAATCTTTTTTTTTTTTTTTTTTTTTTTGTGGCATGCGGGCCTTCCTCTGTTGTGGCCTTTCCCGTTTCGGAGCACAGGCTCCGGACGCGCAGGCTCAGCGGTCATGGCTCACGGGCCCAGCCGCTCCGCGGCACGTGGGCCGGAGAGCCTTCCGAGGTGGGCTTCCCCGCACACCTCCCAATCCAGGCGCTCCCGAAGGCAGGGCTGGCCCCTGGCACCGAGGAGGCCTTAAACGTTTGGTATCAAAAGAATTCATTAAAGCCCTAAATTTTTTTTTTTTTTTTTTGGCTCCACTGCTCTGGCACGTGGGATCTTAGTTCCCCCACCGGGGATCAAACTCACGCCCCCAGCAATGGAAGCGCAGAGTCTTAACCACTGGACCGCCAGGGAAGTCCCTGCGGTGAACCATTTTGAGCAGAGTCTCCAGGACATCCAAGGAGCCCTGCAGCTCCTGGTGACAGAGGGTGAGAGTATGTCCGGGGTTGTCCATAGCGGGGTTCAGGGGCCCTGGCCTGGGCTAACCAATCAATTACGCTGTCCCAACATCTTATATAAGTGAGGTCAGGTTCCCGCGGAACAGGGTGGGTGCATTACAAAGGAACTGTGTGAAGGGTGTGAGGAGAGGCAGGGGCCCTGCACCTCTTTACCTACATGTTGGGGTGAGGGGCAAGGGGCAGGCATGGCTTACGGGTGACCATAGGCCCCGAGGGGACTGTGTGTACACCCGCCCCCTACCACGTGACTTTTGGCATCGGCTGGAGCTGTTTGCCGGAAGTGGTGCCATAACCTCGTCTGCACACACGGAGGGACTCAAACGGGAGCCATACCTGGGCGAGGAGCAGCTCTACACCACCCTGCAGGTGTGCGTTCTTGCCTGCTGTTTGGGTGCCAGCTGCTCTGGCTGCCCATAACGCCCCAGTCCATTCAATGTCCTGGGCTCCGGGCTCCTGAGGGCTCATCCAGGAACCCTGCAGGGGAGAGGGTTTCAGCACAGGTGGGTAATGACCAAGGAGGAAGGAGAGAGGGGACCTGGCCTGGTCCTCCCTGGCCTTCCACCGCCAACCAGGCTGATACGGGTGGTATTATGCTCCCCCCACTCCCCAAAGAGATGCTGAAGTCCTAAACCCCAGTAACTCAGAATGTGACCTTATTTGGAAGTAGGGTCATTGCGGATGTAATTATTTAAGATGAAGTCATAGAGAGTAGGGTGGGCCCTTGATCCAATACGACTGGTGTCCTTATAAGAAGAGGACACACAGGGAGAAAATGGCCATGTGGAGACAGAGGCAGAGATGGGAGTGTTGCAGCTACAAGCCAAGGAATGCCAGGGATTTCCGGGAGCCACCAGAAGCTGGAAGAGGCAAGGAAGGACCCTCCCTTTGAGCCTTCAGAGGGAGCGTGGCCCTGCCGATGCCCTGATTTCTGGCCTCCGGCTGTGGTTTGTGGTGGCTCCACCAAGACCCTCTTTGTCCTGTGGCACACAGGTTTGGGATGGAGACGGTTGCCCATCAGTGTGAATGCTCCAGAAGTAGTGGAGAAATACAAACACTGTCTTGCTGTACGCTGCACCGGAGTCCGAGTGGGCTGGTGGCACTGGGGGAGGCCCGGCTGCCCTCTTCTGGGCCATGCCTGTGTGGCCCGCTGGGTCTGGGGCCTGTGGGCTGTGTTGTATGCAGAGTGTTACACACTGTCCTCTGGGACACTGCAGCGTCAGGCGGGGTGTTCAGGGCAGCGGCCAGTGAGGCAGAAGCGAGAGGGGGTCAGGCGTGTTCAGAATTGGGGGCGCAGGCGAGGCAGGTTTTGCCCCAGAGGGAGGGAGCACGACCCACTCAGGGATGGGGGCTCTTTAGACGGGGGTCCTGGAGAGCACAGCCTCTGCGAGGTCCAGGCCTCCCGACAGCCTCTTCAGTGCTGTGTACACGCCGGGGCAGCCTGCATCTCCCCAAGTACTCACACCAGGCACACGTCACCCCACCCACACCTCACGCCCCACACAGACACACACAGCTCACACCACACACCTCAAATCGCACATACACCCAACATCACGGAAACACATACCCCTCACACCATGCACACCTCCAATCAAGCCACATACACCGTCTTGTATCCGCTACGATCACACACACACACGCCTCATGACACACCACAACCACACGTACCCTACATCATTCCACAAACACACATGTCACATCATGAACCCAGGCACACCTCGTATCATACCATAAACACACAATGCCTTACACGACCCCCCCAAAACACGCATCTTAAATGACCACCCCTCCCAAAACGCACACCTCACGTCCCCCTAAACACCTCTCACCACATCACAGTTACAGACACAGCTCATCCCACACCACCAGCACACACCCCTAACTGGCCCCCATGTCTCACGCCGTCCCCAGATGTACAAATCACCCTCCAAATAAAGCCCTTCTTTTTTTTTTTTTTTTTTTTTTTTTTTTTCCGGCCGTGCCATAGGGCTTGCAGGATCTTAGTTCCCCCACCAGGGCTCGAACCCGCGCCCTCGGCAGTGAAAGCGAGGACTCCTAACCACTGGACCGCCAAGGAATTCCTGGAGAGCGCCTCTTAAATGACCCCAGCCCCTCTCAACACCTCCAAATCCAGAAGGCACACACACCCCACATTACCCCTAACAGATCTGCCTGCCCTCCTGTGCACGAGTCACCCCCCACACCCACACCCCTTCCTGATACAGGAGGTGATGGTGCCTCGTGAAACCTCATGGTTGTTCAGAGGAGGGCCTTTGTGTGCAGCCGAGGAGATCGGGGGGCGAGCAGAGGGGGGCTGTAAGAAAGCCCCAGAGCTGGGGGGAAAGGTGCACAGCGCTGTGAGTGCAGGGTCGGGATGTGGAGGGGAGGCCAAGACAGAGGCTGGGGGGCTGAGGTACGTGGAGCATCTGCGTCAGAGTCCGTGGTGGCTGACAACAGGCAAATCCTGGTCCCCACGTGTGCGTGGGTGAGCTTGGGATCCGCACTGCCGACAAAATGGAGGTTTTTATGTGCATTACATGAGTGTTTGAAAAACCACTAGGCTAAATTGTGCAAAGACCTCAGCTGGCGGATGATGGGTTTTGACTTTCTTGGAAGGCGGTAGTGAGACCGATGGTGCTTGGTGGTGGGGAGCAGGGGCAAGGCTTTTGGAAGATGAACTTTACAGCCGTGTTCAGGCACGACTGGAGGGTTTGGGGCACACCAAGGCAAGAGATAGCCAGGAGGACCTGAACTGGCGTGGGGGAGGGGCCAGCTGGAGCAACCACTGTGTGAGCCCGGCCGGTGTCAGCACCCCAGTAAACCCCTGTGCAGGACTCAGCAGCCAGTTTGATGGAGGTGATGATGGAGTAGCTGGGGAAGATACTGGTTTGAGAGGCACCTACCCAGGACCTGGGCCGGTCCCACTTCGGGAAGCAATGGGCTCCAGAGGCTCTGAGAAGTGGCCTGAGGGCAGACCCCAGGTGGTCCCCCCCACTTACCTCTGTCTCCTTTATTTTTTTGTATTATTATTATTATTTTTGGCCGCATGGCATGCGGGATCTTAGTTCCCCAACCAGGGATCGAACCCGTGACCCCAGCTGTCCTGCAGTGGAAGTGCAGAGGCCTAACCCCTGGACCACCAGGGAATTCCCCACCTCTGTCTCCTTTAAAGTGAAGATCAAGGACTCCTCCCCTCTCCTGCTGCCAGGCTGCACTCAGCCTTATGAGCTAGGCCAGCAAGACCTCAGTTACCAGGAATTCAGCCACAACCAGGGCTGGCCACAGGGCACTTGCACATGGCCAGCTGTCGGCAGTGTTTCAAACCTCTGTGCAAATGACAGACAGACAAATGAGTGTCCTGCAGCCCAGCTCTCTGGGGCTCCCCAGACCACTGATATTGGAAGGAGACCCCAATGCCCTCCAGCCCCTTTGTCAGACAACACAGGAGACTTCAGGTGCTCCACAAAGATCGAGCTGCTCTGAGCAGAGGGTTGGAAAGAGACCTGTCTCTGGAAAGGAAAGGAACTGAGGGTCCGTAGTGCTAGATGAGGGGTGGGAAGGGGGCTTGCGGAGGAGACAGACATTTTCTCAGCGAGAGCTGCAGACCTCTTTGTCTATAACTGGGCAGTGTGTCTAGGCCCAGGGTCAGTCACTTGTCCTTGGTGTGGGTCCTATCATGGGCTGTTGTTCCTGCCCTCTACCACCAGTATGGGGGTTCCCTAGGTTTGTGTCCCAGCTGAGGGGTAGACTCTGTACCCGTTTTGCTCGCAGGTCATGTACTTGACCCAGGAGACCCCAGGTTCAGGCCTGAGTTGGGCCCTCAGGCCCTCACTCAGCATAAGCTGCCCACGGGTTTGTCCCGAGGTGCTGACCGGTGCCAGGCGAGCAGCCGAGGCGCTGGAAGGCCCTGGCCCAGGAGAGGGGAAGAGCCCGGCCTGCCCTGTTGGCCACACACTTTCTTCCTTCTCACGGGCGAGTTGCCTGGCTTTTCTTAGCAGGCTGGTGGCAGCATTTGGAAGTCCCACCCCTGTACCGCTGTGGAATGTGAATCAGAGCTCCCGGCCCGCTCTCTGCCTCCTGTCCTCTGACGGGCGGAAGGACGGGGGTGGAGCGAGTGAGGCGTGTGACTGTGGGGACACCGTGTGCCCTGGGTGCCGAGGGGCAGGTGACGTGGGCCCGCGGTGGAGGACGCCTGACACCGCCATCCCGGTTCGTTTCATGTCAGCCTGGTCCAAGGCTTGGGGGTTGCCAGAATGGCCACACTCTCCTGGAACTCAGCCCCGCCCCCCTGGGACTCGGCCCCGCCCTCCGGGGGCTCGGCCCCGCCCCTCACTCCAGGCCCTGGCGCACACCCTGGCCAGCCTCTCATTTCTGCTCCGTGGTGGGCCCTTGCCTTCTGCACTGTGACCCAGTGGGCAGGCCCAGATTCTGGGGGTCCCCTCTCTCTTCCCAGCAGCGTGCCTCTGCTGTGTCCCAGCACCTCGCAGGCCTGGTGCTCTGTTTGGTCCCGGAGGCTGGCCTTTCAAATACCCATGCTGCCCGAGAAATGACATTTGCTCTTCTGCATCTCTGGAGACTAGGATTCTGGAGACCCCAAAGGAGGGCCCTGCTGCTCCTGCCACTGTCCAAGAGAGGGCCGAGACCCTTCCAAAGGCCTCCCCAGGGTTCAAGGTCTTCTGACAGCAGCCGGCAGCCATGGTGAAAGTGGAGAGAAATGGGGATGTGAGCTAGAGCAAGGGCTTCGTGGCCCACAGAAGGGCTGGGGATAGAGGAAACTTGAGGACGCTTCCTTAATTTGAGCTGCTCCTCTGTCTGTGTCCAGGGAGAGACAGAGTGCTAAAACCTGAACTTTAACCCTTGACCTGCCAGCGCCCTAGGACCCACATGACAATGCCAAGTTTGGATTGTGCTTAAACTTGTAAGCCATGCCTTTGCCTCTCCAGGCTCTTCTTGCCCTGTGTCTGTGTCAAGGTATCCCCTTGCTTCCTAGCTGTCCTCAGCCATGAGGAGCCCAAGAAGAAGATGGAGGGGGAACAGGAGGAGAGCATCATGGGAGGGGGACCAATTTATCGCACTGGTTGCTACGTTCCACCACCGAGGGTGACAGCTCCTCCCAGCCCTCTCCACACAGCCCTCTTTGTCCCTGGTTCTGGTGACGGTGCCCTCCTCACTTTTTTTCAGGCTCGGGGTGGGATGGACGCCTTGAAACTGCCCGAGGGCCCTGGGCCATCCGTCCTGGTTTCCCCAGCCATGTCCTGCATCTTGGTAAATAGCCTTTCTATGAAACCTCCTGAATGATCCAATGTGAGCATCCACCGGTTTCCTGCCGGGACCCTGTCAGAGGCCCAGGAGGGCCCCCGAGCGCAGAGGTACTTACTGTGAATCCGATGCCCAAGGTGGCTGAGAAGGAACCCGGGATGAACTTGCCCTGGTCGAACTGCACGAGCAGAGATGTCTTCCCCACGCCGCTGTCACCCACCATGATGATCTGAAAGGGGCAGCAGAGGGGTTTGAGGGTCTGCCGTGTAGATTAGGCTGCTGAGAGGTCCCGGTGGCTGCGGGAGTGGGTTCTCTAAATACACATATACGTGTGTGCACACACATCCACCCCCGCACCCACACACATACACAGACACAGGCCAAACTCTGGGTTTCCTATTGAAACCACTGAAGACAGCCTGAAAGCACAGAGGAAATCTCGTTTCAACCCAGGTTAATTAGCATCTGAGGTGACCTTGAGAATGTGCCTCTCAGACTTCCAAACGCAGAGGCGTTGCCCACTGAGGCCCCCCGTGGCTGCACTCTGCAATCCATCACTGATGTGTTTGTGCTGAGGCCATGCTTCCCACGGGAACTTTCTGGCCGAAGGTGGAGCGTGGCGGGAACACTGAGGCAGATCTGTTCCTGGGAGACACAAGACTCCCCTAAAAGCCGAATTAGGCTCAAGGACTCTCTCTAGGTTTTACAGAACCTTGCAGAGACTTCACAGCAGCCTCAGATGCTTCTACCCAACCTTGCTGCTCTCCCTCCTTCACCTGGGGTCAGACCTGCCCTCCCCCATGGCCTCACCGCTCTCCCTACCTCTCCTGGCTCCCACCCCATTTATCTTGTAGGTGTTTCCCCTAATAAAATCCTTGCGCATTTAATTCCCTTTGGGCATCTGCTTCTTGGAAGACCCGGATCAACACAATGGGTCTCCTGTATGGGAAAGTCTATAGAATAAAAGAAAAAAATCAGGATGTCTGTATATAGATCTTGGGAAGAGTTTGCACTTGGCCTTGGAGAGGACAGCATTTCAAAGGGAAGCAGAGTCTGGGAAAGAAGGGTCTGGCTACTTTTGAACTTGGAAGAAATAAGTGGGAAGAATTAGCTGGAAGCTCAGGTGCTACATTTGAAAGAAAATCATAAGCAGCAGGGAAGAAATATACATGCACCCAGAGGCTGATACCCAGTGGGTGCTCAATGAATGAATGAATGGGTAAATGCCTTAGTTTCAAAGTGGACAGTAGCCGCTTTCCAAAGGCAAGCATTCAAAGTCAGTGGAAAGGCTTAGGAGATGCCAACTTTAGCTCAACTTGGAAAAACATAAAGACATAAAAAACCAAAAATGTAAAAGCATCAAGATTGACAGGGCCTCCTTAGGTCAGAGCCATGGGCGCCAGCACTGTTTGCTCTGACCGTGGCGTTGACGCGATAGCAGGGCAAACATGGGGTTATCCGTGATGTTGCTTTTGGACCTCCTCTGACTACCGTCCCCCACCCACACTTCGCGAACCAAATTCCATTCAGCTTTTATTTTCCTCCCGGGTTAAAAGGCCCCATTTGTCTGTTGTGTGCAGCGGCTTTAATAATTCACGTCTCAAATCTAACTTCCTCAAGCTGGAGGAAGTGCTTCCTAGAGAGAATATTCCAGAATGTGAGGGGTCAATCTGTCCATGCGTGTCCACCTCATTCATTTACTAAAGGACATATCCTTTTCCTTTCCAGGGTGAAGAGTTCTCATCACTTTCTTCTCTCATATGAAAACAGTTCCATCTTCTTAGGACCTTTTCGGATTCAGTGAGCTCACGTTCCAGGGTGACGGGGCTCAGCATTTCAGATCCAGGTGACTCCTGCCTGGAGGCGGGGCCAGGACGATGCTCTCGTATTGGCCTTTTTAGAAACGTCAGCCCCGTGAAGATGATCACATCAGGAAATCGACTGATGACGCTACAGACTTTTTTTCTGGGCCACCATGGAGAGCTCAGAGTGGATCAATTTACAAATTGAATGATTTCCCCCTATATCCAGGACCACCCTTAGCCCTGGTCATCCTCTGCCTGTGCCCCTCCCCATGAAATGAGTGGTCCAAAGACCCGTGTCCCTCCTATAGACTATACTTTGCTCCCAGCTCACTGCTAGAGTTGCCCGAGGAGTGGCCAAGGGGTGGCTCTTTGCAGGGATGTGAACAGAGCTTGGATGTGAAGGCTGGGGTGTCTACATGCATCCTCCTGAGGACCTTTGGGGTGTGGAATGTGCAGGAGGGAGAAGCGCAGGGGAGTGTCTGTGGATGGCGGGCTGAGGACCGGGAGATGGCTGTCACTAGGCTGCCATGTTTCGGTGCAAAACTTCTGAGAATCCTACATTCAAATCCAGCTTCTGGGTCAGTAGGCCGGTATTTTTGTCAAGGTAGGAAGATCAGATGCACTTGATTCGATAGTTTTTTTAGCTTGATTTAGAACATTAAAATATTGAGACATATGGTTTATGGGCCACCATTTGTATTCTAGCCCTGGTCTCCCAAATGTTACGGGTGGGTCTGCCTAATCTATTACCTTAGAGACACAATGGAGTTTCTCTCTCCACTCAACAGCTGCCAGGATTTTCCTAAAGTTTCTCCAGGGGGGCTCCAAATTTTACTGCTTGGAGAAGCCAGATGTCAACCTCAGATCTAGATTTTCTACTCCACCTTCCCTCTTTTGGAGCATTTTTGAAACTGTTAATTAATTGTGGTTGTGACAGAAAGCTCTGTGTCGGCTTCGCCACCATTCAGAAAAGTGTCTTTGTTCTCCCTTCTTTTTTTTTTTTTTAATTTTATTGAAGTATAGTTGATTTACAATGTTGTGTTAATTTCTGCTGTAGAGCAAAGTGATTCAGTTATATATATATATATATATATAT
>NC_041227.1:126875622-126876381 GCF_002837175.3 Physeter macrocephalus
AGGAACCTCCATACTGTTCTCCATAGTGGCTGTATCAATTTACATTCCCACCAACAGTGCAAGAGGGTTCCCTTTTCTCCACACCCTCTCCAGCATTTGTTGTTTGTAGGTTTTCTGATGATAGCCATTCTAACTAGTGTGAGGTGATACCTCATTGTGGTTTTGACTTACATTTCTCTAATAATTAGTGATGTCGAGCAGCTTTTCATGTGCTTCTTGGCCATCTGTATGTCTTCTTAGGGGAAATGTCTATTTAGATCTTCTGCCCATTTTTTTATTGGGTTGTTTTTTTTAAATATTGAGCTGCATGAACTGTTTGCATATTTTGGAGATTAATCCTTTGTCTGTTGATTTGTTTGCAAATATTTTCTCCCATTCTGAGGGTTGTCTTTTCATCTTGTTTGTAGTTCCCTTTGCTTTGCAAAAGCTTTTAAGTTTCATTAGGTCCCATTTGTTTATTTTTGTTTTTATCTCCATTACTCAAGAAAGTGGATCAAAAAAGATCTTGCTGTAATTTATGTCAAACAGTGCTTCCTATGTTTTTTTTTTTGTTTGTTTGTTTTGTGGTACGCGGGCCTCTCACTGTTGTGGCCTCTCTCATTGCGGAGCACAGGCTCCGGACGCACAGGCTCCGGGCGCACAGGCTCAGCAGCCATGGCTCACAGGCCTAGCCGCTCCGCTGCATGTGGGATCTTCCCGGACCGGGGCACGAACCCGTGTCCCCTGCATTGGCAGGTGGATTCTTAACCACTGCACCAC
>NC_041227.1:126876435-126888149 GCF_002837175.3 Physeter macrocephalus
GGTTAGATTGTTTATTTGAGATTTTTCTTGTTTCTTGAGGTAGGCTTGTATTGCTATAAACTGCCCTCTTAGAAAACTGCTTTTGCTGCATCCCATAGATTTTGGATCGTCATGTGTTCATTGTAATTTGTCTCTAGGTATTTTTTGATTTCCTCTTTGATTTCTTCAGTGACCTCTTGGTTATTTAGTAACGTATTGTTTAGCCTCCATGTGTTTGTGTTTGTGTTTTTTACGTTTTTTTCCCTGTAATTAATTTCTAATCTCATAGCATTGTGGTCAGAAAAGATTCTTGATATGACTTCAATTTTCTTAAATTTACCAAGGCTTGATTTATGACCCAAGATGTGATCTATCCTGGAGAATGTTCCATGCGCACTTGAGAAGAAAGTGTAATATGCTGTTTTTGGATGGAATGTCCTATAAATATCAGTTAAATCTATCTGTTTTATTGTGTCATTTAAAGCTTGTATTTCCTTATTAATTTTCTCTCTGGATGATATGTCTATTGGTGTAAGTGAGGTGTTAAAGTCCCCCACTATTATTGTGTTACTGTCGATTTCCTCTTTTATAGCTGTTAACAGTTGCCTTATGTATTGAGGTACGCCTATGTTGGGTGCACTTGTATGTTATTTGTCGTTTTTCCCTTGTTGCTTTCAATAACTTTTCTTTGTCTTTAATTTTTGTCAATTTGATTATTATGCTTCTTGGCGTGTTTCTCCTTGGGTTTATCCTACGTGGGACTCTTTGCGCTTCCTGGATTTGGGTGGCTATTTCCTTTCCCACGTTAGGGAAGTTTTTGAGTATAATCTCTTCAAATATTTTCTCTGGTCTTTTTCTCTCTCTTCTCCTTCTGGAACCCCTATAATACGAATATTGTTGTGGTTAATGTCCCAGAGGTCTCTCAGGGACATTTCTTTTCATTCTTTTTTCTTTATTCTGTTCCGCAGCAGTGAATTCCACCATTCTATCCTCCCAGTCACTTATCTGTTCTTCTGCATCAGTTACTCTGCTCTTGATTCCTTCTAGTGTATTTTTCATTTCAGTTATTGTTCGTCTCTGTTTGTTTGTTCTTTAATTCTTCTAGGTCTTTGTTAAACATTTCTTGCATCTTCTCGATCTTTGCCTCCATTCTTTTTCCGAGGTCCTGGATCATGTTCACTTTCATTATTCTAAATTCTTTTTCTGGAAGGTTGCCTATCTCCACTTCCTTTAGTTGTTTTTCTGGGGTTTTATCTTGTTCATTCATCTGGTACAAAGTCATCTGCCTTTTCATTTTGTCTATCTTTCTGTGAATGTGGTTTTCCTTCCACAGGCTGCAGAATTGTAGTTCTTCTTGCTTCTGCTGTCTGCCCTTTGGTGGATGAGGTTATCTAAGAGGCTTGTGCAAGCTTCCTGATGGGAGGGGCTGGTGGTGGGTAGAGCTGGGGTTGCTCCAGTGGGCAGAGCTCAGTAAAACTTTAATCTGCTTGTCTGCTGATTGGTGGGGCTGGGTTCCCTCCCTGTTGGTTGTTTGGCCTGAGGTGACCCAGCACTGGAGCTTACCTAGCTCTTTGGTGGGGTTAATGGAGGACTCTGGGAGGGCTCACACCAAGGAGTACTTCCCAGAACTTCTGCTGCCAGTGTCCTTGTCCCCACATGAGCCACAGCCACTCCCTGCTTCTGCAGGAGACCCTCCAACACTAGCAGGTGGGTCTGGTTCCGTCTCCTATGGGGTCATTACTCCTTCCCCTGGGTCCCCAAGTGCACACTACTTTGTGTGTGCCCTCCAAGAGTGGAGTCTCTGTTTCCCCCAGTCCTGTCAAAGTCCTGCAATCAAATCCTGATAGCCTTCAAAGTCTGAGTCTCTAGGAGTTCCTCCTCCCATTGCCAGACCCCCAGGTTGGGAAACCTGACGTGGGGCTCAGAACCTTCAGTCCAGTGGGTGGACTTCTGTGGTATAAGTGTTCTCCAGTTTGTGAGTCACCCATCCACCGTTATGGGATTTGATTTTATTGTGATTGCGCCCCTCCTACCATCTCATTGCGGCTTCTCCTTTGTCTTTGGATGTGGGGTATCTTTTTTGGTGAGTTCCAATGTCTTCCTGTCAATGATTGTTCAGCAGTTAGTTGTGATTCCAGTGCTCTCGCAAGAGGGAGTGAGTGCACGTCCTTCCACTCTGCCATCTTGAACCTTGTTCTCTCTTCTTAAGTCATTTTGTTTATGTCCATATTTGTGCCTCATCCACATCCAAAAGGGATTTGAGGTGATTTACAACAAAACCCACTATAAAAAAGGGCAGTTAATGATGCTGCCCGAGGAATTTCTGCCCCAGAGTGAGGCTGGGTTTTTCCTGCATTTGAGAATTACATTTGATTCTGGATTTCCTGGCAGTCAAGACAAAATGGGAAACCAGATGGGGTGTGTGGTACTTGAGTCCTGTCAATCAATGAGTGTTTTCTCTTGGCATGAGCTGCTGAGAGGAATCTCTTATGTAGATTCTTATACAAGAGGTCCTGAATGACAAAATGGGCACTTGTAGGGCTTCCTTGGTGGCACAGTGGTTGAGAATCCGCCTGCCAATGCAGGGGACACGGGTTCGATCCCTGGTCCGGGAAGATCCCACATGCCGCGGAGCAACTAAGCCTGTGCGCCACAACTACTGAGCTTGTGCTCTAGAGCCCGCAAGCCACAACTACTGAGCCCTCGAGCCACAACTACTGAAGCCCGCATGCCTAGAGCCCATGCTCCACAACAAGAGAAGCCACCGCAATGAGAAGCCCGCGCACCGCAACGAAGAGTAACCCCCGCTCGCTGCAACTAGAGAAAGCTCGCACGTAGCAATGAAGACCCAACATAGCCAAAAATAAATTAATTAATTAAAGAAAAATGGGCATTTATAATTTTGCCCAAGATGCAAAGTTTTTCCTATAGTTTTTGTATCGACCCTTGCTAAAAGCCAGGGCCTAACATTAAATCACATTTCCATAGAGGCCTCTCAACGGGAGCTGGGCTATTGCTGTCTAAATACATTGCTTTCCTGTGACTTTGTGATTCAGGGGAACATTTAGAAAGCAAGATGAATGCGGTGGTTACCATGGCTCTTACAGTGGCTCTGAGCGACCTTTTTTTTTTTTTTTTCCTTATTTTTTAACATTGGTGTGTTAGTTTCTGCTTTATAACCAAGTGAATCAGCTATACATATACATATATCCCCATATCTCTTCCCTCTTGCGTCTCCCTCCCACCCTCCCTATCCCACCACAGCGACCTTTTTTAACAAGACAGGAAATTTAGATGCCATAAAGAAAAAAATCAATAGATCAGATTGTATAGAAAAAATACTCTGATCTACAGAAGATACCAGCAACAAAATCAAAAGACAGAGGGAGATATATATACACTACCAAATGTAGAATAGATAGCTAGTGGGAAGCAGCCGCATAGCACAGGGAGATCAGCTAGGTGATTTGTGACCACCTAGAGGGGTGGGATAGAGAGGGTGGGAGGGAGACGCAAGAAGGAAGAGATATGGGGATATATGTATATGTATAGCTGATTCACTTTGTTATACAGCAGAAACTAACACACCATTTTAAAGCAATTATACTCCAATAAAGATGTTAAAAAAAAAAGAAATAAAAATGCAGTTACAAACCAAAAAAAAAAAAAGAAAAGACCGGGAAAATATTGGCAAGACGTATGACAAAGGGTTAAAACACCAAGTAATATAAAGAGCTCTCAAAAGAAAGTCTCAATAGAAAAATGAACAAAGGTTATGAATAGATATATTTTATGTGTGTGTATATATGGTTAGTTTTATGTGTCAACGTGGCCAGGCTATAATCCCAGTTATTCAATTAAACACTAATCTAGAGATTGCTGTGAAGGCATATTTTCGATGTGATTAACATCTACAATCAGTTGACTTGTAAGTCTTCAATAATCTGCATTTGCCTTATCCGGTTAATTGAAAGACCTTAAGAGCAAAGCTGAGATTTCCCTGAGAAAGAAAAAATTATGCCTCAAGATTGTAGTATTGGCTCCTGCCTGAGAATTTCCAATCTGCTGGCCATCCCTACAGATTTTGGACTTGCCAACTCCCACGATTGTGTAAGCCAACTCCTTGAATGAAATCTCTCTTTATAAATATATTTCCTACTGGTTCTGTTTTTCTGGAGAACCCCGACTGACACAAAAAAATATACAAAGGTTCGATAAAACTTTGATAATGGTCAATATTGGCTGAGACTTGGGGAAGCCGGTACTCACACATACATCATTGGTGGGAGTCTACATTGGGGCATTTTGGAGAGCCGTTGACAATAGCAGAGTTGCAAAAGCAAATTCCTTTGACTCAGCAATTCTATGGCTTTGTTTGCAAAAGTACACCAAGATATGTGTACAAGGCTGCTCGTTGTAGCATTTGTAGAAGCAAATAATTAAGCAGTTGGCACAGGTGAAATAAACTCTAGAATGTACATGCAATGCAATATTGGGAATGATAAAAGAATGAGGCAGAGCTATATGTGCTGTTTGGGGAAAACTATATTATTAAGCAAAAGAAGAAGGGGCAGAGAGGTCTGCTTGTATGATGACCTATGTGTACTTCACTTAGGTGTATATGCTGGTTTTGCATAAGCTTTTTTTAAAAAAAAAATTAATTAATTAATTTTGCCCACGCCTCACACAACATGTGGGATCTTAGTTCCCTGACCAAGGATCGAACCCATGCCCCCTGTAGTGGAAGCACGGAGTCTTAACCACTGGACCACCAGGGAAGTCCCACACATTACTTTTGTAATCTGAAAAAGTCTGTGTCTGTGTTGGGGAAGCATGGTGAACTAGGACAACTCTGGTGAAAGCCAAGAAGAATGCCAACGTTTAGCCTAACTGTTGCTTAAAAATATTTGATATTATTTTTGCAAATAAATCTAGCACACTAAAATGTGCTTTAAAAAGGAGCAGGCTCTTTGGGCAAAGGGCGCCTGAATAGCAGCTATTCCATTTCGTCAATTTCAGCAGGCATTGCGCACCTTGGATACCTGAGGAGAAGGCAGCAGAGATGACAGACACTCTGTTCTGAAAATCAAAGAACCCTTTCATCTTCTGATCCTAGTAGGGGGTAAACTCACTCTCTGGAGACCTATGTTTTTCTCAAAAAGAAGTTTTGCCTCTGCCTGAATTCCTGGACAAGAGCTTGGTTGAGATTCAGTTTCTCATTCCATAGACTGCAGACTAGAGGGGCATTAGACCTGGAAAATGTTCAACGCCGGTGTTATCAGTCACTTGCTTTGTTAAATCAGTTTCCAGCTCATGATAACACATTCTTTCACTTTTGCAGAAGGTTTTTTTGTCTTTACTCAGACAAAACTATAATTCGAAAAGATACATGCACCCCTATGTTCATAGCAGCACTATTTACAATAGCCAAGACATGGTAACAACCTAAATGTCCCTTGACACATGAATGGATAAAGAAGATGTGGTACATATACACAATGGAATATTACCCAGCCATTAAAAAGAATGAAATAATGCCATTTGCAGCAACATGGATGGACTTAGAGATTATCACGCTAAGCGAAGTAAGTCAGAAAAAGAAAAATACCATATGATAACACTTATATGTGGAATCAAAAACATGACACAAAAGAACATGTCTATAAAACAGAAACAGACTCACAGACATATAGAGAACAGACTTGTGGTTGCCAAGTGTGGGGGGCAGGGAAAGATTGAGAGTTTGGGATCAGTAGATGCAAACTATTATATATAGGATGGACAAACAACAAGGTCCTACTGCATAGCAGAGGGAACTATATTCAGTCCTGTGATAAACCATATGGAAAAGAATATGTCTATGAATAATTGAATCCCTTTGGTGTACAGCAGAAATTAACACAACACTGTAAATCAACTATACTTCAATAAAATTGAAAAAAAAAAAACAGCGTTGGAGTGGATACCCTGAAGACAAGGAGCTCAAGGATGCTGTCTTATTAACTCTTTGATGCTGACCTTCTTCTTCATTGTCAGCACTGAACAGGATCCAAGGGCGGCCAGCTTCTTTCTCAACCTCTCCAGCAGGAAGCAGGATGGCATGCTTATACGAGCCAGACCTGGAGCTGAATCCTGGGTTTGCCAGTTATTAGCCGTGTGACCTTGGACAAGGTACTTGCTCTCTGAGCCTTAATTTCTTTACCTGAAAAATAGGAATAACATCACCTTTCCCCTAGATTTGTAGTGCGGGTTCAATACGGTAACTATATAAAATATGGAGCGTAGCGCAGAGTGGGTAGAAAAGGTGGAGTGAGGTTGGGTCCAAGGTGAACTGAAAGGGGTTGGGGACAGTTGCTGAGAACAGTTATGGTTTATGACTGGTTCCCAGGTGCTAGACAGAGTTCCTTAGCAGAGGTTACATGGCTAGGGGAAGAATGACAACGCAGTAAAAATGGTTCATTTGTTTATTCATTTTCCACCAATTACTTTATTGAGAATCTACTAAGTGCCAAATGTGGTTTTAGCCACTGGGGATACAGCCCTCACAGATCCAGAGTGGGAGAGACCCAACGAACCTGGTGCTTTCAATACAGGAGCTCCTTCACCTGTGAACAAGTTAGGCTCTGAAAAGACTGTAGTGTGCAAGTCCAACGTGACGAAGAGGGTTTTGTGGTCATAGCTGCTGGAGGCATTTCCACCAAAAAGAAATGTGAGCTGGTTCTACTCTCCAAAGCTTTAAAACCATCCTTCTTTTTTTTTTTTTGGCCGTGCCACACTTCTTGTGGGATCTTAGTTCCCTGACCAGGGATTGAACCCCGGCCCACAGCAGTGAAAGCACCGAGTCCTAACCACTGGACCACCAGGGAATTCCCTGAAACCATCCTTCTTGATGATATTTGTTTTATAGGACATCTTTCCCCAAAGGAGATAGTGTTGTTTGTGGTGGAAATCTGTTGAGCAGTGAGTGACATGAACTCATACATTAGTGACTCCACATCATTTCTGGAATAACGTTGCATTTCTGCAGGAAGAGATAAAAAAGATGGGTGAAGTATAAACCTTAATGTTAAAAGTGATTATCTCTTAAAAGTGAAGCAATTAAATCCTTTTTTTTGACCTTATCTGTATTTCACAGTTCACTTTCCTGAAATGAACATGTATTGCTTTCGTGATTAAGACCAATTTATTGTTTTGAATCACAAGACTCGATGACTCTAGCGGTCCGAAGGCTGTTCTGATCTGAACCACATCGGGGGAGAGGTGAGGGTGAGAGTCTTGAGACAGGAGGGGCAGGACAGGCCATCCTTGAGGAGGTGCGAGGAAAAGTCAGAAGGGCAGAGAGGATCGGAGCGAACAGAAACCATGGGGCAGCTAAAACCATGGAGTGGAGGATGAGGCACAGCTGCTGTCAGGGCGGGTCTGGATTTTGTGGGGTCTTCTTTTAGTTTTCGATTGCCACAATAATGCCGCAGTGGACTGTCCCAAACTCAGTGGCATGCAATAAATTTGTGAATTGGCAGTTTAATCTGGGTGGTCCTTCTGGCCTCAGGTGGGCTCCCTTGCGTGTCTGGGGGTCAGCTGGCTGTTGGCTAGGGCCGCCTGGCTCCGTTCCACCTGTCTCTCAGTCCAGCCACTGATTAGCCTGGCGTGTTCTCACGGCAGAAGCAGAAGAACATGAGAATATGAGGAAGTGTAGGAGGCCTCCGCAGGCTGGGGTTTGGAAACGGTGCAGCATCACTTCTTCCTTCCTTCTTCCTTCCTTCCTTCCTTCCTTCCTTCCTTCCTTCCTTCCTTCCTTCCTTCCTTCCTTCCTTCCTTCCTTCCTTCCTTCCTTCCTTCCTTCCTTCCTTCCTTCCTTCCTTCCTTCCTTCCTTCCTTCCTTCCTTCCTTCCTTCCTTCCTTCCTTCCTTCCTTCCTTCCTTCCTTCCTTCCTTCCTTCCTTCCTTCCTTCCTTCCTTCCTTCCTTCCTTCCTTCCTTCCTTCCTTCCTTCCTTCCTTCCTTCCTTCCTTCCTTCCTTCCTTCCTTCCTTCCTTCCTTCCTTCCTTCCTTCCTTCCTTCCTTCCTTCCTTCCTTCCTTCCTTCCTTCCTTAGTTGGCACAGGTGAAATAAACTCTAGAATGTACATGCAATGCAATATTGGGAATGATAAAAGAATGAGGCAGAGCTATATGTGCTGTTTGGGGAAAACTATATTATTAAGCAAAAGAAGAAGGGGCAGAGAGGTCTGCTTGTATGATGACCTATGTGTACTTCACTTAGGTGTATGTGCTGGTTTTGCATAAGCTTTTTTTAAAAAAAAAATTAATTAATTAATTTTGCCCACGCCTCACACAACATGTGGGATCTTAGTTCCCTGACCAAGGATCGAACCCATGCCCCCTGTAGTGGAAGCACGGAGTCTTAACCACTGGACCACCAGGGAAGTCCCACACATTACTTTTGTAATCTGAAAAAGTCTGTGTCTGTGTTGGGGAAGCATGGTGAACTAGGACAACTCTGGTGAAAGCCAAGAAGAATGCCAACGTTTAGCCTAACTGTTGCTTAAAAATATTTGATATTATTTTTGCAAATAAATCTAGCACACTAAAATGTGCTTTAAAAAGGAGCAGGCTCTTTGGGCAAAGGGCGCCTGAATAGCAGCTATTCCATTTCGTCAATTTCAGCAGGCATTGCGCACCTTGGATACCTGAGGAGAAGGCAGCAGAGATGACAGACACTCTGTTCTGAAAATCAAAGAACCCTTTCATCTTCTGATCCTAGTAGGGGGTAAACTCACTCTCTGGAGACCTATGTTTTTCTCAAAAAGAAGTTTTGCCTCTGCCTGAATTCCTGGACAAGAGCTTGGTTGAGATTCAGTTTCTCATTCCATAGACTGCAGACTAGAGGGGCATTAGACCTGGAAAATGTTCAACGCCGGTGTTATCAGTCACTTGCTTTGTTAAATCAGTTTCCAGCTCATGATAACACATTCTTTCACTTTTGCAGAAGGTTTTTTTGTCTTTACTCAGACAAAACTATAATTCGAAAAGATACATGCACCCCTATGTTCATAGCAGCACTATTTACAATAGCCAAGACATGGTAACAACCTAAATGTCCCTTGACACATGAATGGATAAAGAAGATGTGGTACATATACACAATGGAATATTACCCAGCCATTAAAAAGAATGAAATAATGCCATTTGCAGCAACATGGATGGACTTAGAGATTATCACGCTAAGCGAAGTAAGTCAGAAAAAGAAAAATACCATATGATAACACTTATATGTGGAATCAAAAACATGACACAAAAGAACATGTCTATAAAACAGAAACAGACTCACAGACATATAGAGAACAGACTTGTGGTTGCCAAGTGTGGGGGGCAGGGAAAGATTGAGAGTTTGGGATCAGTAGATGCAAACTATTATATATAGGATGGACAAACAACAAGGTCCTACTGCATAGCAGAGGGAACTATATTCAGTCCTGTGATAAACCATATGGAAAAGAATATGTCTATGAATAATTGAATCCCTTTGGTGTACAGCAGAAATTAACACAACACTGTAAATCAACTATACTTCAATAAAATTGAAAAAAAAAAAACAGCGTTGGAGTGGATACCCTGAAGACAAGGAGCTCAAGGATGCTGTCTTATTAACTCTTTGATGCTGACCTTCTTCTTCATTGTCAGCACTGAACAGGATCCAAGGGCGGCCAGCTTCTTTCTCAACCTCTCCAGCAGGAAGCAGGATGGCATGCTTATACGAGCCAGACCTGGAGCTGAATCCTGGGTTTGCCAGTTATTAGCCGTGTGACCTTGGACAAGGTACTTGCTCTCTGAGCCTTAATTTCTTTACCTGAAAAATAGGAATAACATCACCTTTCCCCTAGATTTGTAGTGCGGGTTCAATACGGTAACTATATAAAATATGGAGCGTAGCGCAGAGTGGGTAGAAAAGGTGGAGTGAGGTTGGGTCCAAGGTGAACTGAAAGGGGTTGGGGACAGTTGCTGAGAACAGTTATGGTTTATGACTGGTTCCCAGGTGCTAGACAGAGTTCCTTAGCAGAGGTTACATGGCTAGGGGAAGAATGACAACGCAGTAAAAATGGTTCATTTGTTTATTCATTTTCCACCAATTACTTTATTGAGAATCTACTAAGTGCCAAATGTGGTTTTAGCCACTGGGGATACAGCCCTCACAGATCCAGAGTGGGAGAGACCCAACGAACCTGGTGCTTTCAATACAGGAGCTCCTTCACCTGTGAACAAGTTAGGCTCTGAAAAGACTGTAGTGTGCAAGTCCAACGTGACGAAGAGGGTTTTGTGGTCATAGCTGCTGGAGGCATTTCCACCAAAAAGAAATGTGAGCTGGTTCTACTCTCCAAAGCTTTAAAACCATCCTTCTTTTTTTTTTTTTGGCCGTGCCACACTTCTTGTGGGATCTTAGTTCCCTGACCAGGGATTGAACCCCGGCCCACAGCAGTGAAAGCACCGAGTCCTAACCACTGGACCACCAGGGAATTCCCTGAAACCATCCTTCTTGATGATATTTGTTTTATAGGACATCTTTCCCCAAAGGAGATAGTGTTGTTTGTGGTGGAAATCTGTTGAGCAGTGAGTGACATGAACTCATACATTAGTGACTCCACATCATTTCTGGAATAACGTTGCATTTCTGCAGGAAGAGATAAAAAAGATGGGTGAAGTATAAACCTTAATGTTAAAAGTGATTATCTCTTAAAAGTGAAGCAATTAAATCCTTTTTTTTGACCTTATCTGTATTTCACAGTTCACTTTCCTGAAATGAACATGTATTGCTTTCGTGATTAAGACCAATTTATTGTTTTGAATCACAAGACTCGATGACTCTAGCGGTCCGAAGGCTGTTCTGATCTGAACCACATCGGGGGAGAGGTGAGGGTGAGAGTCTTGAGACAGGAGGGGCAGGACAGGCCATCCTTGAGGAGGTGCGAGGAAAAGTCAGAAGGGCAGAGAGGATCGGAGCGAACAGAAACCATGGGGCAGCTAAAACCATGGAGTGGAGGATGAGGCACAGCTGCTGTCAGGGCGGGTCTGGATTTTGTGGGGTCTTCTTTTAGTTTTCGATTGCCACAATAATGCCGCAGTGGACTGTCCCAAACTCAGTGGCATGCAATAAATTTGTGAATTGGCAGTTTAATCTGGGTGGTCCTTCTGGCCTCAGGTGGGCTCCCTTGCGTGTCTGGGGGTCAGCTGGCTGTTGGCTAGGGCCGCCTGGCTCCGTTCCACCTGTCTCTCAGTCCAGCCACTGATTAGCCTGGCGTGTTCTCACGGCAGAAGCAGAAGAACATGAGAATATGAGGAAGTGTAGGAGGCCTCCGCAGGCTGGGGTTTGGAAACGGTGCAGCATCACTTCTTCCTTCCTTCTTCCTTCCTTCCTTCCTTCCTTCCTTCCTTCCTTCCTTCCTTCCTTCCTTCCTTCCTTCCTTCCTTCCTTCCTTCCTTCCTTCCTTCCTTCCTTCCTTCCTTCCTTCCTTCCTTCCTTCCTTCCTTCCTTCCTTCCTTCCTTCCTTCCTTCCTTCCTTCCTTCCTTCCTTCCTTCCTTCCTTCCTTCCTTCCTTCCTTCCTTCCTTCCTTCCTTCCTTCCTTCCTTCCTTCCTTCCTTCCTTCCTTCCTTCCTTCCTTCCTTCCTTCCTTCCTTCCTTCCTTCCTTCCTTCCTTCCTTCCTTCCTTCCTTCCTTCCTTCCTTCCTTCCTTCCTTCCTT
>NC_041227.1:126889492-126927283 GCF_002837175.3 Physeter macrocephalus
AATGTAGAATAGATAGCTAGTGGGAAGCAGCCGCATAGCACAGGGAGATCAGCTAGGTGATTTGTGACCACCTAGAGGGGTGGGATAGAGAGGGTGGGAGGGAGACGCAAGAAGGAAGAGATATGGGGATATATGTATATGTATAGCTGATTCACTTTGTTATACAGCAGAAACTAACACACCATTTTAAAGCAATTATACTCCAATAAAGATGTTAAAAAAAAAAGAAATAAAAATGCAGTTACAAACCAAAAAAAAAAAAAGAAAAGACCGGGAAAATATTGGCAAGACGTATGACAAAGGGTTAAAACACCAAGTAATATAAAGAGCTCTCAAAAGAAAGTCTCAATAGAAAAATGAACAAAGGTTATGAATAGATATATTTTATGTGTGTGTATATATGGTTAGTTTTATGTGTCAACGTGGCCAGGCTATAATCCCAGTTATTCAATTAAACACTAATCTAGAGATTGCTGTGAAGGCATATTTTCGATGTGATTAACATCTACAATCAGTTGACTTGTAAGTCTTCAATAATCTGCATTTGCCTTATCCGGTTAATTGAAAGACCTTAAGAGCAAAGCTGAGATTTCCCTGAGAAAGAAAAAATTATGCCTCAAGATTGTAGTATTGGCTCCTGCCTGAGAATTTCCAATCTGCTGGCCATCCCTACAGATTTTGGACTTGCCAACTCCCACGATTGTGTAAGCCAACTCCTTGAATGAAATCTCTCTTTATAAATATATTTCCTACTGGTTCTGTTTTTCTGGAGAACCCCGACTGACACAAAAAAATATACAAAGGTTCGATAAAACTTTGATAATGGTCAATATTGGCTGAGACTTGGGGAAGCCGGTACTCACACATACATCATTGGTGGGAGTCTACATTGGGGCATTTTGGAGAGCCGTTGACAATAGCAGAGTTGCAAAAGCAAATTCCTTTGACTCAGCAATTCTATGGCTTTGTTTGCAAAAGTACACCAAGATATGTGTACAAGGCTGCTCGTTGTAGCATTTGTAGAAGCAAATAATTAAGCAGTTGGCACAGGTGAAATAAACTCTAGAATGTACATGCAATGCAATATTGGGAATGATAAAAGAATGAGGCAGAGCTATATGTGCTGTTTGGGGAAAACTATATTATTAAGCAAAAGAAGAAGGGGCAGAGAGGTCTGCTTGTATGATGACCTATGTGTACTTCACTTAGGTGTATGTGCTGGTTTTGCATAAGCTTTTTTTAAAAAAAAAATTAATTAATTAATTTTGCCCACGCCTCACACAACATGTGGGATCTTAGTTCCCTGACCAAGGATCGAACCCATGCCCCCTGTAGTGGAAGCACGGAGTCTTAACCACTGGACCACCAGGGAAGTCCCACACATTACTTTTGTAATCTGAAAAAGTCTGTGTCTGTGTTGGGGAAGCATGGTGAACTAGGACAACTCTGGTGAAAGCCAAGAAGAATGCCAACGTTTAGCCTAACTGTTGCTTAAAAATATTTGATATTATTTTTGCAAATAAATCTAGCACACTAAAATGTGCTTTAAAAAGGAGCAGGCTCTTTGGGCAAAGGGCGCCTGAATAGCAGCTATTCCATTTCGTCAATTTCAGCAGGCATTGCGCACCTTGGATACCTGAGGAGAAGGCAGCAGAGATGACAGACACTCTGTTCTGAAAATCAAAGAACCCTTTCATCTTCTGATCCTAGTAGGGGGTAAACTCACTCTCTGGAGACCTATGTTTTTCTCAAAAAGAAGTTTTGCCTCTGCCTGAATTCCTGGACAAGAGCTTGGTTGAGATTCAGTTTCTCATTCCATAGACTGCAGACTAGAGGGGCATTAGACCTGGAAAATGTTCAACGCCGGTGTTATCAGTCACTTGCTTTGTTAAATCAGTTTCCAGCTCATGATAACACATTCTTTCACTTTTGCAGAAGGTTTTTTTGTCTTTACTCAGACAAAACTATAATTCGAAAAGATACATGCACCCCTATGTTCATAGCAGCACTATTTACAATAGCCAAGACATGGTAACAACCTAAATGTCCCTTGACACATGAATGGATAAAGAAGATGTGGTACATATACACAATGGAATATTACCCAGCCATTAAAAAGAATGAAATAATGCCATTTGCAGCAACATGGATGGACTTAGAGATTATCACGCTAAGCGAAGTAAGTCAGAAAAAGAAAAATACCATATGATAACACTTATATGTGGAATCAAAAACATGACACAAAAGAACATGTCTATAAAACAGAAACAGACTCACAGACATATAGAGAACAGACTTGTGGTTGCCAAGTGTGGGGGGCAGGGAAAGATTGAGAGTTTGGGATCAGTAGATGCAAACTATTATATATAGGATGGACAAACAACAAGGTCCTACTGCATAGCAGAGGGAACTATATTCAGTCCTGTGATAAACCATATGGAAAAGAATATGTCTATGAATAATTGAATCCCTTTGGTGTACAGCAGAAATTAACACAACACTGTAAATCAACTATACTTCAATAAAATTGAAAAAAAAAAAACAGCGTTGGAGTGGATACCCTGAAGACAAGGAGCTCAAGGATGCTGTCTTATTAACTCTTTGATGCTGACCTTCTTCTTCATTGTCAGCACTGAACAGGATCCAAGGGCGGCCAGCTTCTTTCTCAACCTCTCCAGCAGGAAGCAGGATGGCATGCTTATACGAGCCAGACCTGGAGCTGAATCCTGGGTTTGCCAGTTATTAGCCGTGTGACCTTGGACAAGGTACTTGCTCTCTGAGCCTTAATTTCTTTACCTGAAAAATAGGAATAACATCACCTTTCCCCTAGATTTGTAGTGCGGGTTCAATACGGTAACTATATAAAATATGGAGCGTAGCGCAGAGTGGGTAGAAAAGGTGGAGTGAGGTTGGGTCCAAGGTGAACTGAAAGGGGTTGGGGACAGTTGCTGAGAACAGTTATGGTTTATGACTGGTTCCCAGGTGCTAGACAGAGTTCCTTAGCAGAGGTTACATGGCTAGGGGAAGAATGACAACGCAGTAAAAATGGTTCATTTGTTTATTCATTTTCCACCAATTACTTTATTGAGAATCTACTAAGTGCCAAATGTGGTTTTAGCCACTGGGGATACAGCCCTCACAGATCCAGAGTGGGAGAGACCCAACGAACCTGGTGCTTTCAATACAGGAGCTCCTTCACCTGTGAACAAGTTAGGCTCTGAAAAGACTGTAGTGTGCAAGTCCAACGTGACGAAGAGGGTTTTGTGGTCATAGCTGCTGGAGGCATTTCCACCAAAAAGAAATGTGAGCTGGTTCTACTCTCCAAAGCTTTAAAACCATCCTTCTTTTTTTTTTTTTGGCCGTGCCACACTTCTTGTGGGATCTTAGTTCCCTGACCAGGGATTGAACCCCGGCCCACAGCAGTGAAAGCACCGAGTCCTAACCACTGGACCACCAGGGAATTCCCTGAAACCATCCTTCTTGATGATATTTGTTTTATAGGACATCTTTCCCCAAAGGAGATAGTGTTGTTTGTGGTGGAAATCTGTTGAGCAGTGAGTGACATGAACTCATACATTAGTGACTCCACATCATTTCTGGAATAACGTTGCATTTCTGCAGGAAGAGATAAAAAAGATGGGTGAAGTATAAACCTTAATGTTAAAAGTGATTATCTCTTAAAAGTGAAGCAATTAAATCCTTTTTTTTGACCTTATCTGTATTTCACAGTTCACTTTCCTGAAATGAACATGTATTGCTTTCGTGATTAAGACCAATTTATTGTTTTGAATCACAAGACTCGATGACTCTAGCGGTCCGAAGGCTGTTCTGATCTGAACCACATCGGGGGAGAGGTGAGGGTGAGAGTCTTGAGACAGGAGGGGCAGGACAGGCCATCCTTGAGGAGGTGCGAGGAAAAGTCAGAAGGGCAGAGAGGATCGGAGCGAACAGAAACCATGGGGCAGCTAAAACCATGGAGTGGAGGATGAGGCACAGCTGCTGTCAGGGCGGGTCTGGATTTTGTGGGGTCTTCTTTTAGTTTTCGATTGCCACAATAATGCCGCAGTGGACTGTCCCAAACTCAGTGGCATGCAATAAATTTGTGAATTGGCAGTTTAATCTGGGTGGTCCTTCTGGCCTCAGGTGGGCTCCCTTGCGTGTCTGGGGGTCAGCTGGCTGTTGGCTAGGGCCGCCTGGCTCCGTTCCACCTGTCTCTCAGTCCAGCCACTGATTAGCCTGGCGTGTTCTCACGGCAGAAGCAGAAGAACATGAGAATATGAGGAAGTGTAGGAGGCCTCCGCAGGCTGGGGTTTGGAAACGGTGCAGCATCACTTCTTCCTTCCTTCTTCCTTCCTTCCTTCCTTCCTTCCTTCCTTCCTTCCTTTCCTTCCTTCTTTCTTTCCTTCCTTCCTTCTTTCTTTCCTTCTTTCTTTCTTTCTTTCTTTCTTTCTTTCTTTCTTGAAACCTAGGCTTATTACAGGCTCTGTGGTCCCGAAACTGCATTCATTACTTTGTCTTTGTATAGTGTCACAATATTTAACAATACGGTGTGGTTTATCATGCTGGAATTGTAAAGGTGAGCAGAATTTGCCACCTCAAAATATGCCTCCCTTGACTTAAGGGCTATATTAGGCTGATGATTTTTAAGAAACAGCAGACAGAAGAAAACCTCTGAAAAACGAGTAGAAATTACTCTTTTGTAAGAGAAATTTACATTTATAAGGGAAAATTTCTAAATCTCTAGCAACTCTCATCAGTGGAGAAGGCAAGAACTTAAACCTGCTTAACCACCATTCCCTTCATAGCCTTGCTGGCCGGGTGTTTCCCATAACCTGCCTCCCTGCCCCCAACATATTTCCTTTGTCTTTAGCTGGAGAAAGTATTTAAGGTGCTGACTTCGTCATTTTGAAGAGTTACTCAGTTTTCCTGGTTATCTCCCATGTATACAGGAGGTATATATGTTATTAAACTACTGTTTGTTTTTCTCCTGTTAAATCTGTCTTTTATTACTGTGGGGCGGGGGGTGGGGTGCAGCGGGGGTGGGCGGTGGTTCCAGCCAAGAACTTAGAAGGGTAGAGGGAAAATTATTTTTCCTACCCTTCAATCGCAAAGCATTTTCCATTAGATTTCAACACAGGTCTGAATCTGCCTGGCTGCCATGTTTGTTTTCTTACTGATACAAAATGTGGAGGGGGGGTGGTGGTTGTCTGAGGATCCTCAATGGTATTCCACTGGTGCCCAAAAGGAGCAAATGGAATTCAACTTGCTGAGAGCTTGGGGGACAGTGGCAGAGTCCCTTCACACAGGTCCTCTAGTGGCAAACATTAATAGAGGAGAGGGTCAGAGAGGAGGAAAGGAAACAGCAGACTTTATGGTGGCTGATACGAGTGGTTCAGGGGCCCACGTGCAAATCCCTTAAGATCTCCCAAAAGTAATGGAGGAGGACATTTTTAGGAAATGAAGGTCCTGTATTAGTAATTGAGGATGACATGTTAATTAATTTCTAGTAATGGTAATTAATCTGTACTCTGGGAGAACAGAAATGGCAGAAAAGTGAGCTCTATATTTTCAAATATAAATTGACAAATGTTTGTGAATGAATATTTATTCAGTTTTGACTCTGCTCTAGGAAGTCTGTAATGTTCCAGTAAACAAGACGGACTTGGTCCTTACAGATGGTAAACAAATTATAACAAGAAAGTCGGTTAATTATAATGGGGATAAGGGATACAAATAAAAAGCACATGAAAGTATATATTTGGGGAAAACCAATGCAAGCCTCAGGTGATGGGATATGAGGCAGGCAAGGGAATCTTCACTGTAAGCAACATTCAGTTGAGATTTGAAGGAAGAACAGAATAAAAGTCGGCTAGCTGAAAGAAGTCTGAGTTGAAGGACCATTTTGAGCAGAAGAAACAATAGCTATGATGATGCCAAGTGAGGGAATTATTTGGCTGGTCCACAGAGAGTGAGGAAAGTTGGTGCTGACTGCAGTGATTAATGTAGGCAGGTCCAGATAACACAGGGCATGTTAAGAATTAGAGGCTTTTTGTAAAATAGTGATGTCTTCATGCTAAATATGTATAAGTACTCAAACCATTTATTCCCTCAAATATTTATTCTCAAATACCATATGCCAGGCTAGATCCTATGGCTAGATCCAGACTAGACCCTATCATGGAAAAATGAATCACTGTTTACTATGTACTCACATTATTTTTAAAATGTGAGAATAAAGTGTTGTAAAAAAAACATACGAACTAACACAACACTGTAAATCAACTATACTTTGAAATAAAATAAACTTAAAAATTCAAAAATTCAAAAAAAATTTAAAAATTCTTTTAAATATATGGTACACCTAAAACTAATATAATGTTATATATCAATTTATATTTCAATTTTTTGAAAGAAGACAAACAGAATAGTTTATGATTTGAGAATTTCCAGGAATTCTGAGCAAACAAGACAGATGAGATTTCTCCTTTGAGTTTACATTCAAGGGGGAGGGATGTTATAACTAGTAAAAAATTCATAAAAATCAAATTAACAGTAGTTTATTAATGGAGAAAATAAATCATGATGTGCTAGAGAAAAATTGAGTAGAAGGGGCTACTTTAGATAAGATGGTCAGGAAACTCCTCTTTGGTTTTTTTTTTTTTTTTTTTTTTTTTTTTTTGCGGTACGCGGGACTGCCACTGTTGGGGCCCCTCCCGTTGCGGAGCGCAGGCTCCGGACGCGCAGGCTCAGCGGCCATGGCTCACGGGCCCAGCCGCTCTGCGGCACGTGGGATCTTCCCGGACCGGGGCATGAACCCGCGTCCCCTTCATCGGCAGGCGGACTCTCAACCACTGCGCCACCAGGGGAGCCCTGAGCCCCTTTCTTTTAGTAGGTAGTCTGGGTTTTGTTACGCCCTCACTCCCTCATTCCAATCTCTGGTCTAGACTGGAATCTACAATCTCTTCTCTGACTTTGGCTCAAGTCCCCCCGTGATACAGTGGAACTCCTGACCTTCCAGCCTCCCGAGAATTTGGCTACGCTTGAAATTCCACATTTAGGACACTGTATGCATCAGCCTTAGCTCCCCACTACTTCTCCAGTGGGGCTGGTTTCCCCCATCCCAGTCTTCCCACCAATGGAGAAGGACTGAGTAAGAGCTGCTCAGAACTGGTGGGTCTGCAAACTTCAAGGCCAAGAAGGAGCAAAGTTCTCCTTTTAGAGAACCCACCATGGCTCTGGACATGGCTCCGGTAGTTCTCCAAAGCTTATTTATGATCACTTCTTGCATTGCTAACTGCCTTGAAATTTCACCCATTCCACCTCCTTCCTCTTTGGGTCTCATCCACCAGTGGGAAGGGCCTGAAGGAGGAAGTACAGGAGTGAGAGTAAGTGAAAGCAGAAGAGCTGGAAGATGAAGCAGACTGCACTTGGCTCTCTCTGACACGCTCCACCAAGGAGGACCCGTATGAAGAGAAAATGCCCCTGCTGTTGCTGTTCTTCCTCCTCCGCCGGCTTGCAGGTGAGCTGGGCCTGGGTCTGTTCTCACGGGAAAAGCCGATGGGGCAGGAGGAAGTGGCTGACAGAGGGAGGAGGGAGCCCAGCAAAAAGGTGTCCTGCTGAGAAACGACCCACCCCCCCTTTCTAAGTAGTTCCTCCCAGTCGTGAGCCTGTGTGTTTCATCCACTCAATCCCTCACCCCGTATTGTGGCACCCACAAGGGCCAATGCAGAAATATGGAGCATGGTCTTCATAATGAACCCAGAACCAGGCATAACTCCTGACCACCCAGGGGCTGGTCATTCAAAATGGACAGACTGATGCCCCCCGCTGGTCACAGAAAAGCAGAGGTGCCCTAGTTGCTCAGGAGAGCTGGTGAATATTTGCTCCTGCACTGTCACCTTCCAGAAAGCTTTATGAGCAAGGAAAGGCTCTGGGGAAGGGGTGAGGGTGAAGGGGGCCTCCTGGAAGGAAGGGAAGCAGGAGTTTGCCAGATGGAGAGGGAGGGGCAGTTCTAGGCTTTTGGGGAAGGAAATAGTAGAATGGAAAGGTCAAGAGGAGGTTAGCTTGGTAGAATGAAAAGGAAAAGGGAACAGGGATGTGAGCAGAGACAGAGGGTTGAAGGCAACTTGAAGTTGATGGATACCATTTTTTTTTTGGCCATGCCATGCGGCATGTGGGATCTTAGTTCCCCGACCAGGGATCGAACCCGCGCCCCCTGCATTGGAGGCTTGGAGTCTTAACCACTGGACCGCCAGGGAAGTCCCATGGATACCCTTCTGATTAAAAGTCAAGGGGATTTTCCTGACTTTGAAATGTTGGGGGACCTCAGAGCTCAGTGTTTGAGCACCTTTTTTATCTAGAGTCATCGTCTTGTTGATCTCACCTCCCCTCTTGGCTTTAAATACCATCTCCATACAGATGATTCCTGTATTTATATCCCTAGCCTGGACATCTCCCTGAACTCAAGAATATTCTATCCAGCTGCCCATTCGACATCTTCACTCAGATGTTGACATTTCAAATGTGACCTGACCACATCTTCTCCCCTCGAATTCCTTTCTCTCCCATCTTTGTGTTTGGCAACTCCATCTTTTCAGGTGCTCAAGCAGAACCCTGGGGGCATCCATCTCTTCTCTCATATCCCTCAATGAGTCTTTGAAAATGTGAGCCAGATCCTGTCTCTCCTCTGGCCAAAACCCTCCAATGACCTCCATGTTACTCAGAGTAAAAATCCAGAGTCCTTACAGAGGCTACGAGGTGACACCGTCTGGGTCCCGCACCATATCTTCTCCCTGGTCTCCTCTTCTACTCTGCTCCCCCACTCCAGCCACACTGGCCTCTTAGATGTTCTTTGAACATGCCAGGCACAGTCCTGCCTCAGGGCCTTTGCACTTGCTGTTCAGTCTGCCCAGAGTGCTCTTCCTCAGATAGCCACAGGCTCGAGTCCTCACATCTTTCACATCTTTGCTTCTCACTGAAGTCTTCATTGATGACCCTAGTTAAAACAGCAATTCCCAGGACTTCCCTGGTGGTCCAGTGGTTAAGACTGTGCTTCCACTGCAGGGGGCACGGGTTCGATCCCTCCACATGCTGTGCGGTGAGGCCAAAGGAAATAAAAAACCACTTCCTGCATTATTTTTCTCCACTGTTTGTCCTCTCCCTTCCCCCCACCTTGATAGAATGTAAGCTTCAGGAGGGCCAGGATGTTTGTGCCTACAACCATGGCAGGTGCATATTAGACAAATAGTAAGTATTAGTTGAATGAGTCAATACATCTAATGGACAGGGAACAATATGATTGCTGTAACATGCACCACCGCCCCGACCAAATCTTTCTCCTTCTAGTTTCATAGAATTAAGTAATTGAGACTCGTAACATTACCTGGAGAGGACACTGCTCGTGCAGCTACTTTGGAAAACAATTTGACATTCTTGAAAATGTTAAACAGGTAGTTACCGCATGACCCAGCAATTCCACTCCTAGGTATATATCCCAGAGAATGGAAGACATATGTCCATGTAAAACACTTGTATGCCTGGTGGCGCAGTGGTTAAGAATCCGCCTGCCAATGCAGGGGACACGGGTTCGAGCCCTGGTCTGGGAAGATCCCACATGCCACGGAGCAACTAAGCCCGCGCGCCACAACTACTGCAGCCCGCTCGCCTAGAGCCTGTGCTCTGCAACAAGAGAAGCCACCGCAACGAGAAGCCCGCGCACCACAGCAAAGAGTAACACCTGCTCGCTACAACTAGAGAAAGCCCGCGTGCAGCAACGAAGACCCAACGCAGCCAATAAATAAATAAATAAATTTATTTATTGAAAAGAACAAACAAAAAACTGGTATGCAAATGTTCAGGGCAACATAGTTCATAATAGCTAAAAAGTGGAAACAATCTAAATGCATATCAACTGATGGATGGATAAATAAAACGTGGTATACTCATACCATGGTATACTACGAGTCATAAAAAGGAATGAGATACTGACACTTGCTACAACCTGGATTAAGCTCGGTGAAAGAATCCAGACACAAAAGGCTGTACTTTGTATGATTCCATTCATATGAAAAATCTAGAATATGTACATTCAGAGAGACAGAAAGTAGATTAGTGGTTGCCAGGGACTGGGGGAGGCAGTAAGGGGAAGGGACTCCTAATGAGTATGGGGTTTCTTTTTTTAAGATGATGACAATGTTCTGGAATTAGTGATGACGTTTGCACAGCTTTGTGAAATATCTTACAAAACCACTGAGCTGTACACTCTAAAAGGGTGAATTACATGGTATGTGAATTATATCTCAATACGAAAATAATTAAGGAGCAGAGAGAAGAATTAGGAGCAGTCGTGTTTGCCTGAGAAAGTTTCTGTGGTTGCATTTGGATCTGAGTCTCCAGAGGGCATGACAATAGGACATCCCTTTGTGACCCGTGACTCTTTTACGTGGTCTGATTGGATCATTCATTCCATCAGGCATAGAAATGAAAATGATGCTTCCAAGCAGTGACACGTGCTGTGAACAGAGCTGAGCTAGATGCCCTGACTCAGGGGGTGGTGGCTGTGCTTTCAATAGGGTGGGCTTAGAAGGAGCCCTCTGAGGAGGAGCCGCCTGAGCTGAGACCTGGAAGACGAGAAACAGCAGGCACTTCAGATCAGGGACGTCTTTTCAGGCACAGGGGACAGCAAGGCTCTGATGTGGAAATGAGCTTGGCCGTGGTACGTTTGAGGAACAGAAAGGCCTTGTGGCTTCCTTACACACTTCACAACAGCCTGGTGGGGCCGTTTGGGAGGATACTATTATCTCTTTGGGGAAAAGGTCTCTGGGGAGGAGAGAGATGTGTGGCTCTCCTCCTCCCGGCGGCTGTGGATGGCTTGTGGATGCTTAGCCTTGAGTTTCGGTGTGGAAACAGAGAAGATAGATCTGGGGTGAGAAGTCAGGGGACAAATTGACAAGCAAGGCAGCGAATGCACATAAAGGATTTTGCTTTTTTTCCCTGACGTCTGGGAACAGGGGAACTTGATGGTGAGCAGATGTGAGAGTAGTGTGTGTGTGTGTGTGTGTGTGTGTGTGTGTGCGCGCGCGCGTGTATATGGTTTAGGAGTGATTGAGGCAGAATAGGAATGTCTGTCTGAAGTGGAACAGGCTCAGCTGTGCACTAACAGGAAGCCAGTCTCCAGTGGGAACCTCTGTGCCACCTGTCACCAGCCTTTCCCATAGAACTTCCGATTGCAAGTAACACATTTAACCAGCACTACTTCCCTCTTCACAAGAGTTCATTGTTTTAAAAGTACACAAGAAAAAAACCCCAGAAATTTCCCACCGGGCTTTATAGAATTCATTTTCTGTGAGAAAAGAGAGTTTTAATGACCCTATTATTTTCAGAGAAAAATTAGCTGTCTTGTCCAACTTAAGCCTCACCGTAAGTGGCGGCAGAGGTGGACAAGACCCCAGACGTGCTGACCCAGAGTGGAAATGAGCTGATGTCCCCTGCTGAGCCGGAGGCGGCGTCCAGCCCCAACTGTCACTCACTGACAGTGAGCCACTCACCTCCCCCTGGGGCTCAGCTTCCACCTGATCTAGGATTATTCCTGATCATCTAGGCTGTGAGTAACCATGCCCGGGGGGAGGCTGCTTCTTGGAGCTCCAGGCTGCCTCCGTGCCAGGAGGGTTCCCACAGCAGAGCCAGTGCTCTGCTGAGGTTGACAGGGTGTGGGCACCTGGAAGAGGGGTCCGAGAAGCGAGAGGAACAGATGGTCCAAGGGTCAGATCTGATACTAAATGACAACGAAAGATGGAATGGCCATCTGCGTTAGAATCCTAGGGCTGCTGGGACAAATGACCACAAACTTCGCGGCTTAGAACAGCACAAATTTATAATGTTACAGTCTAGAGATCAGAAGTCTAAAATGAGTCAACAGGGCAGCGTTCCTTCTGGTGGCTCTAGGAGGAGAATTTGATTCCTCGACTTCCAGAGGCTTTCCAGAGGCTGCCTGCCACACCCTGTGGCATGTGGAACTTTCCCGACCACCAGGGGTCAAACCTGTGACCCCCGAAGTGGAAGCCCGGAGTCTTAACCACTGGACCGCCAGGGAAGTCCAGAGGCTGCCCGCTTTCCTTGGCGTGTGGTCCCGCATCACTTCAGCTCCTGCTCCCTTGTCCTCACTCCTTCCCTGACTCAGACCCTCCCGCCTCCCTCGGTTAAGGACCTTTCTGATTATGTTGGGTCACCGGGATAATCCAGGATAATCTCTCCATCTCAAGATCCCTAATTTAATGACATCTGCAAAGTCCCTTTTTGCCATGTAAGGGTGAACATATTCACAGATTCTGGGGGTTAGGACACAGACATCTTTAGGGGCCATTGCTCTGACTACCACACTATTAAACAGCCCTGTCCAGGCATTTGTTTTTCCTATGAGTTTGAAAGTAGTAAATGCTCATTGTTGACACTTTGGAAAGTACAGGAAAAGAATGAAGAATTAGGAAAAATAAAAAAACCTTATGTCTGGGGCTTCCCTGGTGGCGCAGTGGTTGAGAATCTGCCTGCTAATGCAGGGGACACGGGTTCGAGCCCTGGTCTGGGAAGATCCCACATGCCGTGGAGCAACTAGGCCCGTGAGCCACAACTACTGAGCCTGCGCGTCTGGAGCCTGTGCTCCGCAACAAGAGAGGCCGCGATAGTGAGAGGCCCGCGCACCGTGATGAAGAGTGGGCCCTGCTTGCCACAACTAGAGAGAGCCCACGCACAGAAATGAAGACCCAACACAGCCAAAAATAAATAAATAACTTAAAAACAAACAAACAAACCAAAAACAACAAAAAACCCCAAAAAAACCCTTATGTCTGTCTTAATGCCCGAGGTGACCAGTTGTTAAGATTTTGGTTTATTTATGTTTAATCTTTGTTTTCTATGCATATTTTAAAAGTTCATTGGTATTATACTGCACACGATTTTTTAAAAACCTTATTTTCACTTCATATGAGAATTTTCCACATAATTAAAAATATTTCTAAGCATAATTAGCAGTGTTTGCATTATATTTCATTATATACTTATTTCCCTAATTGATGGAAGTTAACTTTGTTTCCTTTATTTTCGCTAATTATGTGATGAATCTTCGTGCACACCCGTTTTGTTAGCCTCTCTGATTATTTCCTGAGAACCAAATCCTAGATGTAGCATTACTGGAGCAAAGGGCATGACTAAGTTTGATACATACGACCGCCATATGGCTTTCTGTATGGCTGAACCAGCTACATTCCTTCCAGCATATTCTCACAGTGTCTGAACCACCTGGCCCCCGTCAGCAAAAAGTGAGTCATCAAAACTCGATTGGTTTGTTATGTGAAAAATGGTGTTGTCTTCCACATTTCTTATTTGCTAGATTATTTAAATGAAGCATTTGAATTTTACTAGCCACTGAATTTCCTCTTTGTGACTTGCCTCTTATCTCTCATCAGTTTTCCAAATGGGGTATTAATGTTTTTCTTCTATACACTCTTAATCGAGAGAAACTCTATTAATCCTTTTCTGTGTTATTTGTTCTAAATATTGCTCTCAGTCTGTTCTTTGCCTTTTCAGTCTTTTTTTATTGGTATGTCCAAGTGCTATATTTGCATGCAGTCAAATTCACTACTAACTCTTTCTTGTTTCCTGTCGTCCATTGATTTCAAGTTTCAAAAGATCTCCCTGTCATCCAGGAATTTTATAGAGATTCACTTCTGTTTTCTTTCAGTTTAAAAAATGCTTTGCTATTTTATGCTGACCTCCTTAATCTCTCTATATTTACCTAAATGGAGCACACTGAGAGGTGACAGGATAGGGTAATGCCTTAACTCTTCCCTTCTCTGTTTATCGTTTTAGTCTTCTATGGTATATGTGAAATTCTTAAATAGACTTGGTCTGTTTTTAGGCTATTGACTCTGTCCTATTGATATGTGTATCTAGTCTTGTTAGATTCACAAACTGGTTTCTTTATTATGTCCTGGTACTATTTTATTTTTTTAAATTTATTTTTAAAATATTTATTTATTTATTTTTGGCTGCGTTGGGTCTTTGTTGCTGCACGTGAGGTTTTCTCTAGTTGCGGAGAGGAGGGGCTACTCTTTGTTGCAGTGTGCAGGCTTCTTATTGTGGTGGCTTCTTTTGCTGTGGAGCACGGGCTGTAGGCTCGAGAGCTTCAGTAGTTGTGGCACGTGGGCTCAGTAGTTGTGGGTTGTGGGCTCTAGAGCACAGGCTCGTAGTTGTGGCGCATGGGCTTAGTTGCTCCACGGCATGTGGGATCTTCCTGGACCAGGGATCGAACCCTTGTCCCCTGCATTGACAGGCGGATTCTTAACCACTGCACCACCAAAGAAGCCCCTGGCCTGGTACTATTTTGATATCTGGCAGGCAAGTCCCTCCTTACCGCTCATCTTTAACATGTTAAAAATTCTTGTCTCTTCATTTAGTCAAATAATCTCTAGCATATATTAAATATAATATTTATTACATAGCCATATATATCCATATATATACACACATGTGTATAGATGGAGATTATCTGAAAAAAATGTACATGCTCTAAAAATGTTCTGGGTTTTGTTTTTTTTTTTTGCGCTACGCGGGCCTCTCACTGTTGTGACCTCTCCCGTAGCGGAGCACAGGCTCCGGGCGCGCAGGCTCAGGGGCCATGGCTCATGGGCCCAGCCGCTCCGCGGCATGTGGGATCTTCCCAGACCGGGGCACGAACCCGTGTCCCCTGCATGGGCAGGCGGACTCTCAACCACTGCGCCACCAGGGAAGCCCTGTTCTGGGGGTTTTGAATTAAATCTATAAATGTATTTGGGAAGGAGGAAAATCTTTACAATATACAGCATTTTCATTCGGGATCATAACAGAGCTCTTCTCTTATATTTAAACCTTTATGTCTGTCAATAAAATTTCATTGTGTTTGTGTATGGTTTTTTTTCTATAAGTCCTGATTATTTCTGTTAAAGTTATTCCTTGGTATTAATACACTTTTATTACTATTGTAAATGAGCACTTTTCCATTTTATTTTCCAACTACTTGTTACTGGTTTATAGGAAAGCCATTGATTTTAATATACGTATTATGTCTTTAGCCACTCTATTGAATTCCATTATAAATGAAAATCCTTTTAAACTTAAGATTTAAAAATTTTCTCTAAATGTTATTATTGCCCCCCAATAATTATATATTTTATATTTTTCCATGTCTCACTACGTTGGTCCGAATTCCAGAAAAGAGCACATGTACAGAAAAGTGGATACAGAATCAATGTCCAGGTTAACACATTATTATAAAGTATATGCCAATGTCTCACATTAATTGTGGTATTTGCTGAGGCTTTTAATAGATAATCTTTGTCAGATAAAGCAAGTTCTACTCTTAATTTGCTAAGAATGTTTAGAAAATCATGAATGGGTGTTGACCTCGCGGCATGTGGGATCTTAGTGTAAAGTGGGAAAAACAAATGTTGTGAACTGATGAATGGATATACAAAATGTGGCAGATCCATGGAATAGTGATCAGCCATGAAAAGGAATGAAATACTGACACATGTTATAACATGCATGAATCTTAAAAAGATTCCCTGGATTCAGCTTGCTGATTTTTCATTTCAGACTTTTGCACTTATGTTCATGAGTGATATTTGCTTATAATATTTCTTTCTTGCACTGCCCTTGTCAGGGTTTGGCATCACGATTATACCAGTCTCATTAAATGGATTTGGGGTTGCATCCTCCTTTCCTTTGTTTCAGAATTTTTGTGTGTAAGGTAGACATTATTTCTTCCTTCAATGTTTAGTAAATAGATATCTCCATTGAAGCTGTATAAGTCTCAAGTTTTCTTTTGGAGAGGGTTTTAATAATGGATTTAATTTATTTAAATAGTTGTAGGATTATTCAGATTTCTATTTCTTTTTGTGTTGTTTTAGCACCTTGTATTATTTTTGCTAGGCATCTGTTTATTCCAAAAAATTTCAAATTTATTGCCATAATCTTATCTAGATATCCTTTTTAAAAAAATTTATTTATAAATTTATTTATTTAATTTATTTATTTTTGGCTATGTTGGGTCTTTGTTGCTGTGCACGGGCTTTCTCTAGTTGTGGTGAGCAGTGGCTACTCTGTTGTGGTACACGGGCTTCTCATTGCGGTGGCTTCTCTTGTTGCAGAACACAGGCTCTAGGTACGCGGGCTCAGTAGTTGTGGCACGTGGGATCTTCCCGGACCAGGGATCGATCCCGTGTCCCCTGCGTTGGCAGGCGGATTCTTAACCACTGTGCCACCAGGGAAGTCCTTATTTTCCTTTTAATGTGTGCAGGATATGTACTGATGTCCCCATTTTCATTCCTGATATTCATTATTTAGACCTCTCTCTTTCTGTAATGAATATATAATTAGGGCTATTTATTTATCTATTTTTAACCAACTCTAGGCTTTGTTGATTTCCTTATTATATGATTTTTTCCACTTCATTAATTTTTATTAACTTCATTATTTCCTTTCTTCTACTTTCTTCTTTCCTCCTAGTCTTCCTTCTGTTTTTTGTTTAACTTCTGAAATATATGTTTATTAAATTTAAGTCCTTTTTACTTTTCTAATAGATGCATTTAATGTTATAAAATGTCCTTAAGCATAACCCCAGATGCATCCCATAAGAGTCTTTTAAATTAAGGTATAATTTACATATAGTGAAATGTATAGATCTTAAGTGTATAATTCTATGAGTTTTGACAAATTCGTGTAACTTGTATCGCCTATCAAGATACAGAACATTTCCATCACCTGGAGTTCCTTAGTGTCCCTCCCAATCTTTCCCCCACCCATGAATCATTGTTGTAATTTCTATCACCAAAGGTTATTTTGCCTAATGTAGAACTTTGCATAAACGGGATCATGAAGTTTATTCTCTTTTGATCTTTCACTCAGTGTGTTTTTGAGATTCATCCATGTTGTTTTGTGTATCACTAATTCACTCCTTATTATTCTGTACTATGCTGTTGCTATGAATAGGCTACTGTTTGTTTATCTGTTCCCCTGTTGGTGAACATTTGAGTTTCTTTTTCTTTCTTTCTTTCTTTCTTTTCTTTCTTTCTTTCTTTCTTTCTCTTTCTTTCTTTCTCTCTCTCTTTCTTTCAAGTATAGTTGATTTACAATGTTGTGTTAATTACTGCTATACAGCAAAGTGACTCAGTTATACATATATATACATTCTTTTAAAATATATGCTTTTCCATTATGGTTTATCATGGGATATCGAATATAGTTCTCTGTGCTATACAGTAGGACCTTGTTGTTTATCCATTCTCTATATAAAAGCTTACATCTGCTAATCCCAACCTCCCACTCCATTGAGTTACTTCTAATATGTTGTTATTATAAATAAAGCTGTGATAAAAATTCTTTTTTGTGGACATTTGTTTTTAACTTCTCTTAGATAAATATCTAGAAGTGAAATTGCTAGGTCATAGGATAGATTCATGCTTTGTTTTATAAGAAAAGCACTTTTACAGTGTTCCAAAGTGATGTATAAAGTGGAAACGACCCAAATGTCGTGAACTGATGAATGGATATACAAAATGTGGCAGATCCACACCATGGAATAATGTTCAGCCAGAAAAAGGAATGAAATATTGACACATGTTATAACATGGATGAATCTTAAAAAGATTATGCTAAGTAAAAGAAGTCACACACAAAAAGATCATATATTGTATGCTTCCATTTATAGGAAATGTCCAGAAAGGCAAGTCCATAGAGACAGAAAGATTAGTGGTCGCCAGAGGCTTCAGGGAAGAGGGAGATGAGGAGTCACTACTAATGGGTACAGGGCTTCTTTCTGAGGTGATGGAAACATTCTGGAATTGGATAGAGTTGATGGTTGTACAACTTTGTGAATATCCTAAAACCCACCGAAGTACATTTTCGAAGCGTAAAATTTATGATATGTGAATTATAGCGTAACTTTAAAAGTGGACAGAAGTAAATTCTTAGAGTTCAACATACTTTAATTTTAGAAAGGAAGAAAATTATCACAGCTTTAAACTTAGCAAATTAGAAAAAGATACATGGTAATCTCGAGGAAATAAAATTATATCTATGAGCAATTAATAATTTAAAACTAAAAACAGTAACATTTACTAACTAAATCTCAAAATGGTTTAACGCAGGAAAAAAGAAAGAGGAAGAGGGGGAGGAAAAACATGAAGGAGGAAATCTTGTGGCACATGTGGTCAATAAAATAAAACAGCACATGTCATCAAAATGTGTCATTATAATAGGTATGAAAAATTTAATTATTAAAGGATACTTTATATTTGCAGAACTTTATGCTAATACACTGTAAAATAGATAACTTTTGGGGAAAAACAAAACAAAAGAACAGAATTTATTAAAGAACAATAAAAGAGATTAAATAAGTCAATATTCACGAAGAAAAATTTTTAGGTAATCAAAGAATTTGCCCCAATGAAGAATTTGCCAGATAGTTTTCTAGCCAATTTTTTAAGATCCTAAAGAAACCAAAATTCCTTTGCTCTATTTATGTTCTGATCTCAGAGCACAAAAAAATGGAAATCTGCCAGATCAATTGTGTGAAAGTAGCGTATCTCTACTACCAACGCTGACAAAGACACACAAGGAAAATGACAGAAAGAACCTCCCTTATGAGTATGGATCTGAGTTGAGCCCGGACAGCAGGCTCTGCCAGCAGACGGGTTTGGGTGGCCCAGGCTGGATTGCTGTTGTTTCTAAATAAGCCAGAGTTTTAAAATTGAGAGGTTCCACCCCAAACCCAGATGTTGGACTACTCCAGAAAAATGAAAAGATCTTAAACTACACTGCCTGCTTCTTGCATGAGGACAGTGGGCTGGGTGGGAGGGGCCACGCCCCTGCGGGGGGCGTTTGCTCTCCAGACTGCCCTGGTCCTCTCTACCTGCCAGGGTCTGACACCGATGCCATTCTTCATCATGCTTGAAGTGTTGTTTTTCTTATAATAAAGATACATTTCTCTGTATCTTGAATCTTTCAAAGGTGAGAAAATGAAAGAAAGAGCAAGAACATATATATGGGAAAATGCTGCTTTACTCTATGATACCTTCTTTACTGCAAAGCTATAGTATTCAAGACAGTATGGATTGGCAAAAGGACAGACAAATGGATCAATGGAACAGAATGGAAAATCCATAAAGAACTCACATGTTTGCTTTTTTTGTTGTTGTTGTTGTTGTTGTTGTATGCGGGCCTCTCACTGTTGTGGCCTCTCCCGTTGCGGAGCACAGGCTCCGGACGCGCAGGCTCAGCGGCCACGGCTCACGGGCCCAGCCGCTCCGCGGCACGTGGGATCTTCCCGGACCGGGGCACGAACCCGTGTCCCCTGCATCGGCAGGCGGACTCTCAACCACTGCGCCACCAGGGAAGCCCTACATGTTTGCTTTTTGACAAAGGAACCAAAGCAATTCAACGGGAAGAAAGGGGATCTGGGCGTTATAGGTTCCATAGCATGGGGAGACTGACTGGCAGCACTATTTTGGTCAATTTCAAAGGTGTTCCTTCCAGGGTGGTTTGCAGTAGAACCGCTCGAAACAATTAGAACCGTTAGGAAGTTTCTCCAGGGCTAGGTGATGGGGGTGTTTCAGCTGAACCTCCTGAGGTCGTCAGTACAAAGTCATCTTCTGTGGAAATGGGTCCTCCGGTCTTTCCTCCCCATCAGACCAGCATAACACAGAGACGGTTGCAAAAGGACATTGCTGGAAATAGAAAGACTTACTGGCCACAGAGAAGGGGAGAGGGGTGAACTGCAGGAAGGCATTATTGCTCTGTTTTTGTTTCTTGAAGATCTGTAGTTGTGCTTTTATGGGATTTTCCTGGTGGCTTTGACCTCATAGAATTTTGAAGAACGAAAGGTCTTTACGTGTAAGGTATATTCCTTTCTTGACTGCTATTTAACTCATGAGGGCCTTGGGTTTATTGCAACTATTCACAATGCAGGAGGCTGTGGCCCTGCCCTCAGGATGGGAGGTGAGAGGTGCATGGATTCGTGTTTTCCAGGCTCATATGACATCACTGGCCCCAAAGCAATGAGCAGCCGAGAGGGGGGCTCGTTGACTGTGCAGTGTCGATACAGCCCTGGGTGGGAGACCCACGTGAAGTGGTGGTGCCGAGGAGCTGCTTGGAGCAGGTGCAAGTTCGTCATTAAAACCACTGGATCAGAGAAGGAGGTGAAGAAGGACCGCGTGTCCATCAGCGACAATTGGAAAAAACGCACCATGACCGTGACCATGGAGAAGCTCAGGCTAAACGATGCAGACACTTACTGGTGTGGGATTGAGAAATTTGCAACTGACCTTGGGGTCCAAGTTAAAGTGACCATTGACCCAGGTAAGCGTATGTGTATGTGTAGATGTGTCTCTTCAGGGCCTGCTCTGTCCTGGTCCCTGGGGTCCCTCTTTAGTGACCTGTCACTCAGAGTGAACTGCCACAGAGGGTGGGGGAGTCCTGAGGTCTCATGGAACCCACACTGACCACCTGGGATTGGGAGGGGCAGGGCTTCCCTTAGAGGCTCTCATGGCCCCCAGGGCCTCCTCCAGGATGGGATCAAGCCTTTCTCGACACATTATTTTTCCCTCTGCACAGTCAGTGCCCGAGTCTACTGCCCATGGAGATCAAGGTGATGGTCTCACCCGGAGACCCTAATTTCTGCTAATGTTTTCCTGGGACCCCTGTTGCCCAGGTGTTCCTCCTCTTTCTGGAATTTAGGGTTGGGTCTTCAGAGCTGCTGCTCCCACCCCCTGGTCCATATCCCATCTCAGGGGGAAAGACCCAGCACAGTGGGGCTGCTGCGGTTAATTCCTGGGGTCTGGAAAGGCCTCTACAGTCAAAGGGCTGCATTCCCAGGTGCCTGAAATCCCATCATGAGCCATTTACACATTTGGGATTAACAACGTTCTCTTCCTAAGTCCTTTTAGAAGGCAAACACTCTGGGCGTGTCGGCTCAGGGGTCTCAGCGCCTTGCTTTGACCGAGTTTATCCGTTGGGCTCTGCTTTTGCTGACCCTCGGACAGGTGACACCAGCTCATTGGGCACCTGTGGCAACGGGGGTGGGCGCACAGTCAACGGAGCCTCCACCACGCTGGGAACGTGTGAGGCTTGTGATACTTGCAAAGCACAGCATCATTTCATTCAATCCTGATGACATTCCTGAGATGTAGCCACCCCCATCATGAAAGCTTTATAACTTGCCCCAAGTAAAGGCTCTTCCTGAACCTTACGATTTTGCTCAGGGCTGGTCCCGATCTTTGAAGTCACAGATTTTGGGTATGTCAGCCACCTGATAGCCCCCATTCTGTTCCTGTCCTTGTGGATAAATAAGATGAGAGGCACTGGCCACTGGCCGAGGCCCTGTCATAAGCAGCCGGAGTGTTTGAATTTCAGCTGAACTCCAGCTGCCCTTGTCCTGAGGCAAGCCTGGCCCCGCCTAACCTTCCAAGTTCTGCTTCACGTCCTCCCTGGACCCGTGCCAGCTCCACCTGCCTCTGAGGCTCTGAGCCTCCTAGCGGCCAGGGAGATATGAGCAGTCCAGGCTATAGGCCCTCTCCCTTGGCCCTGCTCCAGACTCCTCAGGCAGCCATGATCCCCACCCACCCACCCACCCCCGGCTCAGAGCCACGTTTAAGGCTACGGGTGGGTGAGCAGGCAGAGAAGTGTGTAACCTGGTCTGTAGGCCAAGCACCAGCCGCCGTGCCGGCCACCACTCCTGCCACCTCTGCTGTCAACACGTTCACAGTGACGATCAGCTTGGAAGAGATCAGCGGCTCCCTGGCTGTGACCAGCCCCGGCTCCAACAGCGGGTAAGCCAGCTCTGCTGCTGCTGTTCCCTGTGGCCCACTTGACCCAAACTCTTCCAAAGGGGGGACCTTTTGTCCCAGCCAGAGCTTGTCTCCGGACCCTCAGGCTCGAGGATGCTGGGGCCTCTCCTCTCACAGCTCAGGAGGCCAGAAATGAAATCAAGGTGTCGGCAGGGTTGGCTCCTTCTTTGGCCTCAAAAGTCGACTCTGTCCCAGGCCTCTCTCCCAGCTTCTGGCGGTTGCCAGTAAGCCAAGCACTCCTTGGCTTATGGCAGCATCACTCCAGTCTCAGCCTCTGTCATCACACGGCCTTTGCCCTCTGGGTCTGTGCGCCCCCATTTCCCTTTTCTAAGGACACCAGTCATTGCATTCAGGCCCATCCTAATCCAGTCTGACCTCATCTTAACTTGACGACCTCTGCAAAGATCTTATTTCCCAATGGGTCACCTTCTCCAGTTCTGAATGAATATGAATTACTGGATGAGGGACACTGTTCAGCCCGTACAGGGGGCAAGCTTAGAAGCAGGGAGGCCTTTTCAGAGCCTTTGCTGTACAATTTCTATTTGGCTTCTAGACCCACTGAAACCCCTCGTGGAACCCTCCTCTGTTTTTTTTTTTTTTAACACCATCTTTGAGGCCACCCGGGAGTAGGGGTTCCCAGACTGGAAACCTCAGGCCTGTAGGTCAAAAGGTTTCAAGGCATGTGGCTGTCCCTGCTCCCAGGTGGGTGGGATAAGGCCAAAGACAGGAGGTGAGCCTGGGCGCTTGGGGCATCCTCTGTCGTTTCCAGCGGTGTCTTCCTGAAGGCCAGCATTCTCCTTCCCCTCATCCTTGCTGTGGTGCTTCTTCTCTTGATGGTGGCCTCACTGGTGGTTTGGAGAATGGTGAAACAACAGAAGAAAGGTGAGGGGACCTGGCTGACACTGGGCTGGGGCTGGCCTGGGTGGAAGTGTGTGGGGCTGATGGCATGGTCACCCAGGAACCATCAGCCCGAGGGAATACCTGCAGGGTCTGGAAGGGGTGCCGTCCCAAAGGCCACAGCAGCTGGCAGTTTGAGGGGCTGGAGCGTGGAGGCGAGCCCAGGAGGCTTTGGACTCAGTTCTGCCCTGCTCATCCGCCTTTGCCCTTCTTGCCTCTCTGCTCCGCCTCCCTATCTGTTTCTTGGTTTGGCTCCTGCTGGCAGAGATGGCAATGGCCTTAGGCAGGCGGCCTTCCTAGGGTACCCAGACACTTTAGTAGAATTCCTGTGGTTGTCAAGGAGGTACTGAATAGACATGGGGGCATGGAGAAACAGACACGCACGCACGCACACGCACGGATGTGTACACACGTGCACAAACGCATGTTCATGCGTGTGCACACAACATAGCCCGCACACGAACGCGCACGTGTGCGTGTGCACACTCATACACAGTTCTCTGTGTTTTCTCAAGAATGCTGGTGGCCACTCCTATTTTCGCTCTTCCTCTCTTCAGCCCTTTCTCAGGCTACCCTACTTGTTCTGTGTACATTTGCCCTTTAGGCAAAAGGGCCTCTGCTCACGAGCCTGCACTTGTCAATCACGAGGTCTGGCCTCGGCCAAACACTTTTCCTGTCTGGCTCCACTTCCACATTCTCACATTAACTGCACCTCCGCCCTTTCTCAGGACCCACTGGGATCTGGGCACTCATAGGACCCTCTTGAACACTGCTCCCTGCCCGGGCTTCTCATTGCGGTGGCTTCTCTTGTTGCAGAACACAGGCTCTAGGTACGCGGGCTCAGTAGTTGTGGCACGTGGGATCTTCCCGGACCAGGGATCGATCCCGTGTCCCCTGCGTTGGCAGGCGGATTCTTAACCACTGTGCCACCAGGGAAGTCCTTATTTTCCTTTTAATGTGTGCAGGATATGTACTGATGTCCCCATTTTCATTCCTGATATTCATTATTTAGACCTCTCTCTTTCTGTAATGAATATATAATTAGGGCTATTTATTTATCTATTTTTAACCAACTCTAGGCTTTGTTGATTTCCTTATTATATGATTTTTTCCACTTCATTAATTTTTATTAACTTCATTATTTCCTTTCTTCTACTTTCTTCTTTCCTCCTAGTCTTCCTTCTGTTTTTTGTTTAACTTCTGAAATATATGTTTATTAAATTTAAGTCCTTTTTACTTTTCTAATAGATGCATTTAATGTTATAAAATGTCCTTAAGCATAACCCCAGATGCATCCCATAAGAGTCTTTTAAATTAAGGTATAATTTACATATAGTGAAATGTATAGATCTTAAGTGTATAATTCTATGAGTTTTGACAAATTCGTGTAACTTGTATCGCCTATCAAGATACAGAACATTTCCATCACCTGGAGTTCCTTAGTGTCCCTCCCAATCTTTCCCCCACCCATGAATCATTGTTGTAATTTCTATCACCAAAGGTTATTTTGCCTAATGTAGAACTTTGCATAAACGGGATCATGAAGTTTATTCTCTTTTGATCTTTCACTCAGTGTGTTTTTGAGATTCATCCATGTTGTTTTGTGTATCACTAATTCACTCCTTATTATTCTGTACTATGCTGTTGCTATGAATAGGCTACTGTTTGTTTATCTGTTCCCCTGTTGGTGAACATTTGAGTTTCTTTTTCTTTCTTTCTTTCTTTCTTTTCTTTCTTTCTTTCTTTCTTTCTCTTTCTTTCTTTCTCTCTCTCTTTCTTTCAAGTATAGTTGATTTACAATGTTGTGTTAATTACTGCTATACAGCAAAGTGACTCAGTTATACATATATATACATTCTTTTAAAATATATGCTTTTCCATTATGGTTTATCATGGGATATCGAATATAGTTCTCTGTGCTATACAGTAGGACCTTGTTGTTTATCCATTCTCTATATAAAAGCTTACATCTGCTAATCCCAACCTCCCACTCCATTGAGTTACTTCTAATATGTTGTTATTATAAATAAAGCTGTGATAAAAATTCTTTTTTGTGGACATTTGTTTTTAACTTCTCTTAGATAAATATCTAGAAGTGAAATTGCTAGGTCATAGGATAGATTCATGCTTTGTTTTATAAGAAAAGCACTTTTACAGTGTTCCAAAGTGATGTATAAAGTGGAAACGACCCAAATGTCGTGAACTGATGAATGGATATACAAAATGTGGCAGATCCACACCATGGAATAATGTTCAGCCAGAAAAAGGAATGAAATATTGACACATGTTATAACATGGATGAATCTTAAAAAGATTATGCTAAGTAAAAGAAGTCACACACAAAAAGATCATATATTGTATGCTTCCATTTATAGGAAATGTCCAGAAAGGCAAGTCCATAGAGACAGAAAGATTAGTGGTCGCCAGAGGCTTCAGGGAAGAGGGAGATGAGGAGTCACTACTAATGGGTACAGGGCTTCTTTCTGAGGTGATGGAAACATTCTGGAATTGGATAGAGTTGATGGTTGTACAACTTTGTGAATATCCTAAAACCCACCGAAGTACATTTTCAAAGCGTAAAATTTATGATATGTGAATTATAGCGTAACTTTAAAAGTGGACAGAAGTAAATTCTTAGAGTTCAACATACTTTAATTTTAGAAAGGAAGAAAATTATCACAGCTTTAAACTTAGCAAATTAGAAAAAGATACGTGGTAATCTCGAGGAAATAAAATTATATCTATGAGCAATTAATAATTTAAAACTAAAAACAGTAACATTTACTAACTAAATCTCAAAATGGTTTAACGCAGGAAAAAAGAAAGAGGAAGAGGGGGAGGAAAAACATGAAGGAGGAAATCTTGTGGCACATGTGGTCAATAAAATAAAACAGCACATGTCATCAAAATGTGTCATTATAATAGGTATGAAAAATTTAATTATTAAAGGATACTTTATATTTGCAGAACTTTATGCTAATACACTGTAAAATAGATAACTTTTGGGGAAAAACAAAACAAAAGAACAGAATTTATTAAAGAACAATAAAAGAGATTAAATAAGTCAATATTCACGAAGAAAAATTTTTAGGTAATCAAAGAATTTGCCCCAATGAAGAATTTGCCAGATAGTTTTCTAGCCAATTTTTTAAGATCCTAAAGAAACCAAAATTCCTTTGCTCTATTTATGTTCTGATCTCAGAGCACAAAAAAATGGAAATCTGCCAGATCAATTGTGTGAAAGTAGCGTATCTCTACTACCAACGCTGACAAAGACACACAAGGAAAATGACAGAAAGAACCTCCCTTATGAGTATGGATCTGAGTTGAGCCCGGACAGCAGGCTCTGCCAGCAGACGGGTTTGGGTGGCCCAGGCTGGATTGCTGTTGTTTCTAAATAAGCCAGAGTTTTAAAATTGAGAGGTTCCACCCCAAACCCAGATGTTGGACTACTCCAGAAAAATGAAAAGATCTTAAACTACACTGCCTGCTTCTTGCATGAGGACAGTGGGCTGGGTGGGAGGGGCCACGCCCCTGCGGGGGGCGTTTGCTCTCCAGACTGCCCTGGTCCTCTCTACCTGCCAGGGTCTGACACCGATGCCATTCTTCATCATGCTTGAAGTGTTGTTTTTCTTATAATAAAGATACATTTCTCTGTATCTTGAATCTTTCAAAGGTGAGAAAATGAAAGAAAGAGCAAGAACATATATATGGGAAAATGCTGCTTTACTCTATGATACCTTCTTTACTGCAAAGCTATAGTATTCAAGACAGTATGGATTGGCAAAAGGACAGACAAATGGATCAATGGAACAGAATGGAAAATCCATAAAGAACTCACATGTTTGCTTTTTTTGTTGTTGTTGTTGTTGTTGTTGTATGCGGGCCTCTCACTGTTGTGGCCTCTCCCGTTGCGGAGCACAGGCTCCGGACGCGCAGGCTCAGCGGCCACGGCTCACGGGCCCAGCCGCTCCGCGGCACGTGGGATCTTCCCGGACCGGGGCACGAACCCGTGTCCCCTGCATCGGCAGGCGGACTCTCAACCACTGCGCCACCAGGGAAGCCCTACATGTTTGCTTTTTGACAAAGGAACCAAAGCAATTCAACGGGAAGAAAGGGGATCTGGGCGTTATAGGTTCCATAGCATGGGGAGACTGACTGGCAGCACTATTTTGGTCAATTTCAAAGGTGTTCCTTCCAGGGTGGTTTGCAGTAGAACCGCTCGAAACAATTAGAACCGTTAGGAAGTTTCTCCAGGGCTAGGTGATGGGGGTGTTTCAGCTGAACCTCCTGAGGTCGTCAGTACAAAGTCATCTTCTGTGGAAATGGGTCCTCCGGTCTTTCCTCCCCATCAGACCAGCATAACACAGAGACGGTTGCAAAAGGACATTGCTGGAAATAGAAAGACTTACTGGCCACAGAGAAGGGGAGAGGGGTGAACTGCAGGAAGGCATTATTGCTCTGTTTTTGTTTCTTGAAGATCTGTAGTTGTGCTTTTATGGGATTTTCCTGGTGGCTTTGACCTCATAGAATTTTGAAGAACGAAAGGTCTTTACGTGTAAGGTATATTCCTTTCTTGACTGCTATTTAACTCATGAGGGCCTTGGGTTTATTGCAACTATTCACAATGCAGGAGGCTGTGGCCCTGCCCTCAGGATGGGAGGTGAGAGGTGCATGGATTCGTGTTTTCCAGGCTCATATGACATCACTGGCCCCAAAGCAATGAGCAGCCGAGAGGGGGGCTCGTTGACTGTGCAGTGTCGATACAGCCCTGGGTGGGAGACCCACGTGAAGTGGTGGTGCCGAGGAGCTGCTTGGAGCAGGTGCAAGTTCGTCATTAAAACCACTGGATCAGAGAAGGAGGTGAAGAAGGACCGCGTGTCCATCAGCGACAATTGGAAAAAACGCACCATGACCGTGACCATGGAGAAGCTCAGGCTAAACGATGCAGACACTTACTGGTGTGGGATTGAGAAATTTGCAACTGACCTTGGGGTCCAAGTTAAAGTGACCATTGACCCAGGTAAGCGTATGTGTATGTGTAGATGTGTCTCTTCAGGGCCTGCTCTGTCCTGGTCCCTGGGGTCCCTCTTTAGTGACCTGTCACTCAGAGTGAACTGCCACAGAGGGTGGGGGAGTCCTGAGGTCTCATGGAACCCACACTGACCACCTGGGATTGGGAGGGGCAGGGCTTCCCTTAGAGGCTCTCATGGCCCCCAGGGCCTCCTCCAGGATGGGATCAAGCCTTTCTCGACACATTATTTTTCCCTCTGCACAGTCAGTGCCCGAGTCTACTGCCCATGGAGATCAAGGTGATGGTCTCACCCGGAGACCCTAATTTCTGCTAATGTTTTCCTGGGACCCCTGTTGCCCAGGTGTTCCTCCTCTTTCTGGAATTTAGGGTTGGGTCTTCAGAGCTGCTGCTCCCACCCCCTGGTCCATATCCCATCTCAGGGGGAAAGACCCAGCACAGTGGGGCTGCTGCGGTTAATTCCTGGGGTCTGGAAAGGCCTCTACAGTCAAAGGGCTGCATTCCCAGGTGCCTGAAATCCCATCATGAGCCATTTACACATTTGGGATTAACAACGTTCTCTTCCTAAGTCCTTTTAGAAGGCAAACACTCTGGGCGTGTCGGCTCAGGGGTCTCAGCGCCTTGCTTTGACCGAGTTTATCCGTTGGGCTCTGCTTTTGCTGACCCTCGGACAGGTGACACCAGCTCATTGGGCACCTGTGGCAACGGGGGTGGGCGCACAGTCAACGGAGCCTCCACCACGCTGGGAACGTGTGAGGCTTGTGATACTTGCAAAGCACAGCATCATTTCATTCAATCCTGATGACATTCCTGAGATGTAGCCACCCCCATCATGAAAGCTTTATAACTTGCCCCAAGTAAAGGCTCTTCCTGAACCTTACGATTTTGCTCAGGGCTGGTCCCGATCTTTGAAGTCACAGATTTTGGGTATGTCAGCCACCTGATAGCCCCCATTCTGTTCCTGTCCTTGTGGATAAATAAGATGAGAGGCACTGGCCACTGGCCGAGGCCCTGTCATAAGCAGCCGGAGTGTTTGAATTTCAGCTGAACTCCAGCTGCCCTTGTCCTGAGGCAAGCCTGGCCCCGCCTAACCTTCCAAGTTCTGCTTCACGTCCTCCCTGGACCCGTGCCAGCTCCACCTGCCTCTGAGGCTCTGAGCCTCCTAGCGGCCAGGGAGATATGAGCAGTCCAGGCTATAGGCCCTCTCCCTTGGCCCTGCTCCAGACTCCTCAGGCAGCCATGATCCCCACCCACCCACCCACCCCCGGCTCAGAGCCACGTTTAAGGCTACGGGTGGGTGAGCAGGCAGAGAAGTGTGTAACCTGGTCTGTAGGCCAAGCACCAGCCGCCGTGCCGGCCACCACTCCTGCCACCTCTGCTGTCAACACGTTCACAGTGACGATCAGCTTGGAAGAGATCAGCGGCTCCCTGGCTGTGACCAGCCCCGGCTCCAACAGCGGGTAAGCCAGCTCTGCTGCTGCTGTTCCCTGTGGCCCACTTGACCCAAACTCTTCCAAAGGGGGGACCTTTTGTCCCAGCCAGAGCTTGTCTCCGGACCCTCAGGCTCGAGGATGCTGGGGCCTCTCCTCTCACAGCTCAGGAGGCCAGAAATGAAATCAAGGTGTCGGCAGGGTTGGCTCCTTCTTTGGCCTCAAAAGTCGACTCTGTCCCAGGCCTCTCTCCCAGCTTCTGGCGGTTGCCAGTAAGCCAAGCACTCCTTGGCTTATGGCAGCATCACTCCAGTCTCAGCCTCTGTCATCACACGGCCTTTGCCCTCTGGGTCTGTGCGCCCCCATTTCCCTTTTCTAAGGACACCAGTCATTGCATTCAGGCCCATCCTAATCCAGTCTGACCTCATCTTAACTTGACGACCTCTGCAAAGATCTTATTTCCCAATGGGTCACCTTCTCCAGTTCTGAATGAATATGAATTACTGGATGAGGGACACTGTTCAGCCCGTACAGGGGGCAAGCTTAGAAGCAGGGAGGCCTTTTCAGAGCCTTTGCTGTACAATTTCTATTTGGCTTCTAGACCCACTGAAACCCCTCGTGGAACCCTCCTCTGTTTTTTTTTTTTTAACACCATCTTTGAGGCCACCCGGGAGTAGGGGTTCCCAGACTGGAAACCTCAGGCCTGTAGGTCAAAAGGTTTCAAGGCATGTGGCTGTCCCTGCTCCCAGGTGGGTGGGATAAGGCCAAAGACAGGAGGTGAGCCTGGGCGCTTGGGGCATCCTCTGTCGTTTCCAGCGGTGTCTTCCTGAAGGCCAGCATTCTCCTTCCCCTCATCCTTGCTGTGGTGCTTCTTCTCTTGATGGTGGCCTCACTGGTGGTTTGGAGAATGGTGAAACAACAGAAGAAAGGTGAGGGGACCTGGCTGACACTGGGCTGGGGCTGGCCTGGGTGGAAGTGTGTGGGGCTGATGGCATGGTCACCCAGGAACCATCAGCCCGAGGGAATACCTGCAGGGTCTGGAAGGGGTGCCGTCCCAAAGGCCACAGCAGCTGGCAGTTTGAGGGGCTGGAGCGTGGAGGCGAGCCCAGGAGGCTTTGGACTCAGTTCTGCCCTGCTCATCCGCCTTTGCCCTTCTTGCCTCTCTGCTCCGCCTCCCTGTCTGTTTCTTGGTTTGGCTCCTGCTGGCAGAGATGGCAATGGCCTTAGGCAGGCGGCCTTCCTAGGGTACCCAGACACTTTAGTAGAATTCCTGTGGTTGTCAAGGAGGTACTGAATAGACATGGGGGCATGGAGAAACAGACACGCACGCACGCACACGCACGGATGTGTACACACGTGCACAAACGCATGTTCATGCGTGTGCACACAACATAGCCCGCACACGAACGCGCACGTGTGCGTGTGCACACTCATACACAGTTCTCTGTGTTTTCTCAAGAATGCTGGTGGCCACTCCTATTTTCGCTCTTCCTCTCTTCAGCCCTTTCTCAGGCTACCCTACTTGTTCTGTGTACATTTGCCCTTTAGGCAAAAGGGCCTCTGCTCACGAGCCTGCACTTGTCAATCACGAGGTCTGGCCTCGGCCAAACACTTTTCCTGTCTGGCTCCACTTCCACATTCTCACATTAACTGCACCTCCGCCCTTTCTCAGGACCCACTGGGATCTGGGCACTCATAGGACCCTCTTGAACACTGCTCCCTGCCCACAGCCTGGGGAACCTGGTAGTCGGGAAAGATGGGCGCCTGACTCCTGTTCAGCATACTTTCCCCCCAATGTATGGTCCGTGACCTAAGTTAAAAATACTTTCCGTCCCCCTCAGTATCTAAAAACCATAGGGAAAATCTCCTTGTTTCTCTGTCGTCTCTGAAGCTGGGGGCGTGACGGTAGCAGGGGGAGGGCAGGGAGAGAAAGAAACAGGAAGCAGAGGGCACCTGAGGGCTGGTCCAGACAGCGATGACCCAGCTCGGGTACTCCACTCAGAGGGCAGCTTAGAGCAATCCCGTCGCGTGGACAGCTTGTACTGATGGAACCCCTCTTGTGCCTGGTACGGTCCGCACCGGAAGGCGTGGGAGGGACAGGCTCAGCCATCCAGCAGCCCGCATCCCACCTGAAGACCAGCCAGAATTCGGTGGGACAAGGGTGATGAGACAGACATAAATCAAACGCCCTGGGAGCCAGGGAGGGAGGGATTCGACAGCCTGGATAGCTGGAGAAGGCAGGTGTGACTTTGAGTTGACCCCTGCGGGTGGAGAAATGGTGGCGTCACAGGCAGAATCCCAGCAGAAGTTTTAGGTTGAGCCTAATCCCCGGGGAGTTGATAATTGGCACGACCAGCCGCCTGAGCAGCTGATCACACAGTTCTGTGACGTGGGGAATAGATGGGCTGAGGTCTCCTTAGTTCTCATCTGAGGGATCAGAATTAGAACCAGGTCTCTCCTCTCTGAGCCCGAAGGCTGATTCACCTCTTCTCTTTCCCAGACCTGAGGGCGCCTGTGAGCGTCTGGATGGGCTTTCTAACTCTGATTGTTTTTGTCTTTTAGCTGCTGGGATATCCCCAGAGCAGGTAAGAGAGTCCCCGAGGTCAGAGCAGAGACACCAGACACCTCTCCCTCACTTCCTTATTTTCCATCTCCCAGGAGCACAAAGGTCCAAATGTATCAGACAAGCCCTGTGGCCAAGTGTCCATCTACTCACGGCCCAGCTGCAAGGGCCGGGGAAGGGGCCCGGTCGTATGCTGGAATCAGCCAGAAGGGAAGAGGGCTTGGGAGGGGGAGATGTGGGAGACTAAGAGGAGAGGGGGGTCCCAGGGGAGCAGAGAGCCACGCGTCCCTCCGTGGAAGAGGAACCCGTGTTTCCTCTCCTAGGTGCTTCAGCCTCCGGAGGGCGACATCTGCTATGCAAACCTGAGCCTGCAGAAGACTGAAAACTCTGGGTCCTCCCAGAAGAAGGCTCCCACGAGGTCCTCTTCCTGCACCCAGGCCAACGCGGGGGAAGTGGAGTATGTCACCATGGTATGTGCTTGGTGGGGCTGCTAGGGGGCTCAGACCGCACCCGCTGTTGTCCCTCCTTTGAGGACCGGCTTTCTCCCGCCCGCGTGGGAGGGTGGGTGCTGGGCAAAGATGCAGCCATCGAGAGGCTTGCTGGCAGAGCTCCTGCGCGCGTTTGGCATTTGAAGTACCTCCACACCAGGTCTTAGCATTGGGAGACTCAGAGCCGCTCAGACACGGTCCTCATGCTGGGCAGGGGAGACCCAGGCAGCCTCAGGGACCTGGGATTCCGTGCAAAATGTGCTGCCCTGGCATGGAATTGAGGGAGAGCGTCTTCTGCCGTGGCCGGAGCTAAAGGGGCCTGGCAGAGTGGAGGGAGGAGGAGCTGGGGGGCCTGGGAGAAGACTCCAGAAGCCCTGGAGGGTCTGTCTCCCCAGGCTCCTCCAAGGTCTCCTCCATCCATGGGCACAGCCTCCTGCCAGCCTCTCTAACCCCGAGGACGTCTTCATTGCAGACTCCCTTTCCCAGGGAGGACATTGCCTATGCAGCTCTGTCTTTGGAAACCTCAGATCAAGAGCCAACCTATAGCAACATGGGGTACCTCATCACCCACATTCCCAGCAGGAGCCATGAGGAACCCACGGAATACAGCACCGTCGGGAAGCCTTAGCCTGCGCTCCAGGGGCCCCTCTCAGACCCACTCGAGGCCTCTGAGCACATTCCTGCTTCGTCTGCTTTCTGCCCGCCCCCCAGTCCCCTCATGGGAACAGCCAGTTCCTGAGGCCTCTGCCTGACGCAGTCAACGTCATGGCCAGCTGTGGTTTGGGCTCGGGGCCTAGTCTCAGGGAGCTTCTGGGAGTTAGACAGGGGTCTTTCCACATCCCTTTCTCTCCCACACAGCTTGGGAGGGGGCTGGGGATATACTCTGGAGCTGCTCAGGGAGCGATCACAGTGATAACGATGATAATAGTAATTCACTTTTATTTATTGCTTATCATGAGTGGCGGACTGAATAATGGTCCTAAAAGTTATTGGCATCTGAACCCTCAGAACCTGTGACTGTTACCTTCTGTGGCATAAGGGACTGTGCAGATATAACAGACTTGAGGATTTGTGGATGGGGAGATTATTCTGGATCATCCAGCTGGGCCCTGAATATAAGCTCAAGGCTTCTTAGAGGAGGGAGGCAAGAAGGTCACAGAGGAGAAGACAGTGTGATGGTGGGAGCAGAGTTCGGAGTGACGCAGCCAGGATCCACAGCACGCTGCAGCCTCCGGGAGCTGGAAAGGCAGGAACGGATCCTCCCCAGAGCCCCCAGAAGGACCAGCCCGGCTGACATCTTGACTTTAGCCCAGTGAAACTGATGTCATACTTCTGGTCTCCAGAATTGTAGAATAAATTTGTATTGTGTTAATGAAGCCATTACATCTGTGGTAATTTGTTACAGCAGTAATAGGAAAAAATATACTATGTAACAGGTACTCTTCCCTAAATGCTTTACCCACAGTAACTAATTTAATCCTGACCACAACCCCAAGAGGACGCCTTTATTATTGTCCCCATTTTACAGAGGAGGAATCTGGGTACACAGAGGTTCAGTGACTTCCCAAATTTTACTGCTAGCAAGTGGATAAATTAGAATTTGAACTTGGGCATTTTGGCTCCAGAGTCTGGAGTCTGGGCCACCACCCTGGACTGTGTGTATAAGGAGGATAATGTGGGGTTTCCCTGGTGGTGCAGTGGTGGAGAGTCCGCCTGCCGATGCAGGGGACACGGGTTCGTGCCCCCCGGTCCGGGAAGATCCCACATGCCGCGGAGCGGCTGGGCCCGTGAGCCATGGCCGCTGAGCCTGCGCGTCCAGAGCCTGTGCTCCGCAACGGGAGAGGCCACAACAGTGGGGGGCCCGCGTACCGCAAAAAAAACAAACAAACAAAAAAAAGGAGGATAGTGTGTGTGTGTGTGTGTGTGTGTGTGTGTGTGTATACACAGCCACTCACACAGGGACAGTCATCGAGTATATACAGACGCTGGACTCGCTGTCTTTATTCTAGGGTCCTGGCAGCTCTCCCTCTGGAGTCCTGAATCTCATCCCAGCTTGCCATCTCCATGGTTACCAAACTAGTCCAGTCCCCGGCCTGGAGTCCCTCCTGTTCTCTGCTCCTGAGGCCATTCTCCTCCCAGCAGCCAGAGGGATCTTTTTAAAGCACAGACCTGATCACTCCCTGCTTGTAACCTTCCAGTGGCTTCTTCCACAGCCCAGGAGGCCCCCAGGATCCATGGGTCCCTGCCTGTCCCTAAGACCCTCTCTCTGGCCACTCTCCCTCTCACTTGCCCTGCTCTGCCCACACTGGACTTTCTTCCATCCTTCTAACGAGATAATACGTGGTCCCTTCTCAGGGCGTTGGCACTTGCTATTCCTTCTTTCTGGAATGGTCTTCCATCGGATATGTGAATAGTTAGGTTTGCCAAAGAGAGAGAAAGGCAGGGAGAGAGGGAGGAAGGGAGAGAGGGAGAAAAGGAGAAAAGGGAATTCCCTGGCGGTCCCGTGGTTAGGACTCGGCACTTTCACTGCCGGCTGCCCTGGTTCAATCCCTGGTCGGGGAACTAAGATCCCGCAAGCCACGTGGTGTGGCAAAAAAAAACAACACCTTATTTTTATTATCACAACTCAGCTCAAATGTTCCCTCCCAGGGTGGCCTTCCCAGACCCCCCTAACAGCAGTGGCCCCTGCTACACCTGTGATTCCTCTCTGCCCCATTGCCCTAAGTAATAGTAGTACTTACTACTTTATGAACTAACTTGTTTATTGGCACATGGGTTTACTGATTCCCCCCTCTCCACCAGGCTGTAGGCTGCCCAAACGTGGGGAATATGTCCTACTCACTGCTGTATCCCCCGTGCCTAGTTTAATGTCAGGTACAGGGTGGGTTCTTGAATATTTATATGTTGACCGAATGAATAAGTAACATGATGGTTCAGACTTGGGAACTCAAGGTGAGCTTTCAGGAGCAGGAGGACCCGTGTCCATCGCTTGAGGAAGGGACCCGTGGGTCACCTGGGCAACCAGACGGATTTCAGGATCCCCTTCCCAGCAGCATGGAGTGGAGAGACTATTTTTCCCCTCCCGAAATGAGAGCGGTGAGGAGCCATGATTCCCCTTGACTGGGGGACAAAGGTCTATTCCTTTGCTAGGGTTTCTTTTGTTTGGGGCTGGAGGGTAGTGTCAGGGAAGGGAGTCATGACTTGGGAAGAGAGGACCAGCTCTGCCTGGGGGTCACAGGCAAGTGCCCCAGCAGGTATTCGGGCCATAGGGATGTTTAGTGGGCCATTATCAGTGTGTCCTGGGGTTTCCCCAACTTCTCACAGCTCTGGACATCCCAAGTAGTCTGGCGGAGGTGGCCTTAGCGGATGGCCATCTCATCTCGGCATGGGCTGCTCTTTGTTCCTGCTCCCACGCCCTGAAAGATGATTCCCTAGAATCTCAAGAGCTTTATCATCCTGGGGGAGTTTACGGAGCCCAAGCAAGCTTAAATGTTCTTGGGCTTGGTCACTTGAGCTGAGTGGGTCAGAGTAAGAGTGTTTTTGACCCAGGCTGTTTTAAGATTTACAGAGCAAGAAGTGCCTGTAGAGAGACCTTTAAATGAAAAAGTTCAAAGCAGAACAAAATGAGAGTGAACTGAGCTCTATGAATAAGTCATAAGAGACGGTCACTTTCTGAATGGCGTCTCTGCGCCATTTTAACTGTTGTGCGTGAAGTGCCTTTATTGCTGAGTTTTTAAGCAGCCCGGACAAAATAGAATCGCTCAGTACAAGTTTCTGTTGGATTGTAAGGAACTCATCTTCTCTGGAATCTACCACAGATGCTAGTAAAGATTTACTGTCGTGAAACTTGTGACATATCTAGGAACACAGACTAGTATTCAGCTCAGTTTGATTTGGCTGGAGGAGTCTGGTTGCTTCTTCTTCCTCTTCTTTTTTTTTTCATTTTTATTGGAGAATAACTGCACCACAAGGTTGTGTTAGTTTCTGCCGTACAATGAAATGAATCAGCTATATGTATACCTATATCCCCTCCCTCTTGGACTTCCCTCCCACCAGCCCCCCATCCTGACTTTGTCTGGATGGTGGATATGGGCTGGATGTGGGAGGTCCTGGCCGCCTGGCTGAACCGAGGAAAGGTAAATCAGCTTAGAAGACAGATTCACTGTGATTCACACTTTTAATTGCCTCATTCAAGCTTTAAAAAAGCGTCTACCAGATTTATCGCTGGATGTAATGTTTTTATCCCAGATTCCAGCCATCTGGATGGGTGGCTGTCTGAAAAGAGACCTTTTCATGTCCTTTAGAGATATAGTTGAGTAGCCCATGATATTTGTGAAATTTGTCCAGTTCATTCTATAGCTGGATGGAGCAGATTTCTGACTGGTGGTCCTCACAGGAGGCATTTAGGTTCTTTAGGTTTGGGGTCATGACTACAGGACTCTGCCCTGAATCCAGCCCGATTTGTTCAGTCCTGAGAGCGCTGGGGAAGTAGTCAGGGTGGGGGAAGGGAGGCAAACATGTGCAAGAGGTTTGAAGGGAAATCGTTTCATAATGTTTATAGACTGGCATCTAGGTGTTGTCTCAACTGTATCCGGCTGCTTCATAAAGACTTTGCTAAGGCAGACTTTGGGCTGTGGGCTAGCACCTTTATCGCAAGAGAGAGAAAGTTCAGATAAGGTTCTGCTGATCTGAGTGAGGGTGGCATTTACCATTTTCCAGGAAAGCACATTCTGTTAAGACAAACTCCAAGATATTTAACCACTCAGTTCTGGTTGAGTGCCCAATTATTTATAACCTGACTAAAGCTTCCTGGGTTTCCCTCCTTTGCTTTTTGAATTATTAATATTTAAAGATTCCACTTTATAAAAATTGGAGGGTTTGGATAGTCTCCTTTTGAGAACTATGTATATATTGCTGGCTTTCAGAAGACAGAGCCCTTTTTAAAAAATTGAAGTGTAGTTGATTTCTGCTGTACAACAAAGTGATTCAGTTATACATATTTTTTATATATATATATATATATACACACATATATATATCTTCTTTTTTCATATTCTTTTCCATTATGGTTTATCACAGGATATTGAATATAGTTCCCTGTGCTAGACAGTAGGACCTTGTGGTTTACCCATTCTATATATAATAGTTTGCATCTGCTAACCCCAAACTCCCAATCTTTCCCTCTCCCACCTTCCCTCCCCCTTGGCAAACAAGTCTGTTCTCTATGGACAGAGCCCTTTTGAGAGTCAGCTGAGGGAGAAAAATATACTGCACTGGCAATCTTCAAAATACATGGCCTTTAGCAGGAAGGGCCAGGAAGGGCCAGGCAGCTAACATCAGTTGATTTCATGTATCAACAATTTTTTAGATCAGGAGGGACTGATACAGTAGTCAGCCTTTTATTTTTTCAAGTAGGTGCATTCTTTTTTTTTTTTTTTTTTTTTTTTTTTTTCGGTACGCGGGCCTCTCACTGCTGTGGCCTCTCCCGTTGTGGAGCACAGGCTCC
>NC_041227.1:126927476-126955864 GCF_002837175.3 Physeter macrocephalus
CCTCCCGGACCGGGGCACGAACCCACGTCCCCTGCATCGGCAGGCGGACTCTCAACCACTGCGCCACCGGGGAAGCCCCCTCAATCCTGTTTTTTATTAGTTTATTAATTGTTTCATTTTAAGTTATAAAATATTTGGTGCATACTGTATGTTTATATAGGATGCAGATATGTTATAAAGGTTAGGGAAGCAAACACCTCATGTTCACAACCTTAATGAAGAAATGGAACATTACGAAATCCACTGAAGCCTTCCACTCACTGTTTGTCTTTGTTTTCTTCCAAGGAAGAATGTGCTTGCCTAAGGTGGCTCTGAGGGCGCATCTCAACACTTGGCCCATTCTCCTTGCCTTCATGTTAATTACCAAAGCCATCAGATAGCTGGTCTACATTATGCAGCATTCATACTAAGTTAACAAATCTATGCAACTCTTCCTGCATTAATACGACTTTTCTCCCCCAGTAAACCTACAAGCCAATGCTTAATTGTGCCTATGTGCTCTTTAAAGATCTGGTGATGGGTTTGTCCCTGGGGGAGCAAACACATTGAGCTTCCTTCTGGCATGCCCATGCAGAATGCTCCCCTCTGTCAAGGATGGTGAGGGTTTCTGTGACAAGGAAGCACCAGGTCACAACCCTTGGTCTCAGCCACACGGCCCAGTGCCAGCCCTCTGGTCATTGGAAGGAGCTGCAAAGTTCAGACGATGTACTCATTTCAAAAGTTCACACAGCCTTTGCAAGATTTGTAATAAACCACAAAAGCAGAAGGACTAAATGCCAGAGACCCTTGTCCTCCCACTGAAACACCCTGATGTCTGTCGGATGGCAAAGGAAAGCAGAACCAGCAGAGAAGTATTTTACCTAAAAATATCTGAGACAGGAGAACAGACGTGAAAGTGGAGGTAAAATGAAGGAGATTCTTCCCTGGAGCTGTCTTGGTGTCAGTAAATCTTGGCTTTCTTTCCTGGGGTTGTTATCTTGCAGTTGTTTTTTAAATTTTTTTTAAATTTTGAAATTTTTATTGAAGTATAGTTGATTTACAGTGTTGTGTTAATTTCAGGTATGATTCAGTTATATATATATATATATGTACATATATTCTTTTTCAGACTCTTTTCCATTATAGGTTATTACAAGATATTGAATACAGTTCACTGTGCTATACAGTAGGTCCTTGTCATTTATCTATCGCAGTTGTTTGTTTTTTTTTTCATATATATTTTTTTGGCCGTGCTGTGTGGCATGTGGGATCTTAGTTTCTTGACCAGGGATCGAACCTGTGCCCCCCACAGTGGAAGCTCGGAGTCTTAACCACTGGACCGGCCAGGGAAGTCCCAGCAGTGGGTTTGTTTTTTTTTTAATTTAATTTAATTTATTTTTTATACAGCAGGTTCATATCAGTCATCTATTTCACACATATTAGTGTACACATGTCAGTCCCAGTCTCCCAAGTCACCCCACCACCCCCCCCCCCCCCCCCCCCCCCCCCCCCCCCCCCCCCCCCCCCCCCCCCCCCCCCCCCCCCCCCCCCCCCCCCCCCCCCCCCCCCCCCCCCCCCCCCCCCCCCCCCCCCCCCCCCCCCCCCCCCCCCCCCCCCCCCCCCCCCCCCCCCCCCCCCCCCCCCCCCCCCCCCCCCCCCCCCCCCCCCCCCCCCCCCCCCCCCCCCCCCCCCCCCCCCCCCCCCCCCCCCCCCCCCCCCCCCCCCCCCCCCCCCCCCCCCCCCCCCCCCCCCCCCCCCCCCCCCCCCCCCCCCCCCCCCCCCCCCCCCCCCCCCCCCCCCCCCCCCCCCCCCCCCCCCCCCCCCCCCCCCCCCCCCCCCCCCCCCCCCCCCCCCCCCCCCCCCCCCCCCCCCCCCCCCCCCCCCCCCCCCCCCCCCCCCCCCCCCCCCCCCCCCCCCCCCCCCCCCCCCCCCCCCCCCCCCCCCCCCCCCCCCCCCCCCCCCCCCCCCCCCCCCCCCCCCCCCCCCCCCCCCCCCCCCCCCCCCCCCCCCCCCCCCCCCCCCCCCCCCCCCCCCCCCCCCCCCCCCCCCCCCCCCCCCCCCCCCCCCCCCCCCCCCCCCCCCCCCCCCCCCCCCCCCCCCCCCCCCCCCCCCCCCCCCCCCCCCCCCCCCCCCCCCCCCCCCCCCCCCCCCCCCCCCCCCCCCCCCCCCCCCCCCCCCCCCCCCCCCCCCCCCCCCCCCCCCCCCCCCCCCCCCCCCCCCCCCCCCCCCCCCCCCCCCCCCCCCCCCCCCCCCCCCCCCCCCCCCCCCCCCCCCCCCCCCCCCCCCCCCCCCCCCCCCCCCCCCCCCCCCCCCCCCCCCCCCCCCCCCCCCCCCCCCCCCCCCCCCCCCCCCCCCCCCCCCCCCCCCCCCCCCCCCCCCCCCCCCCCCCCCCCCCCCCCCCCCCCCCCCCCCCCCCCCCCCCCCCCCCCCCCCCCCCCCCCCCCCCCCCCCCCCCCCCCCCCCCCCCCCCCCCCCCCCCCCCCCCCCCCCCCCCCCCCCCCCCCCCCCCCCCCCCCCCCCCCCCCCCCCCCCCCCCCCCCCCCCCCCCCCCCCCCCCCCCCCCCCCCCCCCCCCCCCCCCCCCCCCCCCCCCCCCCCCCCCCCCCCCCCCCCCCCCCCCCCCCCCCCCCCCCCCCCCCCCCCCCCCCCCCCCCCCCCCCCCCCCCCCCCCCCCCCCCCCCCCCCCCCCCCCCCCCCCCCCCCCCCCCCCCCCCCCCCCCCCCCCCCCCCCCCCCCCCCCCCCCCCCCCCCCCCCCCCCCCCCCCCCCCCCCCCCCCCCCCCCCCCCCCCCCCCCCCCCCCCCCCCCCCCCCCCCCCCCCCCCCCCCCCCCCCCCCCCCCCCCCCCCCCCCCCCCCCCCCCCCCCCCCCCCCCCCCCCCCCCCCCCCCCCCCCCCCCCCCCCCCCCCCCCCCCCCCCCCCCCCCCCCCCCCCCCCCCCCCCCCCCCCCCCCCCCCCCCCCCCCCCCCCCCCCCCCCCCCCCCCCCCCCCCCCCCCCCCCCCCCCCCCCCCCCCCCCCCCCCCCCCCCCCCCCCCCCCCCCCCCCCCCCCCCCCCCCCCCCCCCCCCCCCCCCCCCCCCCCCCCCCCCCCCCCCCCCCCCCCCCCCCCCCCCCCCCCCCCCCCCCCCCCCCCCCCCCCCCCCCCCCCCCCCCCCCCCCCCCCCCCCCCCCCCCCCCCCCCCCCCCCCCCCCCCCCCCCCCCCCCCCCCCCCCCCCCCCCCCCCCCCCCCCCCCCCCCCCCCCCCCCCCCCCCCCCCCCCCCCCCCCCCCCCCCCCCCCCCCCCCCCCCCCCCCCCCCCCCCCCCCCCCCCCCCCCCCCCCCCCCCCCCCCCCCCCCCCCCCCCCCCCCCCCCCCCCCCCCCCCCCCCCCCCCCCCCCCCCCCCCCCCCCCCCCCCCCCCCCCCCCCCCCCCCCCCCCCCCCCCCCCCCCCCCCCCCCCCCCCCCCCCCCCCCCCCCCCCCCCCCCCCCCCCCCCCCCCCCCCCCCCCCCCCCCCCCCCCCCCCCCCCCCCCCCCCCCCCCCCCCCCCCCCCCCCCCCCCCCCCCCCCCCCCCCCCCCCCCCCCCCCCCCCCCCCCCCCCCCCCCCCCCCCCCCCCCCCCCCCCCCCCCCCCCCCCCCCCCCCCCCCCCCCCCCCCCCCCCCCCCCCCCCCCCCCCCCCCCCCCCCCCCCCCCCCCCCCCCCCCCCCCCCCCCCCCCCCCCCCCCCCCCCCCCCCCCCCCCCCCCCCCCCCCCCCCCCCCCCCCCCCCCCCCCCCCCCCCCCCCCCCCCCCCCCCCCCCCCCCCCCCCCCCCCCCCCCCCCCCCCCCCCCCCCCCCCCCCCCCCCCCCCCCCCCCCCCCCCCCCCCCCCCCCCCCCCCCCCCCCCCCCCCCCCCCCCCCCCCCCCCCCCCCCCCCCCCCCCCCCCCCCCCCCCCCCCCCCCCCCCCCCCCCCCCCCCCCCCCCCCCCCCCCCCCCCCCCCCCCCCCCCCCCCCCCCCCCCCCCCCCCCCCCCCCCCCCCCCCCCCCCCCCCCCCCCCCCCCCCCCCCCCCCCCCCCCCCCCCCCCCCCCCCCCCCCCCCCCCCCCCCCCCCCCCCCCCCCCCCCCCCCCCCCCCCCCCCCCCCCCCCCCCCCCCCCCCCCCCCCCCCCCCCCCCCCCCCCCCCCCCCCCCCCCCCCCCCCCCCCCCCCCCCCCCCCCCCCCCCCCCCCCCCCCCCCCCCCCCCCCCCCCCCCCCCCCCCCCCCCCCCCCCCCCCCCCCCCCCCCCCCCCCCCCCCCCCCCCCCCCCCCCCCCCCCCCCCCCCCCCCCCCCCCCCCCCCCCCCCCCCCCCCCCCCCCCCCCCCCCCCCCCCCCCCCCCCCCCCCCCCCCCCCCCCCCCCCCCCCCCCCCCCCCCCCCCCCCCCCCCCCCCCCCCCCCCCCCCCCCCCCCCCCCCCCCCCCCCCCCCCCCCCCCCCCCCCCCCCCCCCCCCCCCCCCCCCCCCCCCCCCCCCCCCCCCCCCCCCCCCCCCCCCCCCCCCCCCCCCCCCCCCCCCCCCCCCCCCCCCCCCCCCCCCCCCCCCCCCCCCCCCCCCCCCCCCCCCCCCCCCCCCCCCCCCCCCCCCCCCCCCCCCCCCCCCCCCCCCCCCCCCCCCCCCCCCCCCCCCCCCCCCCCCCCCCCCCCCCCCCCCCCCCCCCCCCCCCCCCCCCCCCCCCCCCCCCCCCCCCCCCCCCCCCCCCCCCCCCCCCCCCCCCCCCCCCCCCCCCCCCCCCCCCCCCCCCCCCCCCCCCCCCCCCCCCCCCCCCCCCCCCCCCCCCCCCCCCCCCCCCCCCCCCCCCCCCCCCCCCCCCCCCCCCCCCCCCCCCCCCCCCCCCCCCCCCCCCCCCCCCCCCCCCCCCCCCCCCCCCCCCCCCCCCCCCCCCCCCCCCCCCCCCCCCCCCCCCCCCCCCCCCCCCCCCCCCCCCCCCCCCCCCCCCCCCCCCCCCCCCCCCCCCCCCCCCCCCCCCCCCCCCCCCCCCCCCCCCCCCCCCCCCCCCCCCCCCCCCCCCCCCCCCCCCCCCCCCCCCCCCCCCCCCCCCCCCCCCCCCCCCCCCCCCCCCCCCCCCCCCCCCCCCCCCCCCCCCCCCCCCCCCCCCCCCCCCCCCCCCCCCCCCCCCCCCCCCCCCCCCCCCCCCCCCCCCCCCCCCCCCCCCCCCCCCCCCCCCCCCCCCCCCCCCCCCCCCCCCCCCCCCCCCCCCCCCCCCCCCCCCCCCCCCCCCCCCCCCCCCCCCCCCCCCCCCCCCCCCCCCCCCCCCCCCCCCCCCCCCCCCCCCCCCCCCCCCCCCCCCCCCCCCCCCCCCCCCCCCCCCCCCCCCCCCCCCCCCCCCCCCCCCCCCCCCCCCCCCCCCCCCCCCCCCCCCCCCCCCCCCCCCCCCCCCCCCCCCCCCCCCATCTTCTTTTTTCATATTCTTTTCCATTATGATTTATCACAGGATATTGAATATAGTTCCCTGTGCTAGACAGTAGGACCTTGTGGTTTACCCATTCTATATATAATAGTTTGCATCTGCTAACCCCAAACTCCCAATCTTTCCCTCTCCCACCTTCCCTCCCCCTTGGCAAACAAGTCTGTTCTCTATGGACAGAGCCCTTTTGAGAGTCAGCTGAGGGAGAAAAATATACTGCACTGGCAATCTTCAAAATACATGGCCTTTAGCAGGAAGGGCCAGGAAGGGCCAGGCAGCTAACATCAGTTGATTTCATGTATCAACAATTTTTTAGATCAGGAGGGACTGATACAGTAGTCAGCCTTTTATTTTTTCAAGTAGGTGCATTCTTTTTTTTTTTTTTTTTTTTTTTTTTTTGCGGTACGCGGGCCTCTCACTGCTGTGGCCTCTCCCGTTGTGGAGCACAGGCTCCGGACGCGCAGGCTCAGCGGCCATGGCTCACGGGCCCAGCCGCTCCGCGGCCTGTGGGATCCTCCCGGACCGGGGCACGAACCCACGTCCCCTGCATCGGCAGGCGGACTCTCAACCACTGCGCCACCGGGGAAGCCCCCTCAATCCTGTTTTTTATTAGTTTATTAATTGTTTCATTTTAAGTTATAAAATATTTGGTGCATACTGTATGTTTATATAGGATGCAGATATGTTATAAAGGTTAGGGAAGCAAACACCTCATGTTCACAACCTTAATGAAGAAATGGAACATTACGAAATCCACTGAAGCCTTCCACTCACTGTTTGTCTTTGTTTTCTTCCAAGGAAGAATGTGCTTGCCTAAGGTGGCTCTGAGGGCGCATCTCAACACTTGGCCCATTCTCCTTGCCTTCATGTTAATTACCAAAGCCATCAGATAGCTGGTCTACATTATGCAGCATTCATACTAAGTTAACAAATCTATGCAACTCTTCCTGCATTAATACGACTTTTCTCCCCCAGTAAACCTACAAGCCAATGCTTAATTGTGCCTATGTGCTCTTTAAAGATCTGGTGATGGGTTTGTCCCTGGGGGAGCAAACACATTGAGCTTCCTTCTGGCATGCCCATGCAGAATGCTCCCCTCTGTCAAGGATGGTGAGGGTTTCTGTGACAAGGAAGCACCAGGTCACAACCCTTGGTCTCAGCCACACGGCCCAGTGCCAGCCCTCTGGTCATTGGAAGGAGCTGCAAAGTTCAGACGATGTACTCATTTCAAAAGTTCACACAGCCTTTGCAAGATTTGTAATAAACCACAAAAGCAGAAGGACTAAATGCCAGAGACCCTTGTCCTCCCACTGAAACACCCTGATGTCTGTCGGATGGCAAAGGAAAGCAGAACCAGCAGAGAAGTATTTTACCTAAAAATATCTGAGACAGGAGAACAGACGTGAAAGTGGAGGTAAAATGAAGGAGATTCTTCCCTGGAGCTGTCTTGGTGTCAGTAAATCTTGGCTTTCTTTCCTGGGGTTGTTATCTTGCAGTTGTTTTTTAAATTTTTTTTAAATTTTGAAATTTTTATTGAAGTATAGTTGATTTACAGTGTTGTGTTAATTTCAGGTATGATTCAGTTATATATATATATATATATGTACATATATTCTTTTTCAGACTCTTTTCCATTATAGGTTATTACAAGATATTGAATACAGTTCACTGTGCTATACAGTAGGTCCTTGTCATTTATCTATCGCAGTTGTTTGTTTTTTTTTTCATATATATTTTTTTGGCCGTGCTGTGTGGCATGTGGGATCTTAGTTTCTTGACCAGGGATCGAACCTGTGCCCCCCACAGTGGAAGCTCGGAGTCTTAACCACTGGACCGGCCAGGGAAGTCCCAGCAGTGGGTTTGTTTTTTTTTTAATTTAATTTAATTTATTTTTTATACAGCAGGTTCATATCAGTCATCTATTTTACACATATTAGTGTACACATGTCAGTCCCAGTCTCCCAAGTCACCCCCCCCCCCCCCCCCCCCCCCCCCCCCCCCCCCCCCCCCCCCCCCCCCCGACCCACCCCGCCGCCACCTTCCCCCCTTGGTGTCCGCATGTTTGTTCTCTACGTCTGTGTCTCTATTTCCGCCCTGCAAACCGGTTCATCTGTACCATTTTTCCAGGTTCCACGTATATGCATTAATATACGATATTTGTTTTTCTCTTTCTGACTTACTTCACTCTGTGTGACAGCCGCAGTGGGGTTCTGACAGAGGCAAATTCCCAGGGGATGATGTAGCTCCCGAGCCCCGGTTAACAGGGGCTCACTGCACCAGGCCCACCTTCCAATGATGTCTGGGCAGCTCTGGAGGCAGAGTCCTGAATCTGCTTCGTGTCCCCCACTGGCATCAACTGCTCTTCGGTGTCTGTCCGGGGCTAGGAAGAGATGGTTGCCAGGGCCGCACTAGAATTTGGGGAGGTCAGCAACAGAAGGGGCTTGAGGTAGCTTCCAGTGTAAGCTTTTGTTTCCTGTGGACCCCGGTGGTCCAAGATGGGACATGCCAGCATGATAACGGGGAGGAGTTCAGGGCCTGAGGTCAGACGCCCCGGGTTGGGGTTCTGTCTTTTTCTTCTTTCTTTCTTTCTTCCTTTCTTCCTTCCTTCCTTCCTTTCTTCCTTTCTTTCTTCTTTCTCTCTCTCTCCCTTCCTTCCTCCTTCCTTCCTTCTTTCCTTCTTTCCTTCCTTCCTTCCTTCGTTTCTTTTTCTTTCTTTCTTTTTTTGTGGCCCCACCGCATGGCATGTGAGATCTTAGTTCTCCAACCAGGGATTGAACCTGTGCTTCTCACAGTGGAAGCGTGGAGTCTTAACCACTGGACCGCCAGGGAAGTCCCGGGGTTCTGTCTTTTTCTCATTTATTTGCTGGGTGGCCTTGGACAATCATAGATGTGTCTCGGGGTCTTTTCAGTCCTCTGCAAGATCGCGTTTAACCAGAGTGCCACAGACCCTCTAGCTTGTGATCTCAAGGTAACCTTCTGGTTCCCAGTGTGGAATAGCGTAGGCCCCGCTGATGTCTTTCCAGGCGACCCCAGCTCTCTCTGAGAGGTCCCTCAGGAGCTACTGCCACACACCCAGTAGAAGCTCCTTTAAGGCTTTTTTAAAGGCAAAATGTTAGCATTTAGTTAATATGGATGGTGGGTACATGGGCATTTCTTTTTTGTTGTGCTAGTCTCTGTATCTTTTGTTAAGCTTCAAAATTTCAGAATTAACAATGAATTTTCATGTATCCGTACAATGGAATATCATGTAGTCATTAAAAAAATGTGGATGACAAAATGCCTGTTCTAAATATATATACACACACACAGATACATATATATACACACACACATATCACATATGTATATGCACACATATATACACACATACATATATATACACACACACACACGTATACGTAGATATATTCAGAGTGCAATTCCATTTTTATTTAAGGTAGGTGTTCTGAAGCAGTGGCATCACAGTAACTTTTTTCTTTGCTTTGCTTTTCTCAAATTTGTAATTAAACATGTATTAATAATAATGGCTCCCATTATTAACTGATAGCCACCAATAAAAGCTGACTGTTCACCCAACACCATGCTCAAGTCACAAACACAAGTCTCGTTTACTTCTCCCCCAGCCTATGTGGCGGCCACTTACCCCCAGGGGCCTGCCCGAGGCTGGGGCCTCGCTTATCCCCCCTCGGACGTTCTGATCTGCCTGCCATGCCATGTTTCCTGCCGCTCCCGGCCCTCGCAGACTGCTCTTCTGCCGGGCCATTCTTTGCCAGTGACCACCGCTGCTGACACAGTGATGGCCCTGGGGAGGGGTACAGCTCAGTCCTCAGCCATTCTGCCGGGAGCGTAAGATAGCCCTTTTCTAACTCCTTACAGCTCATCTGAAGCCAGGCGTGGGGTGAGGCCAAGAGAAAGGCGATACGCCCCAAAGCATAGCTCAGAACTACTGCAGACACCTGCGCTCAGACCCTCCAGGGCTTCCTATTTGACAGTAGGAATGGTTATATAACTTGTGGGTCTCAGCACAAAATAAAAACATGGGGCTCCTTGTACCAAAATTAATACTCTCAAGATGGTGACAGCAGAGTATTAAAACAATCACGGAGCCCTTCCAAATGTAGGGCCCAGGTTGCACCCTCATGACACTTGCCTTGTTTGGCAGCCTTCTGTCTCACTTCTCATCTGCCTTCCTGAGTCCAATCCAGGCATCTTCACACCACCTGATTCTGATCCCAAAATGAGGAGGAAGAACTTTCCTTCATTCCAGCCTGAGCTTCACCTCCTGTATCCTCATCCCCGCCCCCCCTTCCCCCACCCCAATCAGCTTCCTCCCTGGGTGACTGAAAGTTGAAAGTTGGGTCATCTTCCTCCATAGGAAAATCTACTCCCACCCGCAGGGTGAGGTCTGGCTCCACAGCCCCAGGAAACCAATCCCTTTATAGGGTGACGTCAGTTCATTTCCTGAGTCTGGTTGCTAAGAAACTAAGTTGGATTAGTCAGTCTTAAGTGACACCATGAGTGGGACACAACTAGCCCAATTTAGATGGGAGAGTGACAAGTTCAGTTCATTTCTTTTCCAATCACTTCTCACTAAAACATTTAAAAGACACTGTTACCCAACCTCCGCTGGGATTACCATAGGGACATCCGTCATTGCATGACGAGCCCACAGCTTACATCACCCCCATTTTCCTTGGAAATTGCTCTCTTCCACTCTCCATTGACAGGGAATGGGCAGCACAGACTCTGCCTTCGGGGTGGACATGTGACCTATCTCAGCCCAATGAGCGTGAGATCTAGGACTTTAGCTGAAACAGGAAGCTGTGAGGATGTGAGCTTGGAGCTGCTGGCAACCATGTGACCCCAGGAGGAGGTTGTAATTAAAGTTGAACCGGAGGGAAGAATGTTGAGGGACAGAGAGAGCGAGGCTGCTGGTACCATTGTCCGAGTGCCCACATCCAACCGAGCCGGATGTCAGCAGCATCTCCAGGCTCACCAGCGAATTCTCTTTTTGGCTTAAGATGGTTTGAGTTGTTTTTGTCACTGGCAATCAAAAGGGTCCTGAGCACAGAGCTGCCCTTTCACAGGCAGTAATCATGTCTGTGCTGCTTATGCTCCGTGCTGTGGAAATCAAATGTGACAACTTAGGTGCAACTGCTCTGCAGACTGCAAAGGGCTTTTGAATGGAATGACCAGGGAAGGTCAGTCAGCTGATGCAGAGCCAGGACAACACCCTGAGCCCAGTTCTCTTTTATTGCTAATGAGCTGCCTCCTGCTCTAAGAAAATCAGTGAAAAGGGCAAGTGGTGGATGGAGCAGGTGGCAGACAGGGCAGGGAGTGGGCAGGATAGTTGGTGGACAGGACAGGGGTGAACAGAGCAGGGTTTAGATGAGAAGAAAGTGGACAGGACAAGAGGTGGTCAGGGACTACTCTGTGTGGCCTTCTCATGCGTTTGTGGTGTCTATGATATCTGGGGGAGACCTGGCTTTTCAGGCATAGGCAGGGCAGAGTAAAGGTCTTGGAGGGCATGACCCCAGAGCTCACCTGGCCCCTCACTTCTGTCTTTCCAAAGCCTCTCTTCATGCATCAGCTTGTCATCCCAAGGGGTCAGGGCCCTGGCCTTTTTTTTTTTTTTTTTTGCCACTTGTGTCACTTTCATCCAACACAGTACTGTAAGTTGCAGCCAGAACAATCAGACAACTATTACAGATCAGACAAGAAAAATAAATAAAATAATCCAAATCAAAAAAGGGCCCTGGCATTTTTGAGTTTGGATGTTTTTTTGGCTCAGATCTTTAGAGACCCTGAGGGAGGGGTACCAGCTTTGTTTCTCTGAATCTGACTCTGCCATGCTTGGGCCACGGATCTTTGCTCTGGGCACTTCGCAGAACAAACCCCTTCCTTTTTTGGATGTGGACTTGAAGGGATACCTGTCTTGGGTGCCCAGAGCCATTCTGGCCTTCAGAGGTGGGGCCCTTTCCTGGAGCTGTGGAGTTTACAGCCTTTCGGATCAGTGACTGAATCAGGATCCAGAACTTGGCAGCCTGAGAGAGCTGCAAGTATTTGACCTGGTCCCCTACTTCCCACCATGTGAGACGAGAGGTCTCTGACCTTTGAGAAGTCTTCATGGGCACTGACGTCCATGTGTCAACATGGGCTACAGTCAGATATGGTCTGAGTCCTCTGTGCCAGCCAGCTAAGCCACCCAGCCTGCCAGACTCAGCTCCTTGGGGTGGGGAATGGGTCTTATGCCTGGACCCTCAGGGACACATGACACCCGGCAGACGTTTGCTGATTCCCAAGATTCTCAACCAAATATCCAGTTTCAAGGGGAGCATGTGGAATGGGGCAGTGGTGGGATATAAGGAAATGACTGCAATCACCTTTTTTCTCTTTCGTGGTCTCTCCCCCGAAACCCACATCCCTAAGGCCCTGACGTGGGCCCTGAGCGAGATGGAGGCAGATTGGTGGGATAACAGCTGGGGAAGCAGCCTTCCCCCACCTTCCTCTCTCCCCATCACCAGGTCAAGTCCAGGGCATTCTCAAACTCAAAGGCAAGTGGTCCCTATAGGAGTGCTGGAAACTGGATATCTGGGGAGAATAGAATGCCCACCTGCCTTAAGTCACAGTTAAACACAGTCAAGGGAGGCAGAGGTCAGTGTGGAGAGGACCCGAGGGTCGGAGGGGCAGACGGGTTGTAGATTGAGGCTGGCCTTGTAGTGTAGCCAGCCGTCAAACCATATCAGCCTGATATCTTTAAACATCTGAGTTCTCCAAGTCTCTCTCTCTCTCTTTTTTTTTTCCCTGAATTTCATGCTTAGCAAACCATCCCCTGATTATAATGTGGCTTGGCATCTAGGACAATACCTCAGTTTTGTGAGTTTGATTAACACAAGCCTGCCTGGAGATATGGTTCCACTCTTTTTTGTTTTATTTTGCATTTTTTGGCTTTTATTTTTAATGCTTTTTTGAGATGGATCCACCCTTGAGTGAGTGAACAAAACTCATCTCTGATCCTACAGAGCTGGGGACACCCTGAAGTGATGACAATCTGTGAGCCCCTTGGAGAAACCCTTTGCCCTCTCCTGACTCTACCTCTTTGCATTTCCAGCTTGCTGGGGTTTGAATCTGGGCTCTGCCACTTATTAGCTGGATGACCTTAGGTAAGTTTCTTAATGTCTATGTGCCTCAGTCTACTCATCTGTAAAATGAGATTAAAATAGGGTTTTTGGGGCTTCCCTGGTGGCTCAGTGGTTAAGAACCCTCCTGCCAATGCAGGGGACACAGGTTCGATCCCTGGTCCGGGAAGATCCCACATGCCACGGAGCAACTAAGCTCATGCGCCACAACTACTGAGCCCGCGCGCCACAACTACTGAAGCCTGTGTGCCTAGAGCCTGTGCTCCGCAACAAGAGAAGCCACCGTGATGAGAAGCCCATGCACTGCAACAAAGAGTAGCCCCCGCTCGCCGCAACTAGAGAAAGCCCGCGCGCAGCAACGAAGACCCAACGCAGCCAAAAATAAATAAATACATTTATTTAAAAAAAAATAGGGTTGTTGTAGGACTGAAGGATATAAAGTGCTTAGCACAGTGCCTGACACATACGTGCCATGTAAGGCTCTGTTGTTATTGTCTGAATTCCCATAATGCCTACAGGCTGTGAACCTTGAGCAAGTAACTATTTTTTTTTCCATCTGGCTTTCATTTCTTTATTTATAACATGGAATTAATAATAACATCTACTGGAAAAAGCATGGGGTAAGAGTAAAGTGTCATAGCATTTATTACAGTTTTTTGTAAAACCTATAAACTATAATGCTCCACAAATGAACCATTTGTCTTTATTTTTATCATTTATTATTAACAATTGTTAGTCTTACTGGGCCCCTCTAGAATATAGTGCAGATGATTTTAATACTTAGTTCATAGCCTAATGAAACCTGGGAAGGGGACCAGAGAAGAGGGAAGAATCTGGGCAAAGAGAAGGCTCGCCACCGCTCCCACAGAGGGAGGAGGGTCCTGAGGAGCTGGAGGGGGTCTCTGCCTCTTCTGTGCTGAGCCCCTACCAGCAGCTGCGTTCCCTCGCAGAGGTTAAGTGGCTTCTCCATGTGAAGTTGGGAGGGGCTGGAAGAAGTAGTTGCCAATTCCTGACTGTCCCCTGGGGGTATCGCTCTGATAGAGGGCAGAGCCGCTTTTTAAAAAGCAGAGTTGCCAGCAGTGGTGTGGATGCAAAACTCAAATGGCGGAGGGAAGAAGAAGAGGGAAAACTCTTGCTTTGCCTTTAAAAGGCTCGTACCAACAAAAGAAGAGACAAAGAATAAGAACACCTCGTCACTGGCCCTGCCTATACCTTGTGAGAGGAGGTGTGTGTGTGTGTGTGTTTGTGTGTGTGTGTGTGCTTAAACACAACTTGGTTCAAGACACCTGAAAGCATACCTATGGCATTTACATAAGCACAAATTATTAAAAATACACCCTTATGTTGATGGGTAAAAACTGTCGGCTAATAAGCAGAAATGCAAATAAGAAGGGAGGGAGAAGACTTTGGCATCGAGGTCAGGGAAATAAGAATCATTTGCTGGGGGAATTTTGAGTTCTGCTTGTTTCAACAGCTATATTATTTTCACTGCACTGCTTAGGACCTTGCTAACTTCGGGAGCGCGTGAGGTCGGGGAGGCTTTGAGGGGTGCAATCAGGGGTTAAGATTTCCAGATCTGTTGTCTGCTGCTGTCTTGGAGGTCTCTCATGTGTCCCCAGAAAACCTCCGCTGCTTGGCAGATGGGAGGATTGTCCAGGGCTGTTCCATCTGGGGAGGTACATTGCCTGGGCTCTCTGCTAGGTAGCAAAGGAGCTGTGATCTCCATTCTCACCTGGAATCTCCAAGGATTGTTTCTCTTGCGTGAGAGAGGAGGATAGAAACAAGGAGCGTGCTGGGATAAACTTAGAGCCACTTCAAATGTCCATTTCCACAATTTCCTAGCCTGGCGCTCACCTCTGGCTGTTTACTTCCAGCAAAGCTGGATTTCCTGTCCTGAAGATGAAGGAAGGCATAGCCCTTTCCCAGAACACCTCACAAGAGAAACATTAGCATAGCAACACTAGTGAGTTTCAGAAGTTTCTTCACAAAGGGTCCCAGGAATTCTAAATTAGAGGGAAGAGTGCTTGGAGAGGGAAGCCTGAGAGTTTGGAAAATGGCTTTGAGACATTGGACAGAGTCAGGGTCATTTCCTGCTAAGGTTATGCAGGAGAACCAGCCAGCATCGCTCCCCATGCTAGCTGGCTGGCTGGGATCTGGGCGGCACTGACGAATTAGCCAAAGGAGTCCCAGATGGTCAGAGATTGTTAATGATGTAGCATACACATTTGTTTATCCGGAAGTCTCCAGAGTGGGCAAGAGAGGAAAACAAGCAAATGGAAATATGCTACAGGGAGTGGAGCAGCTAACCTTTCTTGGCTTTCTTGTTTGTTCCTGAGCTGAAGATAGAAATCTGGCAAGAACTGGATCTAGTCTTCTCACACTTTCCTTGTATATATTTTTTTCTTTTGCTTCTTCCTTCTCCATCTCCTCCTCCCCTCCTCCTCTTCTTCTTTTCTCTCTCTTTTTCTTTTTTTAGAAAAGAAACCACTTTATTGAGGTATTATGGTATTGAAGTATGATGAACTCACTTTGAGACTAAAACCTCTTCACCTACAGGGCATGGATTTTCTGTGGAATCTGATTCTTTGACCACAAATTTGTGTTTCATTAACATTGTTTTCTTTAAAATATTTATTTAATTATTTGGCTTCGCCGGGTCTTAGTTGTGGCACGTAGGATCTTCTATCTTCCTTGCAGCATGAGGGACCTTTTAGTTGCGGCAGGCGAACTCGTACACTTCTCTAGGATCAGTGGGTGACAGCCTTGTGGGAAGGAGGCTGGCTGGTGTATGGAACTCTGCCTTTTTTAGATATTAATTCTCAAGCAGAGGCCATGAGAGAGAGGCCTCAAATTGAGGTCAGAAGTGACCATTTCTTTCTGATTTATCTCACTATATCTTCCTGTACCTTTATCAGGGCCCATCTGAGACTCTATACAGTATTATAGCAATTTGTGTGCATGTTTTACAGGCCATGAGCTTATTGAAGGTGGGTGTGCTTTTTTGGGGTGTGCGTGTGTGTGTATGTGTGTGTGTTCTTTATAACGCTCAGCATAGTTTCTTACCCTTTGAAAATGCTCAATACATGTTTGCTGAATGACTAGATGAGGCGCGTGGACTGTTGAAAGAGGTAGACATAAAAGATGAGCCGTAGAAGAGGGACATGAAAGACAAGCACAAGAGAGGTGGGAGAAGAGTGGAGGTGACCTGCTTACCTTTCCCACTCATCTAGGAGAGCTGTTGGAGCAGAGTTAGAGGACATGGGAATCCTTGTAGGACAGAGAACTTTCATCCTTATCTCTCTAATGATTCCATTTTTTTTCCAGTGATGCCCAAGCCCTGGATGAATGGATGGACAGTCCATGCCTTTATGGCCCCCTGGTTGCTGTTTTTTCTGAGATTCGATAGAAGAGACTGACTTTAACTTAGTAATTATTTGCTCCTCTTGGAACAAGATTAGCATGTGGGTGTTCATCACAGCACGGGTGAGGATGAGTTAGGAAGTGAGCTCTTTTTTTTTTGGTGTGGGGGGGTGCCCTGCACCACCTGGCCTGCGGGATCTTAGTTCCCTGACCAGGGATTGCACCTGTGCCCCCTGCAGTGAAAGCGCCAAGTTTTAACCACTGGACCGCCAGGGAAGTCCAGGAAGTGAGCTATTGAACTCACTTTGTCCTGACTCACTAGCATCTGGGGCAAAAGCTGCCCCCATTCTGTACTTCGTTTGCTAAGAATTCAGTCAGGACCTGACACAGCAAGAACCCACCACGGAGTGTTTCTGAGCCTCTAACTCACATCATTGCATTTGATGGCTCATGAGATTGTACTGGCAGCAAAAGAGGGCTGGGAGTTCTCTAAGGGAAAGAGCAGCAAGGATGTTCACATGTTTTAAATTATTTAGTTGCATCAAATATTCAGATTTGTGAGAACATTAGCAACTCTATTTAAAAACTCCAAGCATGTCATGGACGAACTCAGTGTTTCCAGGCAGTTCCCAGCTTCCAGCCCACACTCAAAGAATATTCTAAGAGTTAGTTACTCAGGCTCATCTGGGTCAGCCTCCACCTCTCGGGATGAGCTCAAGTGCAAGTGCCATCCAAGGTTGATGATACTTGGTGTATGTTTTTCAGATAAGTGAATTTTAATGAGAGGTCTCATTGCACCCCATACCTCACCTCCCAGAGAAAAGAGCTATTCAACTTAGGAAATCAGGGTTGCAAGGTTCACGTAGTCATGATTTTTTTGTAGGTGGGTGTGTGAGCTTAATCCCTTGGGATTGGGCCTGTGAAATATGTGTGTGTTTCTGCGTATGAAGTTGCTGCTCTTCTCACAAAGCTTCATTATTTTAGGTGAGACCCAATGTTACACCTATTGAAGTTGTTCTGGAGCTCAAGATGTGTGTCCTAATAACAACCATTTGTTGAATGTTTCCTATACACCCAAGAAAGAAAGAAAAAGAAAGAAAGAAAGAGAGAAAGAAAGAAAGAGAGAGAGAAAGAAAGAAAGAAATTACATTATGTTATCTAACATTTTCACTCAAAAAACCCCAATAAGCCAGGTATTATTATTCTTATTTTATAGATAAGAAAAGAAAGGCTCACAGATGCCATTCAAAGTCACATCAAGGTCTGATTCCAAGCCTGGGGTTTCTTTCCATGATACAGCAATATCTCTTTTCTGGCAGGTTTCTAAGACTACTCTACATAAAATCTGGTAGCCCTGTCAAAACATCAAATAACACTTCCCCCTCTAGAAAGGTGACCTCTGGGGAGGAGAATAGGAAGTGTGTGTGGAAGGGGGTATGTGGGGTGTGGTTTCTGGGAAGCTGGTCTACCTTTATTTTGATAGTGGTTGCACAGAGCTGCTCTCTTTGTGATAACCCATCAGGTTATACCCCATCAGGGTATACACATATGATTTGGGCTTTTCTTGTGTTTGTTATACTTCAATAAAATGTTTATTTAAAAAATCTTTCCTAGCAACTAATGTTGGAGGGGAGCCCTGCCTCCCATGGTCAATACGTTCTAATTAATCAACAGGATTCCCTGGACTCTATTACACAGCAAATTTAAAAATAATACAAATATGTCCAGAACTTCTGCTGCCAGTGTCCTTGTCCTCACGGTGAGCCATGGCCACCCCCCGCCTCTGCAGGAGACCCTCCAACGCTAGCAGGTTTACTCAATAGATATGGAAGGAAGGAGAAGGTCATGCCTGCCATTTTATGGATTAAGAAGGATGCCTGGATTTATGCCAGGGAAAATCATCATTTCTTACTCTATCAACTGGAGATCTTTTATAGTTTGGGGATAATTAGTAAGATTATTGATCTATCATTAATTCAAATCTGAGTTTCAATTAATTTAATCAGCCTATCAGATGGAAATCTAGGTAACTTGAGGCTTTGATTCAGTGGGAAGATAAAAGAAAGAAGGAAAACAAGGAATAAGGCATCAGACTCTATGTGGACCAATATTATATGCTGGTTGTATCACATTGCCATTTTAATTTTAAGACTTTTTAAAATTTGGATATACACAAATAATGTGATGTAATTAGCTTTATCAAGTGAAATGTATACAGTAAGCATTATAATGTATACATGACCCGTGAGGAATGTTTGATCTTAAGTCTAATGTCCCCTCCAGGGTCTTCCCTGGTGACACAGTGGTTGAGAATCTGCCTGCCAATGCAGGGGACACGGGTTCGAGCCCTGGTCCGGGAAGATCTCACACGCCACGGAGCAACTAAGCCGGTGCGCCACAACTACTGAGCCTGCGCTCTAGAGCCCGCGAGTCACAACTACTGAGCCCACGTGCCACAACTACTGAAGCTCGCGCGCCACAACTACTGAAGCCCACGCGCCTGGAGCCCATGCTCCGCAACAAGAGAAGCCACCACAATGAGAAGTCCGTGCATTGCAACAGAGTAGCCCCCGCTCGCCACAACTAGAGAAAGCCGGCGCACAGCAACGAAGACCCAACACAGCCAAAAATAAATAAACAAAATAAATTAATAAAAAAAATACAAATACGTTGATACCTTGCCCCTTTACAAAAAGGTTTCTAAGCATATCATAATAAAAAGTCATGTACAGAAATTAAATGAATATTAGGAGGAGGTGACCAGTATTATAAGAAAAGGAAAATTGCTACACACATATGTTACTCTGTTCAGTACCACAGAAGCTTTAAGGCCATCTTCTGCTCTCAAGATGCTTACAACCAAGCTGAAGATATTGAATATTTACTACTGGTAAGTAGACACCTGTCTTCAAATATACTGGAACTCGTAGGAAAAGGCTCTCTTCCAATTTGGTAATCAATAAACCCAAAGGAAGTGAAAGTTCTCATGGGCTACATCCTACATTTTATGCGTGGGTAATTGAGGTGGGAAAGACCACACTTGATCAATAATTTTAAATCTTTGACCACCAAATCTTAAAGCTTTTAAAATGAATATTTATATCTTTATAAGATGGTTCAAACTTGGAGAGACCCATGTATCTAGTCACCAGGATGCTTTTGTAATTGATTTGTAATTATGTTCCCTTTTGTTTGCATGCATTTTCTACGGAGGCTAGATTCGCCACCTCAAAGAACACAGATCTTATTCTAGTTTACTTCAAACTGTAGTGGTTTTTAAACTTCCTGACTGGGGAAAGTTACACACTTTCCTCCTTCTCTATACCCAAGGGGCTTAGGGACCTGGAGGGAGAAGTCACTGGGCTATGCAAATCTATAGACCACTTCCCTTAGTAGTTGGTTTTCTGCAATTTGTGTCAGAAGTAGCCAGCGTGGCACACGGCTGTGTTTCTGAAACTTTAATGTGCATATTTATTTTCTAGGGATTGTGTTAAAACACAGATTGAGATTCAGCAGGTCTGGGGTGGAGCTTGAGATTTCACATTTCTAACAAGCTCTGAGGTAATGCCAACGCTGCTGGTCTATGGACCAAACTTGTAGAGGGAAAGGAATATTAGGCTTTGAATCATAATTCCTGGCCTTGTTTTCTTGAACAAGTCACTTTGCCTCTCCGGGTTTGAGTTTCCTCAAATGTCAACTGTATAATAGGGGACCAAAGTGGATGCAGTTACTTCGAAGCTTACATTCATGGAATTTTCAGAGTGATACTTTGATTCGAAAAAATCTCCACTTATAGGACCATGTACAGCCTTTCAGGGGACTAATAGGTAAACCGGTATTAGCAAAGTGGGAAATATAAGGGCTGAATGAGGAGGGCAGAGGAAGAGGTGAGGTGTAATAACGACTTCTTATGGCAAATATAAGGTTCAGATGCTTCAGAGTGATGGATTTGGATCAATAAGTGTCGCCTAGAGAGAGGCTGCTACTTTTTCCCAGCAATCACTTCAAGAGGATGTTTTTGATAATTTACATTGTTGATAATTTAGTTATAATCTAGTTATGTTACTGATAACTTAGCTGTATAAAAAAACTTGAATGAGGGGAGCAAGGGATGAGTGCAAAGCGTTGAAATAAGCAAACGCTTTCAGGAGGCTGTGAGTGAGTCATGGCTGGAGGGCAGCTTTCTGGAGGCGCAAGGGAGTCTGGTTTGAAAACAACAGTTTATTTCTGCCGCAGATCATTTCTGTGTTTAATTTCAGCCAAGTTGGCCAGGAATTCAGACATCTGACCACAGCTACCAGACTTACCGGGTCCGGAGCTTGTGAGGTAAGGGTGGGAGGACAAATGTAGCCTCCCACAAGGGTTACGGAGGGCAAAGGTGCTCGAGGTCCACAGGGCTGAGAGGCAGGAAGAGTGAGTGAGAAAGGGACACGGGTGATTTAAATGCATGAACCAAGCTCCTGACCATCTGAACCTCTGGGGGCGGCCCCTCCCCCGCGTTCAAGCATCTGTTTTGAGCAGCAAACAGGATCACGCAGAAAGCGTCCTCCAGGCTCACAGACACAGGCTAGTTTCTCTTTAAGTTCCAAAGCCAAGCGAGGGGAACGGAGGGAACTGGTGACGGCGCCCTCTCCCAGGACTGAGATGGGGGCGGGGGACTAGGGATCCTTACCTTATGCAGGAAGTGCTCCTGGAAGTCAGGGCCAGCTCCCCGCTGGTAGGAGTCGAGTCTCTGCAGATCCATGCCTGGCTTGGAGCCCCTGCTCCCCACTCTCCACGCGCTCTGCGTCAGTGCTCCCAGAAGCTCTGTCCGGGCTCTGCGGGGTGCAGCCGCCTCGGGTCTAAGCCCCGCGGACCGGGCCGCAGCCGCTTCAGCACTGGACAGCTCCCGCAGCCGCCGCGGCGCGGTACCCTGTGAGCAGGCTGCTGCTGGCCTCCGCAACCGCGGCGTTTCAGCACCAGGAACAGCGATACAGTCCCTGCGCGCCTGGGACCAGAGTTCTGTCCTAGTCCCCCGTCTCGTGACTCCAGGATGCTGGGAGGGACGCAAGGTTTCAATCTAGCCGGTGGCCCGTGTGTATCTCATTCAGCTACCGGATTCCGGAGCCTCAGCGACCCAGCTGCGTTCTCAGGGTATTGCGGTCCCGGGAGCTCACCGTTCCTGATTCTTAGTGACCGAGCATGCCCGTCACACCACGCCGCTCAATTCTCCTCCCGCGGCTGCAGAGGCAAAGCCCTGCGGCGCTGGAGCCGCTTCTCTTTTGGTCTCTGGACAGTTCCCTCCAGGATGTATGAGGTTGACAGATGATGGCCCAGAGGGGTCCCTGACGTTTCTGAAATATTTTTCAAATTCTTGCTTAACTGCATTTTCCTAGAGGGAGGGTCCAGAGCTTAAATTACACTCTCTAGGATGCATATGTCCCCCCTCCCCAAGTTAAGAACAATTGTCTTGGGAAAGGCAGAAGGGTGGTTTGGTTAAGAGCACAGGCTCCAGAGTTCAAATCATGGCTCTGAAAATTATAAGTTGTGTAACCTTGGGCAAGTTACTTAACCTCTCCTAAGTGTCCACAAAATGGAAATAATAATAATACCTACACCATGGTGTTGTTCTGAGGATTTAATGAGTTTATTTTTGTAAAGAGCCTAGTACGGCGCCTGACGTATATTAGGAACTCAAAAAATGTTAGCCATTGTGCTCTCTGGGTAAGGGGACGGGAGCTCTGTCTACCTGCCCTAAACACCAGGAGAGTCCTGCTGCTGGGACCACCAGTTTGCAGAGTTGTATTACCACCGGGAAAGGTGGGCATGAAGAGGACCACCATGGGAACTGGAGCTGAGACTGTGGTCTCAGAGGTTTTCCTAATATGATGACCTTGGCATTCAGCAGGCAGCTACCTCATTAGACACCAGTCCTATCACCACTGGCCTCTAGAGTCAATGTTAACATGGAGGGAAAGGGCCAGGCCTAAGTTTAAAAGGGTGCATTTTACTTCTGGGCTTCAATTCCTTTTCTGGCTGGGTAGCTTTAACCAAATCACTTAAGTTCTCTGGCATTGCTAACAGTTTCTCATCTGTAAAATAGGTAGAGCTATGTGTGCCTACCTCATTGGGTTTTTGTGAGGAGTAAATGAGACAATTATGTGAACATCTTACTTTCTTTTTAAACTGTAAAACAAGTTTCACTTACCAGGTGTTAGTCTTACTGGAATCTCTATACTATAGATACTCAATAAGTATTAATTAAATGAACAAAGCCAGGGAAATTGTGTTTGTATGTATGAGATTCTCAGTAGTCCTACGGTTGGGGTTCTTAACCTGAGGTGAATAGATGGATTTTAGGTGAACTGTGAAACATTGTTTGATGGAACAATGTTATGAAAAGTTTTGCTTATGTGGATTTTTATGGAGAGAAGTCTCATAGATTTCATTATGTTTTCAAAGTTGTCTATTCAAAAAAAATTTAAGGGTCAACAGCTTAAAAGAAACTCTCATCATAACTTTCCCCTGAGCCTCCTCACCATCCATGACTACTGTAGTTAAGAAGGTTCCAGAAGCCAACAGCTGCTTTGCCCTGAACTTTACATTCCTGGGAAGGGTCACCACTTCTTGGGGTCTGGTTCTGAGCGCTGAAGGTTCATAAACGTGATTTCATCTGTTTGCTCAAGGCTTATGAAGAGCATCTAATGGAGGATCTGAACTGATCTGGAGTTGATGATGGAAGACTTCCCTGAGAAATGATGTTTAAGCTGAGATCTAGAGGAAGGGTGGGCATCGGTCAGGTGAAGGAAGTGGTGGTGTGTCTCTAGGTACGTTGATCAGCATGTGAAAAAGCTTCACGGTGGTCAGGAGCTGAAAAAGAAAAAGCCAGTCTGGCTGGAGTCCAGAAAGGGAGGGGAGAAAAATGATGGGAGACAAGTCTAGAGAGGTAAGGACCAGATCTGTGGGCCAGGTTTTGGACTTTATTCTAAGCAATTCAAACCATGGAAGGACTTTAAATAGGGGAGTGACATGGCCAGATTTGACTTTTAAAGATACTACTCTGGCTATTGCGTAGAGAATGGATTAAGAGTCAAGAATAAATGTGCTCATCTTTTTATATTGATTTTAAAATCTCTTTATATATATTAAGGACATTAATCTTTTATGTCATAAATATTTCATTATTTTCTGTGGATTGTTTTCTAATGATTAACTTTGTTTATGCTTTTATTGTACCATGTTAAAGTTTTTAATCTTTAAGTTTGGATTAAGCAAAAGTAGGTGTTAGCCAGGCAGAGGATATCAGAAAGTGTATTGTTGAGCAAACAATATAAGTAAAGAAAAATAGATATTCTTTAGGGACTGTGTCCATTAAAATGTGATACGATGATAAATTGATTTTCTTTATTCTAGGGCTATTTATGTTCAAATAACTAATACTATTAATTTAGAATTTCAAACTTTATGATTTCTTTTAAAGTTGTTAAGGTATGTTTTATGATCTATCTTGCTGAACATTCCAGGTGATCTTGAGAAGAATATGTATTTTGTTGTTGGATGGAGTATTCCTTAAATATCCATCAGATCGGACTTGAGGACACGGGGAGGGGGAAGGGTAAGCTGGGACGAAGTGAGAGAGTGGCATGGACTAATATATACTACCAAGTGTAAAATAGATAGCTAGTGGGAAGCAGCCGCATAGCACAGGGAGATCAGCTCGGTGCCTTGTGACCACCTAGAGGGGTGGGATAGGGAGGGTGGGAGGGAGAAGCAAGAGGGAGGAGATATGGGGATATATGTATATGTATAGCTGATTCACTTTCTTATAAAGCAGAAACTAACACACCATTGTAAAGCAATTATACTCCAATAAAGATGTTTAAAAAAATATATCAATCAGATCAAGCTGATTGACAGTGCTTTTCAAGTCAACTATATCCTTATTGCTTTTCTGCATGCTAGATCTATCAGTTACTGACAGAAGGTTTTGAAACCTCCTACTATAATTGTGGGTTCGTCTTTTTCTCCTTTCAGTTCTATCAGTTTAGGCCTCAAGTATTTTGACACTCTGTTTTAGGTGCATACACATTTCTTGGAGAACCCACTCCTTTATCGTTTTGAAGTGCCTTCCTTTATTACTGACAGTTTTCTTTGTTCTGAAATCTTCTTTGTTTGAAATTAATATAGCTACTCCAGCTTTCTTTTGATCGGTGCTAACGTGGTATAACTTTCTCCATCCCTTTACTTTTTTTCTTTTTTAAATTAATTAATTAATTTAATTTATTTATTTTTGGCTGCAGTGGGTCTTCGTTGCTGTGCGCAGGCTCTCTCCAGTTGTGGCGAGCGGGGGCCACTCTTTGCTGCGGTGCACGGGCCTCTCACTGCGGTGGCCTCTCTCGTTGTGGAGCATGGGCTCTAGGCACGCGGGCTTCCGTAGTTGTGGCTCGCAGGCTCTAGAACACAGCAGGCCCAGTAGCTGTGGCGCACAGGCCTCGCTGCTCCACGGCTTGTGGGAACTTCCCGGACCAGGGCTCGAACCCATGCCCCCTGCATTGGCAGGCAGATTCCCAACCACTGCGCCACCAGGGAAGCCCTCCATCCCTTTACTTTTAACCTGTTGGAATCTTTATATTTAAAGTGTGCTTCTTGTAGACAACATATACTTCAGTCTTTTTTTTTTAATCCACTCTGACGATCTCTGTCTTTTAATTGGTGTATTAAGCCATTCACATTTAAAGTGATTGCTGATGTATTTGGGTTAATATCAACTGTGTTTGTAACTATTTTCTATTCATTGCCAGATGCTTCTTGTTTCTGCGTTCTCTGGTTTTAAATGAGCAGTTTTATATGATTGTTTTAATCGCCTCTTTTAGCATATCAATAAAAAATTCTTCTTAAAACTTTTTAAGCGGTTGTCATAGAGTTAACAGTACTGTGTGTGTGTGTGTATATATATATATATATATGTTTTTAAAATATTTATTTATTTATTTGGTTACGCTGGGTCTTAGTTGTGGCACATGGGATCTCTGTTGCCGAGTGTGGGATCTTTAGTTGTGGCATGAGGGATCTTTTTAGTTGCAGCATGAGGGCTCTTAGTTGCAGCATGCGAGACCTAGTTCCCTGACCAGGGATCGAACCCAGGCCCCCTGCAATGGGAGCGTGGAGTCTTAACCACCGGACTGCAAAGGAAGTCCCATCTGTACTGTTTGTTTATTTATTTATTTATTTATTTATGGCTGTGTTGGGTCTTCGTTTCTGTGCGAGGGCTTTCTCCAGTTGCGGCAAGTGGGGGCCACTCTTCATCGCGGTGCGCAGGCCTCTCACTGTCGCGGCCTCTCTTGTTGTGGAGCACGGGCTCCAGATGCGCAGGCTAAGTAGTTGTGGCTCACGGGCCCAGTTGCTCCGTGGCATGTGGGATCGTCCCAGACCAGGGCTCGAACCCGTGTCCCCTGCATTGGCAGGCAGACTCCCAACCACTGCGCCACCAGGGAAGCCCAGTACTATATATGTTTTTAACTAAACTAAATCCACCTTCAAATGATACTATCCCTGCTTCAAGTGTAGTGTAAGACCTTAAAAACTGTATTCCCAATTCTTGCCTCCCATCCTTTGTGACGTTGCTGTCATTCATTTCACTTATCCATGTGCAATAATCATTAAATACATTGTTATTATTGTTATTTTACATAATTATCTTTTGGAACAATTAAGAATAAGAAGCATAAGATTTTATTTTACCATCATTTATTCCTCCTCTGACACCCTCCCTTGCTTTATGTGGATCGAAGTTTCTGATGCATATCATTGTCCTTTGCCTGAAAAATATCTTTTACCATTTCTTGCAAGGAAAGTCAGCTGACAATGAATTCCCTTGGTTGTCTGTCTAAGAAAGTTCTTTATTTCTTCTTCATTTTTGAAAGATAATTTTGTTGACTATAGAATTCTAGGTTGGTGAGTTTTCCCCAGCTAATTTAAATATTTTATGCTACATTCTTGCTTGCATACTTTTGGATGAGAAGTTTGCTATAATTTTTACTCCTGTTCCTCTATAGGAAAGCTACTTTTTCCTCCTTTGGCTTCTTTCAAAATTTACGGTGTTTCTGGGTTTTTTTTTCCTGACTTATTTCTCTTTTTTTCCATTACAGTGCTTTTGATTTCTTTCCACTTACATTACCTGTCTTCGCATGTTTCCTACTTGTCCCATGATATCCTTGAACATGTTAATCGCAGTTATTTTAATTCCATGTCTGATAATTCCAAGATCTATGTCATATCTGAGTCTGGGCCTGATGTTTACTTTGTCTCTTTAGACTGTGTTTTTCCTTGCCTTTTAGGGTGCCTTGTAATTTTTTGTTGAAAGCCAGACAAATTGTATCAGATAATAGGAATCGAGGTGAACAGGTCTTCAGTGTGTGGATTTTTATGCTACTCTGACTAGGAGTTACGATTTGTTCAATGTTTGTTGTAGCTGTGTGTGCCAGAGACTTTAGAATGCTCTAGGGTCCTTGTTTTTGTCTCCTCTCTTGACATTGGGCTTCCCTAAGTACTTCTACATCAGAGAGTCTGTGTCTTGCAGCTCTTTCAGCTGTAATCCACCATTACTATATTGGAGCCCTGTTGGTGTGGGAAAGGGGGATGTTCCATAATCTTCCAGTTAAATCTCTTTTAATGGGTCTGTTAGTGGGTCCGTGTCCCTGGCTTGTGACTTCACCAACGTTCTTCTTGTGCAGATTTTTACCTGCCTTAAGTGACACAGGAAGGCTAGAGGGGGCTCAGGTACAGTCTTCTCTCTGCAGAAGAGGAATGCCCTCCCCTCATGGCTTTGGGACAAGGCTCAGGTACAGTCTTCCCTCTGCAGAAGAGGCCTTTGTTACAGCGAAGGCTTTGGGCATATTTCACAAGGATTACTCTTTCCCTCCCCTTGCAAGAGCCATGAGGATATTTTAAAACCTTTCCTGTGAGAACCTGGTGGGTTTCCTGGAGGCCAAGTCCGTGAAAGTGTGGGACCCTCCTAAGACCGTGGCTCCCAGGAGTTTCACTCTCACATGAGTCCATGTTCAGCCTCCAGCAATTCCTCAAAATTACTGTTGCAGGAAGGGGGACCCCTTCCAGGGCCCGAGAGTGGGCTCTTGTCTAACACTCGGAAATGAATTGTCCGAGGAGACACACGTGCAGACAAAGCAAGAGACCTTATTGGGAAGGGGCGCCCAGGCGAAGAGCAGGAGGATAAGGGAGCCCAGGAGGACGGCTCTGCCACGTGGCTCGCAGGCTCGGGTTTTATGGTGATGGGGTTAGTTTCCGGGTTGGCTCTGGCCAATCACTCTGACTCAGGGTCCTTCCTGGTGGCGCGTGCATCACTCAGCTGAGATGGATTCCAGCGAGAAGGATTCTGGGAGGTTGGTAGGACTGGTATCTCCTCTCTCCTTTTGACCTTTCCCGAATTCTTCTGGTTGGTGGTGGTTTGTTAGTTCTGAGCTCCTTACCAGGACCTCCTGTTGCAAGAGAACTCATGCAGATGGTTACTGTGGTGCCCGACCAGGGTGGGCGGTTCCAGCCAGTGGCTCCCCTAACATTACCATTTAAGAGTTCCTATCAGTTCATGGCTCCAGTGTCTTCTGTTCCAGGGAAGCAGATCTCGGCCGTGACTTCCTGGATTCATCTGTCTCTCCAGATTTCAGGGTAGCAGTTTTCCCTGCAGACTCAGTTCTCTGATGGGTCCAAGAAAAGCAGTTGATTTTTAGTTTGTCCTGCTTTTTCCTGTAAGGATGGGAGTGACGACCTCCACCTCTTACCTATCAGAGTTAAAACCACGAGTCCTTCATTTAGAATTAGAGTATCATCTTTCCTGGGAAAAACACCAAAAAAAAAAAAAAACCAAAATAAATACAAAAGGGCTTCCCTGGTGGCGCAGTGGTGGAGAGTCCGCCTGCCGATTCAGGGGACGCGGGTTCGAAATAAAAAATAAATACAAAAATCAACCAGCCAACCAAACAAACAAACACACAGAAGTTTGATTTCCAATCTCTTTTTCTGGGCTTCATTCCTTCTGGACCTTTTTGTAACATTTTAAATCAACATAATAATTTTCAAAGACACCTTATTCTCACAGTAATTACATTTTGGATTGGTATGTTTTTCATATTTGGAGCTGCTCAAGTGTCATTGGAAGGTACATTTGTTACTTGAAAACTGGGTTTGCCTCTTGAGAGGGTGTCTACAAAAAGACGCAACCAAGCCAAAGTGTGGGAGAAGGAAGGATTCACTACTTGCAGCAACTAAGGAGAGCACTGCGGGTCTTTCCCAGAGCAGTGTCTCTCCGAACAGCAAAATTGGGAAAATTTTTTATTTTATTTTTATTTATTTTTTTTTTTTTTTGCGGTACGCGGGCCTCTCACCGCTGTGGCCTCTCCCGTTGCGGAGCAAAGGCTCCGGACGCGCAGGCCCAGCGGCCACGGCTCACGGGCCCAGCCGCTCCGCGGCATGTGGGATCCTCCCGGACCGGGGCGCGAACCCGTGTCCCCTGCATCGGC
>NC_041227.1:126955998-126998865 GCF_002837175.3 Physeter macrocephalus
ACCCGTGTCCCCTGCATCGGCAGGCGGACTCTCCACCACTGCGCCGCCAGGGAAGCCCAAAATTGGGAAAATTGTAAGCTAAGAGTGCATGCATGTTCATGAAGGGGCTTGAGCAGAGGAGAACTCAGCATAGAATTGGGTCGACAGAGTCCAGGCTCTAGCTGATTGAAGGCATGATGGTCAGCCAAGGTTCGCGTCATGTTCCTTAGGTTCCAGTTCGTCTGGTGGTGGATTTTGCTTAAGGGGGTTTGGATCTTGCAAAACAGCTCAAGAACGTGCTTTAGGCTAATCTTTACCTTCAAAACAGAACTGGTAATCTTTGTAACTGATATATTGCCTCCGATATGGTTAAGTTATCTCTCTGGGCTGGTAATAGCTGTTTGTTCCTACATTCTTTATTCCTCTTAAAATCATTAACTACGGAGACATTCTGCAAGGGTGAGCATTGTGGTCAGGCTTAGGTCACAAGATGGCTTAGGCCTAAAATGCCTTTTTTATGTCAAGAAAGCTATGTCCGGTTCTCTTCCTCTGTGGATCCCCCACCCTATCTGCCTACACATTAGCAGACCTATCTCAGGATAGTGATGCATTTTATGGAGATTTTTAAAGTGACATTTTCTTACACTGCAATGAAATAAAATTCATATCTTATGGCAAGATAAGAAAAATTCAAATCTAACATATTTCTCTGCCTGTTTGTGTCTCCTCCCTCCCTTTTAGTGTGTATCATGCATCTGCATTACCCAGACCTCCTTAGACGATAACATTCCTTCTTAATCTTGTAAGTGGTCACGATGACCCATTACTCGCTTTGTACGTGCAGATCTGGATTGTGTAAACTATCAATACTTCATCTGATATGTAACCCTTTGTCTCAGAAACATATATAATAGTCCTCAGAGCTTTCTGAAAGACTGTCTCCCAGGTTATAATCCTTAGATTGTCTTGAATAAAATGATCTGTTCCTTTCTTAGGTCAACTAAGTCCGTGTACAGCAACGAAGACCCAACACAGCCAAAAAAAAAATTAAAAAAAAATTTCTTTGATTCAGTTTTTTGTCGACAATTGTCTCCATGTGCTGAGGAGGTAATTTATTTGCACATGGACTCTCTGACGCCATGTTTCCTTGAAGAAGCAGAGAGGCAACTACACTGCAAATCCAGCTTTGTGGCCAACTGCTTATTCCCCGTTCTGGGGTCTGCCGCTTGGTCCAGCTCCCTCTGTTGGGAAATGGAGTTAGAATTCTACTAGGGCATGTGGTTCTCAGAGTCTCTTCTTTCAGCCCTTGATTTCAGGGTCAGTGACTATTCGAATTTTCTGTGCTCAGTTTCCCTTCCTTATCTCTGCACCACTCCAGTGATCAGCGGTGTTGGGTTATGTGGGTTCAGTTGCCTTTGCTTTTGTGGTTTGCAAGCCACACTTTTATATTAATGGCAGGTTATGTCCACCCTGAGAAATTTATCTCTATCAGCATCTCCCTGTTAGATGGGATTCTTACGAGCACTCATTTACATTTTAATAGGAAGCTTTCAGTCCTTTGTCTGGGAAAGACAAATCACTTTTGGTGGATTCCCTTTCCATATCTGTCATGACTGAACTAAAGACATTAAAGAATGTTATTTTTTTCACTTCCTTTTGAAAGTTTTAAACAAAGCAATAGGGACTTCTAGTGGTTAAGACGCCACGCTTCCAATGCAGGGAGTGCGGGTTCGAACCCTGGTCAGGGAACTAAGATCCCACATGCCATGTGGCGTGGCCAAAAAACCCCCAAACCACAAAACAAAGCAATAAATGCCTATAGTCAAAACCAGAATGGTATATTAAAGAAAAAAAATAATAAAAAGGAAAATAAAATGGTGAGAAAGGGCTCTTCTCTCCACCACCAATCTCTCTCCTTTAAGGCAAACCCTTTTTAGCTCTTTCTCGTTTTTAGTTCCTACGATGTCAATTTTATGTTTATCAGCTACAGACACTTGCTGTTGACTTGTACTGCTATATTTCCCCTGCTCATCCTTCCTGATATAGTTATGCCACTGTCTTCCATCCTTTCTCTAGTTCACTCTGCCATTTCGTGTAACAGACTGAAACCTCCACTTCTTGCTCCATTAATCGTAGATAGTATCTTTTTAGTCCCCAAGATGTAAGATGAATAATTAGCACCCCCATCTTTCCCTTCCCTTCTCTTCCCCTTACATTTCCCAACCTCTCTCAGATATACTTTAAAAAATAGCCTTTTAGAATTCTTTTATGCTTATAGAAGAGTTACACAAATAGTATAGAAAGTTCTTATATACTCCATATCCAGTTTCCCCTACTATTAACCTTGCACATTTGTCACAGTTATGAACCAATATTGATGTATTATTATTAACTAAAGTCCATACTTTGTTTGTATGTCCTTATTTTTTAACCTAATGTCTTCTTCCTGTTCCAGGCCCCAATCCATGGTATCACATTATATTGAATCTTTATGTTTCCTTAGGCTTCCTCAGACTATGAAAATCGCTCAGACTTGCTTTATTTTTGATGACCTTGACACTTTTGAGGAGTGTTGGTCAGGTATTTTGTAAAATGTTTTCAATTTGGATTTGTCTGACGTTGTTCTCGTGATTAGTGTGGGATTATGTCATTACCAATTTATCATATCAAGAGAATGTGGTATCAGTGTGACTTATTGATGGTTTAAACCTGGATCATCTGACTGAGGTTGGGTTTGTCAGGTTAACCCACTGACATTTATCTCCTCTTTAACATCTTTCTTTTTTTTTGGAATACTTCATTCTTTCTGGAACTAAGATTCTTAGGATTCCAGGGTCCTAGCTCTAGGGTTATCTTGTATATTTCTTTTTCCCTCTTTTTTTTTTAATTGAAGTATAGTTGATTTACAATGTTGTATTAGTTCCAGGTGTACAGCAAAGTGATTATATATATAAAAGCAGATTCTCTTACATACACGTTATTGTAAGATATTGAATATAGTCTCCTGTGCTATACAGTAGGACCTTGCTGTTTATCTATTTTATATACAGTAGTGTGTATCTGTTAATTAGGGTTATCTTATACATTTCTACCCCAGACTTAGAATCAGTCATTTCTCTAAGAACCCCTGGTTCCTTTTGTTGGAGAAAGTATTAGGAACAAGATCTGGGTGCTTGATATGTTCGTTGCTACTGAGATATTGTCAGGGGTACTTTAAAAAAAATAATTAATTAATTTATGGCTGCATTGGGTCTTCATTGCTACGTGCAGGCTTTCCCTAGTTGCGGCGAGCAGGGACTGCTCTTTGTTGCGGTGCATGGGCTTCTCATTGCAGTGGCTTCTCTTGTTGCGGAGCACGGGCTCTAGGCCCGTGGGCTTCCATAGTTGTGGCACGCGGGCTCAGTAGTTGTGGCTCACGGGCTCTAGAGCTCAGGCTCAGTAGTTGTGGCGCACGGGCTTAGTTGCTCCGCGGCATGTGGGATCTTCCTGGACCAGGGCTCGAACCTGTGTCCCCTGCACTGGCAGGCAGGTTCTTAACCCCTGTGCCACGAGGGAAGTCCCTGTCAGGTGTACTTTTGCTTTTAAAGTTTCTCAACTGATAGAATGTATTTTATGTAATCATAGTAATATAATATGTAACTATACTATAATCTTTTGTGATTCTTTATAGACTTATTCTAAAATTTGAATCCTTTTCCAAACGCTGGTATTTAAACTGCTATAGGTAGGCAAATACAGTTTACTCGCAGAAGCAGATAGTACATTACGATTATGTTTTCATTTCATTTTCAAAGGCTTATATCATCAAGATCAAAAAAGATTATTCTTATAATACCCCCATTGCTCAAAATCATGCATTGTTTTAATATGTACTTGGTTTTTTTTTTTGATATTTGTTGTCTTTTCTCTGATGTTTATGATTGCCTTTCTTTTTGCTTGTTGGAAGAGGAGATACATTCCTTTTTCTTATTATATCTCCCAGATTTTCCATCTTTTTTGCTTTTCTTTTTATGCGGTATTCATTCCATTCCTTTTTTGAATCTCAGTGACTTCCGGGTCTGATATGGACTGGTTTCTTTGTATTTAGATAATGACTTTCTTATATTTATTTCCTTTTCCTTGAGTGTTTAATTGCTTTTAAAAATTGAATTCTGGGGCTTCCCTGGTGGCGCAGTGGTTGAGAGTCCGCCTGCCGATGCAGAGGACAGGGGTTCGTGCCCCGGTCCGGGAAGATCCCACATGCCGCGGAGCGGCTGGGCCCTTGAGCCATGGTCGCTGAGCCTGCGGGTCCGGAGCCTGTGCTCCGCAACGGGAGAGGCCACAACAGTGAGAGGCCCGCGTACCGCAAGAAAAAAAAAAAAAATAAAATAAAATTGAATTCTGGCCCTTCATCACATGCTCAAGGCTCGTTTTCTGAGTTCACGTCTATGCTCTCTCGTAACCTCTCCGCTCTAGGACTTTATTTTCCTGCTCCAATCTGAGCTGGCTGCTTTCTGGGCCTGCTGCATAGCTGCCACTCGGGTGTTTTCTTTCAGTTTTATTCCCATGTGGATTCCGTATTCCCCGTGATTCATACCTTCCTCCTCTTTCTTTGTTTACCCCCTCATGAACTTGGCTTAATTTTCTTGATTACTTCTCGTGAATAAGTATTTGAGGAAGTTCCATGAGAATGTACTCAAATAAGTTCTTAAGAAAGGGAGTATGGGAGGTGAACTTCCTGAGTCTTGACATATCTGAAAATGTTTTGCTCTCCTCTTACTCAATTTCAGCTGAATTTGGAATTCCAGGTTGAAGTCTATTTCCCCCAAGTTTGAAGACATTACTGCAGTGTCTTCAGGTGCACTAACCGGAGTCAGCATTGCTAATTAGAAGTGTTGCCAACAGAAAGTCTGTTGCCAGACTAATTCCTCAGCTCTGGAAATGAGCTGTTTTATTATTTGCTTTTCTTTGGCAGCTTTTAGGATCTTGTCTTGATCCATGGTTTTCTGAAATTTCACATTAATTTATCTAATTGTATATCTTTTAAAAAAATATTTATTTATTTGGTTACACCGGGTCTTGGTTGAGGCACGTGGGCTCCTGAGTTGCGGCAGGAGAGCTCCTTAGTTGTAACATGTGAACTCCCAGTGGCTGGATACACATGGGATCATACTCCTGGGCAAGGGATCAAACCCGGAACCCCTGCATCGGGAGCTCCGAGTCTCACAAACTGGACCAGCAGGAAAGTCCATCGCTAGATCTATTTTTATCACAGAAATATCAGCCTTGTTTATTCCCACAAGGCCTCAAAAAACTGAGGCAACCGTCCTGCTTTTCCCTCCCTATATGAATCTTTAGTAAAAAGCAAAAGATTCATTCAATTATGAAGAGAAGCATGAGTATAGATTGTATACCTTTTTATATCTACTGTGCTAGGTACGCTGTAGACCCTTTCAGTTTGAAGATGTGTATCTCCTTTTTCTTTGGGTAATTCTCTTGATTTAACTTTTTCTCCCTTTAACTATTGATATCCAGAATCAACTCCGTGATGATTTAATGCTGCAAAAAGTTGTGAAAGGAGGAGATGGGATGGCCTTTCCAGCATTAAAGATGCAGCAACATCTCTCCCCTAGTGAAGGGCTTGGCTCAGTTCCTGTGATCAAGCTCTGGGCTCTTGGCGTGAGTGAGAAGTACACTATAGGACAGAGCAGCCTGTATATGCAGCCACCTGTCCTTTCCCCCAAATCCACCCCCTCCCCCAACGAGCTTGCATGAGGATGGAGGTTATGAGTCATATTGACCTAGGAGGAACAATGGTGCGGTCTCCTTCCTTGGGGCTTTGGAGAAGATCATTCATTCATTCTTAGCCAGACACTGTGCTAAGTGCTGGGGATAAATAGATAAAAGAGCCTCTCAGTTTCTGCCTCTGAAGAGCTGACAGTCTACTAGGTGTGACTAACAGATACAGAAAGAGCGTGCCATGTGATAAGGGCCATGATGCGATGTCAGGGAGACGGTGTAGCACTGAAGTCAGCAGTCTGAATCCCAGAGCTGCCATTGGTTATTTCACTTTGCTAATCTTCACTCTCCTCTTTCATGGGGTTGTCGTGAGGATTAAATGATATAAGGCATGGGAAATGCTCATCTCAGTACCTGGTAAATATTGAGAGTAATAATATTGAGAATAACATGTGCTGCTAGTCTGGAGAAGATGCTGATCAGCTCTCTGCCTGGAGAAGAGGAGGAGGGTGGGAGTCAGGGAGGGTTTCATCCAGGAAGGGATCTCCAAGCACTGACACTTCCTTCCTGAGGAAGACCCCCAGGGACTTCCCTGGCAGTCCGGTGGTTAAGACTTCGCCTTCCTATGCAGAGGGTGTGGGTTTGATCCCTGGTCGGAGAACTAGATCCCACATGCCTCGCGGCCAAAAAAACCCAAAAACATAAATCAGAAGCAATATTGTAACAAATTCAATAAAGACTAAAAATGGTCCATATCAAAAAAATCTTTAAAAAAAAAAACCCAGTTATTATCTATAGACTATCAAAGAACAATTGGAAAGTAACATTTTAAAATGCCATTTAAAAAAATCTTAAAAAAAAAAAAAGGCCCCCAGAAGGTATCTTCCCTTGTCCCAGAACTCCAAGGAGTCACATTTTTGACCATTGACAAGAGCCTCCAATGAGGGAAATTCACTCTAAGGCCACTGGGGTAACTTAACCATGGTACCAGATTTCTGCTGCCTTGGCTTCTTTATTGGGTGCTTTCTGGGAGATGCAAGGGTGAATAATGAATGAACCTGTATTATGATCACCTTCTGCCAGACTCTTTTTCAGGTATTGTCTAATTTAATCTAACCCAATAATCCTCTGGAGGAGGCTACTCTTCTTCCAGTTTTCTGGATGGTGGAAGTGAGCTCAGTTCAGGGACACTAAATTAATCACCGAGATCATGCAGATAGCAGACAGAACTGAGGTTTGGTCCCTGCAGTGTGGCCGCAGGCTGATATGCATTTCACATCCTCATTTGCATAGAATCATCAATCAAGAATTGTGGGGGCTTCCCCGGTGGCGCAGTGGTTACGAATCCGCCTGCCAATGCAGGGAACACGGGTTCGAGCCCTGGTCCGGGAAGATCCCACATGCCGCGGAGCAAATAAGCCCGTGCGCCACAAGTACTGAGCCTGCGCTCTAGGGCCCACAAGCCACAACTACTGAGCCCGCGAGCCATAACTACTGAAGCCCATGTGCCACAACTACTGAAGCCCGCGCACCTAGAGCCCGTGCTCCACAACAAGAGAAGCCACTGCAATGAGAAGCCGGTGCACTGCAATGAAGAGTAGCCCCCATTCACCGCAACTAGAGAAAGCCCAGCCCAATATAAATAAATAAATAAAATAAATTTATAAAAAGAATTGTGGTTTTCTTTTTCTACAGAAGGGACTGTAGAGATTTACTCAGTGCTTTAAGCTCCATCACTGGGAACACTCTCTGACATACACTACTTTTTCTAAGTTCCAACCTTTCCTGCCACTCAGTCAGGGTCGGGGGAGGAAAAGCTGAGGGGGTCTGCCTCTCTAGAGGCACCGAAGAGCTGGTGGTCTTGCTGCATCTGCTCCGGCACCCCCATTCCTGGCACATACAGGGGACTGCCACAAAGTTCTGAGCAGTGTCCCAGTGCCTTTCTTACCCGGAATCTGGGCAAGTGTGATAACCCCCATGGGCAGGGACCCACAAGCCGGTGGTCACTGTACTGGCCATCAGTACTGGGGTGCTGTCCTGTCTCGTGCCCTGGCCAGCTGCACAGACCACCGGACCCACGGAGCATCCAGGCAGGCTCCCTACTGAGCTCAAAGTCCTTTGTAACTTACTGTCTCCTCCTTGTGGACATTTGTCCCCAGCGGGCTCACAGAAGCTGGCAGCTGTGCTGCTGCAGGACTGTAAGGTCAGAAGCCCCGGGGGAGACTGGGGGAGATGGGCTGCTTTTGCCCAAGAGTCAGGCAAGCCCAGACAAGACGATGAAGTGGGCGAAGTTTACCTGCGCTTCACTCGGCTACCCTTTCTACTCCATCTCTTCCGGCTTGTGTAACTTAGGCCCCTTTGCACATAAGAAATATACGTTTAGGAAGTGAAGGTACCTGTCATTTACATCTTAATATGCTTTTCAGTGCACATAGCACCTTTTGGGAAGGGATTTGTTCTTTAGGCTTCAGCCTTGACTGTGAGAATTAGCAAAAGATTTTATCCATAGTTAGCAGCAGGTGTGTGTTGTACATCTCTGTGTAGGAGGCATCATATTTTTTGGCGGGTCTTTCTTTGCTGAAATCACACACCACCTGGCCATGATCCTATGCCAGCAGGCCCTCTTATGCAGCTTGCCACCTGCTTGCAGGGATCAGCAGATTCAGTTTCAGGTATTTTTCAGAAGAGGCAGAAGGTATTCTGGGCTCCCATGTGCTCCCTCCTCTTTGTGATTTTCTCCTCAAGGCACACAACTGAACGTCAAAACTGGGAAGAGGAGAAATCAATCCCTCCTTCCAAGAGCTGATAATGCAAGGATCTCAAGCTATTTATTCATCTTTAACCTTTTTTTTTTCAATGGAACTTCAGGGTGCACAGAATTGGGATAATCAAAATAATTGAATTCTAGCACATTCATCATTCATCCATGAATGATTCCCTCCTTTTCTTCCTTTCTTCCTCCCTCCCTCCCTCCCTTCCTCCCTCCCATCCTTCCTTCCTTCCTTCCTTCCTCCCTCCCTCCCTCCCTCCCTCCCTTCCTTCCTTCCTTCCTTCCTTCCATCATTATAATGCAATAAGAACCTGTAAACCCAAACCAAAAGCTAGGACCTTGACAATGACCTATATTTAATCACATTCCCTTGACCCCTCCCACCCATACTTTTGTCTCCTGCATCTGAGGTTATGATCATCCTGATTTCTGTGTCCACCACTTCCTTCTTTCCTTTTTAAAGATAGTTTTGTTGCATCTATATGCATTTCTCAAAATACATTTTTTATTTTAGTTTTTTTTGACTTACGATGATATTGCTAAGATTCTTCTATATTTTTGCTTTTTGCTGTCGTTTGTTGTTTTGACTGCTGTGTATGTTTGGTTGAATGAAGAGACCACATTTTTTTAAATCTGTTCTCCTACTGAAGGACACTTGGGCTGTTCCTGGTTTTTATCTGTTGTGTGCAACGCTGCTGGAAACTGTCTCATAAATGTCTCTTGTTGTACATGTGCAAGCGTTTCTCTTTATTTCTCCATCTGAGAAGTATTTATTCAAACCCACTGCATGTACTGCCCTGGTCATCGTGGAGAGTGTGACATTCCTCACATCAAACCTTGTTACAGGGATGGAGCAGCAGGGCTCTCTGCTGGAAAGGGCTGTGACATATTGAGAAAAACCTGGGATTTTGGTTCAGACAGGCTTGATCCAAGGTCCACCTGGGTCACTTACTAGGTATGCAACATAGAGCATTTCTTGACCTCTTTGGATTTCAGTGTTCCCGTTTTTAAAATGAGGAGCAATAATATTGCCTCACAAGGTTGTGAGGAATAAATGGGATAGTAGGTACTCTCTATATGCTTACTCTTTCGTTCTTCATTTATATCAACCCCCAGGTGCTATCATTATTCCTATACAATATCATATATACTGTACATCTACTATAATACTATGTTGTTATACCTAGTATCAGAAAAACAGAAATAAAACACGCAATTCTCAATTTAGAGGAATTTATGATATATCTGAGGATTAAAAATAACATGCAAGAAACAGTGAGACATCAAAGCATAGCCGGAGATGCAGAGCTGCCTGAGCGTAAGTACGCCCCCTTGAGGTAACACGTCAGAGCTCACACTGCGCTAACCCACTCCGCTTACCTGCTTATGACTTCAGGAAACATACTTTGCTTTTGGAGTCTCTGCTTCCCTGTGGGGGTTAGGAATTATCCTGAGCTCTGAGGCTTTTGTGTGATTAAATGAGATAATCCATAAATCTCTGTGTTGATGCCTGGCTCACAGTAGGTGCTGCTATTAACCTGGGGTGTAGTGTGAGCTCCTTACATAGACCGAGTGTCCACTGGGCAGGGACTCTGCAGAGGAGCTTCAAATCCTGGATTTGGAGGGAGGGAGTCTACTAATAGTTCTCAATACAGACTTCAGATGAGTTCCCTTGGAACTGGGGGGACGGTTGGATGCCCTTATCAAAAATACAGATTTCCCCAGACTGTCTGAATCAGGATCTCTTGGGGGGTAAGGCTTGGGAATTTGCATTATTATAAAGTTCTATGACGACTCTAATGTGAAGACAAGTTTAGGAACTACTGGAGGGGGTTGGGTGGAGAGGAATTAAAGGAGAAGAAAGGAAGAGAGGAAAGGGAAAAGGAGAGTCAGGGCTAACCTTCAAGTTAATGGTTCAACGTGGAGTATTTTTGATTCAGAGAGAATATTTCTTTACACCTGCTATTTTAGAAGTGGGAACAGACGGGAGGTCTTATTTCATCTACCTGCTCTAAAAACCAGGCATAGACGGGGACAAAAATACTGCACTCAACAGGGAGCTTGTGACAAAGGACAGGGACTTGTGACAGTCAGGTGAGTATCAGCAACCTGACACCTCCCAGCCATGTTTGAAGTGAGGTCACCAGGCAATGGCTGTGGCTGAACTAGAAGGGGAACCGATTTCCAAGACAAGCTCTGAGGACGGGACTTTGGGCTCATGTTCTTCCCACCTCCAGGAGGCCAATGCGGGTGTCAGAGCTATTTTGTCCTGTCCTATCAGCTACGCCATCATAGTCTGCCAGGTGATCATTGGCTGTGAGATACACTAAATAAAGTCAGCCCGGAAAAATCTCCCAGAGTCTGGTACTGTCTATGTCTGTTATATATCAAGTCATTACATGACCTCACTGGCAGCCCTGCGGTTTTCCCATAGCACAGGCATGGAAAAGGGGAGATCCAGCCTCCAGGGACGGGTCATGGGGACAAGGGGCAGCCAGCTGGATGTTGCAGTTGTCTGGAATTGCTGCTTGATCCAAGCAATGATTGTGCCTAAAAACAATTCAAATAGAGCTTTGTTTCCTTCGGTGAGCTGGGAGAGAGTCTTGGTGGGAATGGAGGTAGATGGTGGTAGACGTAGAAGCAGAGAGCTTTTCTTTGTGGAAGGCCCTAAGAAAGGGGCTGGCTGAGGGGGGGCTGGCTTCTGTGACTCTGTCATCTCCTTCTGCATAATTTACATCTTGATATTGCATCCACCAGTGGGGAGGTAGTAGAAAGAATGGGTGAGAATATGAGTTTTGGGTCACATCTGTGCAATTTATGATAATAAATATTAGCTATTATTATTAGAAATCGTTTATTATATTGCACAGCATAAGCATTTAATGTGGTGGCTGATTTCATAATGGGAAGTTGCCCGCAAAGGGTTTCGTGTCAAGGGGTATCGATTCCATAAGCCCACGTGTTTCAGGGGGAGGGGACTGTCCCCTCAACTCTGCCATTTCATCTTCCACTGCTTTTCCACCCTTCCTTTCTAAGCTCCTCAAGAACTACGCTCATGGTCTGCATTGCCTCATGGACCACTGGCTTCCACTCCTACACCTCCACTCAATGGCATTTGGCTAAATCACAAATGACCCTTATGCCGCGAGATCGCAAGGCCATTCTTTGCATATTTTATTGGACTCCATGCTGTGGGTTTCTCTGTCCTCCTTCAAACCCTAGTCTGCATGGCTCCAGTGACCCTGGGCTGTCCTGGTCCCCCACCTACCTGCTTTGTCACTCCCTTCCTTCCCTTCCTTTTGTCACTCATTCCCTCTTTCCCTCCCTTCTTTCCCCTCTTTACATTTCATTTTCCTGCTGGGTTCTGTCCTCCCTTTCTTCTTTTCTTTCTGTACACTCACTGGGTGATCTCAGCCACGGTCGTGACTCAAGTCCCAATGGTCTTGGCCTCAGATATCCCCCATGGCTATAATGGAGGAAGCATGGCATCACTTATTTATTTATTTATTTGTTTTTGTGGCATCACTTTTAAAGGACCCTGCCCACCTGGCCACAGTGGAACAGTCCATGATGTGCACCTGATGAAAGCCAGGCCAATCTCAGTTCTTCCCAGGATTTCTTTTTTTTTGCGGTACGCGGGCCTCTCACTGCTGTGGCCGAAGAGGTTTCAAATACTGGGTAAGTCGCTTGACTTGCGCCCTAAGATTCCAACAGAGCACAGCAGAGCCTTGTACAACGCATGGGAAAGGAAGGATTTTTCAATAAATGGCATTGACATAACTGGCTGAATCTTAGAAAAAACAAAGTTCTATCCATATGTCACTCTCTAAGCCAAAATAATTTACAGATGGATGAAAGATTTAAATATAAAATGAAACTAGGGAATTCCCTGGAGGTTCAGTGGTTAAGACTCCGCGCTCTCACTGCAGGGGGCCTGGGTTCAATCCCTGGTCGGGGAACTAAGATCCCACAAGCCACGAGGTGTGGCCAAAACAATAAAATAATAAAATAAAATGAAACTAAAAATTTTAGAATAATGGGTGACTCTATTAGAGTCTTGAAATGGGAAAGATCTAAGGACCTGGACCCCGTGAGCCATAAAGCAAAAGATGGAGGAATCTGACCTCATAAAAACATAAAGCTGCACTGGGTGAAAATACCCCAAACAAATTCAGAACGAAATGGTAAACTGGGGAGGAAACGTTGCAGGCATTTGACAAGGAGTCTTCATTTACAAAGCGCTCATGTAGGAACTCAATAAGAAAGTGGTGAACGACTCAATGGCCAAGTGGTCAAATGGGTAGTCCACAGGAAAAGAACTTAAAATGGTAAATAAACGTGAAAATGGGTTCAACCTCACTCACTAGGGGATGCAAACTGATACTATTTTCTCCAATCACATTGAAAATAAAATAGAGGTCTGAAAATATCCAAGATTGGCAAGAGGGAAGGGAAATGGGCTCTCGGATATTCTTGACAAGAAAGTAAGAGAGCAAGGCCTTTTTGAAGGGAAACTTGTCAATATCTATGAATCCCTTCCACCGAGGGGACTTCTTCTGACAGCTACGGTCACAGATATACACCCTGACACATGTACAAAAACGTGGTTCGTGATGGCCGAGGATGGATGTATGGACTTTTGATCCTCTCTCTCTCTCTCACACACACACACACACAAACACACACACACACATCTTCCAAGGTGCCCCTAAGAAGCTGAGTGGCCGGCTCTGGTCTTAGTGAAGATGCCGCTGTGTCAACTTCATTTGTGACATGAATGGAAAGAGCCCCCAAAGCCCCAGAGCTCTTTCTCTGACATTTGTAGAGAATTTTATGCAGACCTTTCTCCTGACCCCATATCCTTTTGATCAGCAGACAGCCCATGAGTTTGATAATCTGACAAGTTTAGGACATGACTGACCCTCTCACTGACCGATCCCACACTGTGAGGACAGCTCTGCCTCTACGGAAGTGAAGAGCAGCTTAGCCAATCGATATTCTGCAGGTGACTTTTTTATTGAAGTATAGTTGATGTACAATATTATATGAGTTACAAGTGTACAATATAGTGATTCACAAGTTTTAAAGGTTATACTCCATTTACAGTTATTATAAAATAGTGGCTATATTCCCTGCGCTGTAGTATATATCCTTGTAGCTTATTTATTTTACACATAGTAGTTTGGACCTCTTAATCCCCTGCCCCTTTCTTGCCCCTCCCCCCTTCCCCATTCCCCACTGGTAACCACTGCTTTGTTCTCTGTATCCGTGAGTCTCGCTGGTGACTTTCACCTTGAATTCAGTGCATTGAGTGTTAGGTGATCAGAGACCCTTGTCAATCCAAGCTCCCTGCTCCTTCTTTATAACCTGTCATCCCTCCTCTTCACTTGCCTTCCAGATTCATCCACCCGCGCACGCTAACTCATCGATGCCAGCATGGTGCTTTACTAATTGAACTGTTACATGTCTGGCTGGTACAGCCACCATCCTTACAGTTTTTTTTCGTTATGTGACTATGAAATACACGTTATTACAGCTTGCATTAGGCAGCTGAGGTCGACTGGGTCATTTCATCACTGAAATCAACCAACACGTGCTGTTGAGTTTTACTTGTAGAGGGCATCTAGTTACGCTCTCTCTTATAACTATTAAAATAAAGGTCGTGGTGCCTTATAGACTTCTTAACAATTACCGATAAAGGGGGCGGGGAGGGAGGAAAGAAGGAAGGAGAGAAGGAGGGAGGGAGGGAGGGAGGGAGGAAGGTAATTCACATATACGGAGAATATTTTTTGATTCAAGGCCTCTATTCGGTGCATCCACATGCCTCTCAGCAATCCTGAAAGCACTGCCATTCCGTTTTTACGCTTTTCCCCCAGACACATGGGAACCCAGGGTTTGCCTTTGGCCTGGGTTTTAGGAAGTGTTGTGGGTTCATTTGCCCCAGGTGGCCCAGATTTGCAGCCCATAAGGAAAGGGGAAGAGTCCTGAGGGTCAAATTCAAAAGATCTGTGAAGAGTGTTACATCAAAGAATTGGCAACAGATAACTTGCAGACACCAAGAGTCCAGGTCAAGGGCACCTGGAAGGAATCTCAGAGGCAATAAACAGCGCGGACGGTAGGGGGCGCAGAGTGGAAAGGACCTTTTAAGAAGAGCTTGCTTCTGAGTCCGGCGAGGTAGAAAACACGGAGGGGCCACTAGTGGTCGCTGGATGAGAAAACAGAGACTCTGGCCTCAGATGACAGCCCCAGACCCTGGAGCTGGTAAGGGCGGAGGTGAGATTTAAGACCTCTGTCTGACCCCAAATCCATTACATCAGTCACAGGTGGTATGTCTGCCCTTCCCATTGACCTGCTGAAGTCAGGCTGGGAAAATCCAGGAATTGGAAAAAGGCAGTTGGGCACCAAACAAGTGAAGTCAAGGTTGAGGAGGAATTTTTTCTTTCAGCACAATGACATCCAAGGGGTGGGAATTGCAAAGGGGGAATTGAAAAGCTGAGCAAGAGTTTTCCTGTCCCTTCCCCTGTTTCAGGCCCTTCCCCTTCTCAGCTGCATTGACCCGGAAAATACAGAATTCTTTCTGCATTGTGACAGACGAGCTGGAGCAACTGAGACGGGCTTGGGATCCAGGATGTGTGATTACAGACATGGCCACAAGGTGGAGACACATGGCTGTCAATCCCTACGTCTTGCTCCAAGGCTGAGCCATATTGAGGGTTTACCCAACAGTACATTTGCTGGGTAGTAAGGTTTAAAAACAAACATAGTTTTGTAGTCATTTTCTTAACCCTGAGTAAGGCAGCCCTGGGTCATTTTTCTAAAGGACTCGGGATAATTTAGAAATACCTTCCAATTCCTTAGACCAGTTGTGAATACATGATTAACTTAACGTTATTTAATACTGCAAATATTTATCATGCTGGCACCCTGTGCAAACACAGTGCTGTATTTTGAGAGGGAATCTGGACTGTAAAACAAAGGCAAGACACAACTGGGGAAGGGACTTCCCTGGTGGTCCTGGTGGTCGCACTCCCAATGCAGGGGGCCTGGGTTCCATCCCTGGTTGGGGAACTAGATCCCGCAGGCCTCAATGAAGACCCGGCGCAGCCAAAAAAAAAAAAAAAAAAAGACACAACTCAGGGAGGACTTTATCAGACACCACTGGAAGACACACCAGGAGGGCATCTAAGTGTAGCAGGCTTAGTCCAGTAGAGATAGTATAAGCAATCTATTCATAGATGATTCAGAAAAAAATTATGTTTAGATATAAACAGAATAACAAAACAAATGTGGCAAAATGTTTTTTTAAAAGAGGTGAATCTGGATAAAGGATATATGGGAGTGCTTTTTACTGTTTTCTGAATTTTTCTGTAAATTTGAAATTGTTTTAAAATAATAAAAGGTTTTTGGTTTTTAAGTACTAAGATCCCAGGAGTCCTGGACACAAGATTCAGACTTTCTGTTACCCATCTGAGTGGCATTTGTTGTTTCAGGTAACCTCTCTGGCCTGTGTCTCTTCTTCTGTAAAACAAATAATCCAATTTGTTTTCACTGCTGTAGAGTGTTCCACTGTATGAATAAACCTCAGCTCACGCATTCCCAAAAAAAGAAAGAAAGAAAGAAGGAAGGAAGGAAGGAAGGAAGAAAGAAAGAAAGAAAGAAAGGAAGGAAGGAAGAAAAAGAAAGAAAGAAGGAAGGAAGGAAGAAAAAGAAAGAAGGAAAGAAAGAAAGAAAGAATGAAGGAAGGAAGGAAGGAAGAAAAGAAGCAAGTGAAATTGATTTTGGTAATATATTTTATTTACAATATATCCAAAATATTATCATTTCAATATGTAATCATTGTGTTCAATTTTTTTTTTTTTTTGAGGTACGCGGGCCTCTCACTGCTGTGGCCTCTCCCGTTGCGGAGCACAGGCTCCGCACGCGCAGGCTCAGCGGCCACGGCTCACGGGGCCCAGCCGCTCCGCGGCACGTGGGATCCTCCCGGACCGGGGCACGAACCTGTGTCCCCTGCATCGGCAGGCGGACTCTCCACCACTGCGCCACCAGGGAAGCCCTGTGTTCAATTATTGATGAGATATTCTAAATCTTATTTTCATCGTCTTCTTGGACTCACAGCCCATATTATTTGAGAACTAGCCCATTTCAGGAGCTGCTACCGCCTGTGGCCCATGGCTGCCTCGATGTGGACAGCAGAAGTGCTGGTTCTGTGGGCAACTCCAAGCTGGGGTCCAGCCCCAGCCCCCATCCAGGCTACTCTTTTCTGGTCTGAGGCTGGAAAGCTTTCTCTCGCTCCTCACCTGTCCCTCAGATCTATGGTCAGTGCACATTTCTTCCTCTTCCAACAAAGCCTTGACAGTTTCGGAACTACAAAGGCAAGCAACCTTTATCCTCTGCTTTCTGCGGTGCCCTGGCTTCCCCGAGCCATGAGGGCAGTAAACCCAGTGGACTGAATGGATTAGAAGGAACTACCAGGAACTGCAAAACTGAATCAAAATTATTTTCGTACAGCAAAGTATTTTTTTCCTTTAATTTTGTCTTCTGTGTTGTGGGGTGCAGGGGGTGGGGAGAGCAGTAGGCAGCTCCCTAGTAGAAAAGGGATTTCCCCCAAAACTCCTCCAATTCCACCAGGAGGCGATAATTCAGGGTAAACAGATTCCCCTTTTCAGGTCAAGGCTCCGATCCTTCAGCATCTTCAGTATCACTTGCTTGAATGTAAGGATTAGCGGAGGCCAGTTTAGGGAATGATGGTTTGGCTTGGACGACCAGGGAGGGAAAGGTGCCGGGGGACAGACTGTAAACTCCCTGTCGGAAGGGGTAGTGTTTTATATCAGCTGCATTTATTATTACTGTGTTATGTGACTTAAGTACCCTGCTGTATCATTGTATCCTCATCACAAACATACAAAGATTTATAGTGTTATTTCCCCCATTTTACAGAAGAAAACTGAAGGTCAGACATATATATGTCATATATCATGTATCAAATCATACATATTATATATCTATATATATCATATACATCATAGATAATTAGATGATAGATATATAGATAGGTAGGTAGCTAGAGATATATGCTGTATAGATCTATGCTATATGATCAAAAGGGAAGAAACATAAGAAATATTAACATTATCTCTGGATGACTAGGGACAAGAATAAGGGCAATGATTTTCACTGTACATTCTCCTATAAATTTTGAGTTTTCAATTGGGTAATACGATGCCTAATTTTTAATAAATACAACTTAGAATATGAAATCCAGTCGAATGTAAGTTGAGGCATCTCCCGACAAATCACCCTAGAGCAGATATTTGTTCAGGGAAGAGTCACCAGGTTGCCGCTCTTCCTGATGCAGTTATGATACACGTCCCCCGGGAGCCCTGGAGGAAAGCTATAAAAGAACTTAAAAAAATATCTGGCTTGCGAAGATTGCCTTTCCCAATGTCCTTTGGTGTGCAGAGCTTCCTGAAAGGAAGTTGGGCAAATCTGTGTAGATTAAGGCAACAACACTTATGCAAAAAGAAGATGGAGAACCAGCCCCACTTTCTCTGGTAGACCTCCTCTGGAGAACTGGGATGGTCTCAACTGAGACCCGCTGTCAGGAAGTGATATTAAGGACTCCCAAGGGGTAGCCACCGTGCTGGGCAGTCTACACTGGGAAACATCCCTACGCCAAGCCTTAGAGATTCATGGGACGGCGGGTGGGGACAGTATGCAGCTATGGCAGAACTACCCTCTTGATCTGGCCCCCACTGCCATGCCAACCAGTTTCATGGTTGTGGTTGTTACAGCAGCTAGCATCAATTCCCCTGACTGACACTCTAGATATTTGCATTTTACAGAGGATTTCTTTCTAATTGGTGAAAATTCAGACTAAATAAATATCTTAAAATTCACTCCATTTGAGGAGACAGAGTCCTGCAAAGAACCTCTTAGGTCTTAGAGACTATCTGCTACCATGTCCTTCTATGTTTTAAACCACCATGCAGAGGTCACTCTCTTATTGGAAATGGGATACCTCTAAGGGCCGCTTTAGGGCAGGCTTGGAATGTGACTGGACCAAATTCAGTTCATGTCAACAAATGTTTTTGAGCGCTTACTCTGCACAGGTACATGACTAAGCCCCTGTCCACATTGTGGGGCCCCTCAACACTCTTCACATCCACCTTTCAAACCCTCATTGCCAGGAGTCCATGTTGCACGGCATCAGGGAACACCACTCAACACCGTGTTGTATGTGAAGGGTTCCACCTACCGTTGTGTCATGGTCAGGCTTCACAGATGCATGAGGCCACCTGGCTATTCCTCTGGTTGTTTTCGTTTTGTAATTTAATATTGCTCCCACTAGACAGCAAGTTCTCTGAAAACAGGTATGGTGTATCTTTTTCACTACTGTATTTGCTGCTATAGTTTCACTGCTGCATTTAATAGTACCTTTGAGTGTTCAAATAATTTTTGTTGAACCAATGACTAGGTAGACGGATGAGTGAATGAGTAAACGAATGAATACAGACTTGATTAGAACATACTGGGGGAACTCCAAACAGATGTCTCCTCCATCTGGGTGGATGGTGAAGTTTTAGCAAACATCCCTGACAAAATAGGAAAAGATTCTGGGTTAGAGCTCTGCCTCAGTTTGGAAGGTAGTTTCCTGTAAATAGCAGAAACTCCAACAAACAGTTACCTAAAGACGTTCAGGTTTATTTGTCTCATACAACATAAACGTGGACAGCTAGTAAGATCAAGAAGATACAACAATTATACATAATTATGGACCTAACAACAGACCATCAAAATATGTGAAGCAAAAACAGACAGAATTGAAGGAAGACATAGACAGTTCTACAATAGTAGTTGGAGACTTCAGTACCCCACTCTCAATAATGGATAGAACGACCAGGCAGAAGATAAGTAAGGAAATAGAGAACTTAACACGATAAATCAACTAGATCTAACAGATACATACAGAACACTCTACCCCAAAACAATATACTTATTTTTCTCAAGTGCACATGGGACATTTTCCAGGATAGACCATATATGAGGTCACAAACTTAGTCTTAATAGATTTAAAAAGATAGATACACAAAGTTTCTTCTCTGACCACAACAGGATGAAATTAGAAATAAGTAACAAAAGTTAAACTGGATTCCCTTCATTGTTTTTTAACTGCATTTTATTCATATTGAGACAGGAGAGGAGCCACATCTGATGGTTGGCCCAATTCATACTGCAAGGGCATTACTCAATGCTCAAAATTTTTTTTTTCTTATAAGAGATTACACAGTATTATAAGACAGAATTAAAAAAACTAATTGACACTGACACATAACCAAACAATTTATGTTTATTTATCTTTCAATACATACTTGAAAAGGGAAAAAAAGTAAAACTGGAAAATTCACAGACTTGTGGAAACTAAACAGCACACTCTTACACAACCAATGGATCAAAGAAGAAATCATAAATGGAATTAGAAAACACTTAAAGATAAATGAAAACATAAACACAACCTACCAAAACTTACAGGGCACAACCAAAGCAGTGCTAAGTGGGAAATTTAAATGCTTACATTAAAAAGGGGGGCAAAGATCTCAAATAAAAAACCTAACTTTACAACTGTAGGAACTGGAAAAAGAAGGATAAACCCAAAACTAGCAGAAGGATGGAAATAATAAATATTAGAGCAGAGGTAAACAAAATAGAGAATAGAGGAAAAGAGAGAAAATCAACGAAACCAAAAGTTTGTTCTTTGAAAGATCAACAAAATCAACAAAACTTTCCCTCGGTGGACTAAGAAAAACAGAAGACTGAAATTACCAAAATTCGAAAGGAAAATGGAGACATCTCTACCAATTCCACAGAAACAAAAACGTTTATGAGAGTACTATGAACAACTGTGCACCAACAAATTGGATAGCCTAGATAAAATGGGCAAATTTCTAGAACTTACCAAGATTGAATCAAGAAGAAATAAAGAGCCTGAACAGACTAATAACAAAATAAGGAGACTGAATCAGTAATCAAAGACCTCCCCACAAAGAAAAACCCAGAACCAGATGGATTCCCAGGTGAATTCCACCAAACATTTAAAGAAGCGCTTATACCAGTCCTTCTTAAACTCTTCCAAAAAAATAGAAAAAAAAGGAACTCTTCGAGAATCACTATATGAGGCCCGTATCACTCTGACATCAAAGCCAGACACTATAAGAAAAGAAAACTGAAGACCAATTTCCCTTATGAACCCTGATGCAAAACTCCTCAACAAAATACTAACAAACAGGGGCCTCCCTGGTGGCGCAGTGGTTGCGCGTCCGCCTGCCGATGCAGGGGAACCGGGTTCGCGCCCCGGTATGGGAGGATCCCACATGCCGCGGAGCGGCTGGGCCCGTGAGCCATGGCCGCTGAGCCTGCGCGTCCGGAGCCTGTGCTCCGCAACGGGAGAGGCCACAACAGAGGAAGGCCCGCATACCACAAAAACAAAAAAAAAAAACAAAAAAAACCAAAATACTAACAAACAGAATTCAGCAAAATACTAAAAGTATGATACACCGTGACCAAGTGAGATTTATTCCTGGAATGCAAGGATGATTCAACATAAAAATCGATCAATGTAGTACACTATATTAACACAGTGAAGGGGAAAGCCCATGTGATCATTTCAATTGATGCAGAAAGAGCATTTAGCAAAATTCAACATCCTTTTATGATAAAAACACTCAACAAACAAGGAATAGAAGGAAACTACTTCAACATTATAAAAGCCATATATAGAAAACCCACAGTGGACATCATACTCAACTGTGAAAGAATGACGGCATTTCCTTTAAGATTAAGAAGAAGGTAAGGATGCCCACTTTGCTTCTTCTATTCAACATGGTACTGGAAATCCCAGCCAGAGCAATCATGCAAGAAAAAGAAATAGAAGGCATCCAATTTGGGAAGAAAGAAGTAAAATTATCTGTTTGCTGTTGATATGATCTCATACATAGAAAACCCAAAAAGATTCCACCAAAAAAAAAAACCCTGTTAGAATGAATAAATGAATTTGGCAAAGTAGCAGGGTACAAAGTCAACACACAAAAATCAGTTGCATTTCTGTACATTAACAGTTAACAATCTGAAAAGGAAATTATGAAAACAATTCCATTGACAATAGCATCAAAAAGAACAAAATACTTAGGAATTAACTTAAGCAAGGAGATGAAAGACTTGTACAATGAAAACTACAAAACGTTGCTGAAATAAATTAAAGAAGACGTAAATAAATGAAAACACATCCCATGTTCATGGATTGGAAGACTTAATGTTGTTAAGATAAAAATACTACCTAAAGTGATCTATAGATTCAATGCAATTCCTATCGAAATTCCAATGACATTTTTTGCAGAAATAGAAAAACCCATCCTAAAATTCATATGGAATCTCATGGGACCTCCAATAACCAATACAATCTTGAAAAAGAAGAACAACACTAGAAGACTCACACTTCCTGGTTTCAAAACTTACTGTAAAGCCACAGTAATTAAAAGAGAGTGATCCTGGGGACTTCCCTGGTGGTGCAGTGGTTAAGAATCCGCCTGCCAATGCAGGCGACACGGGTTCGAGCCCTGGTCCTGGAAGATCCCACATGCCGTGGAGCGACTAAGCCCGTGTGCCACAACTACTAAGCCTGCGCTCTAGAGCCCGAGAGCCACAGCTACTGAGCCCACGTGCCACAACTACTGAAGCCCGTGCACCTAGAGCCCGTGCTCCACAACAAGAGAAGCCACTGCAATGGGAAGCCCATGCACTGCAACAAAGAGTAGCCCCTGCTCGCCGCAACTAGAGAAAGCCTGTGCACAGCAACGAAGACCCAATGCAGCCAAAAATAAATAAATAAATAATTTAATTTAAAAAAGAGAGAGAGAGTGATCCTGGCATAAAGTCAAACACATAGACCAATGGAATAAAATAGAGTCCAGAGATAAACCCTCACATATATAGTCAAATGATTTTTGACTTGGGGGTCAAGACCATTCAATGGAGAAAGACAGTCTTTTCAACAAATGGTGTTGGAAAAACCGGATATCTACATGCAAAAGAATTAAGTTGGTCCCTTACGTAACAGCATATACAAAATTAACTTAAAATGGATCAAAGACCTCAATGTCAGACCTAAAACCATTAAACTCTTGGGAGAAAATATGCGACAAAATCTTCACAACCTTGGATATGGCAATGATTTCTTGAATATGACCCCAAAAGCACAGGCAACAAAAGAAAAAATGGACAAATTGGACTTCATGAAAATTTTGAAGTTTTGTGCTCTAAAGACACTATCAACAGAGTAAAAAGGCAACCCACAGAATGAGAGAAAATATTTGCAAATCACATATCTGCAAGGATTAATATCCAGAATATGTAGACAACTAAAACCCAACAACTACAAAAAAATCAGTTTGAAAATGGGCAAAAGGCTTGAATAGACATTTCTTCAAAGAAGATATACAAATGGCCAATAAGCACATGAAAAGATATTCAACATCATTAATCACTTGGGAAATGCAAATCAAAATTGCAGTGAGTTACCACCTCACATCCATTAGGATAGCTACTATTAAAACAAACAAACAAAAAACAAGAGAAAAAACCAAGTGTTGAAAAGGATGTGGAGAAATTGGAAACCTTGTGCACTGTTGGTGAGAATGTAAAATGGTACAGCTGCTGCAGATAACAGTATTGCAGTTTCTCAAAAATTAAAAATAGATTATCGTATGATTTAGCAATTCCACTTCTGGATATATACCCCAAAGAATTGAAAGCAGGGTCTCAAAGAGATACTCGTACACCATGCTCATAACAGCATTTTTCACAAGAGCTAAAACATAGAAGCAACCCAAGTATCTACTGACAGATGAATGGATAAGCATAATGCGATATATACATAAATGGAATATTTTTCAGCCTTCAAAAGAAAGGATTCTTCTTTTAATTTTTTCTTCTCTCTTAAGATACTTTAAACTTTATTAATATCTCTTATATTAACAGTAAACCTAAGAGTCCAGAGAAACGTGCCGCTAGTTCTGGAGCCATGGGCAAGACTCTCTTCTCTCTGGGTCTTAGTCTCCTTGTCTGTAAGATGAGGGGGACCCAGCCTTCAGTGCCTTTGTATTCTTCTGGGTCTCCATCAGTTCTCCCCACTCCCCAGCAATCCCAGACATTTCCATGGGGCTGTGATTTACAAAACTATTCGAAGGTACCACCCTACATGAGCCACATCTTTTCCTGGAGTCACATGGGGCTGAGCTCCTGCCCTCCACACACAGAGCTGGGATGAAGCAGAGAAGACGGGAAAGATGCATCGAGAGCCAGTAGGATGGAAGGTTTCCCACAGGTCCATCCAGAACCCCATTCCCGGTCGTCCTCAATGAAGCCAGCCTGGCTGATGGCACAAGACGGACAGTCCTGGGGAGCCCTGCTGCCTTGTCGATCAACATCAAGGGGAGCAGGTGGAGGCAGACGTGGGTGGGGGCTGAGCCCTGGGCCTCCTGTGACCCGCAGAGCCCTCCAGTTGGCAAGGCTGGAGACACAAGCTTATGTCTTCTTAACCACGCTGTACACTGACTCCTGCGTCTGGGGCTTCTGGGAGGGAATTCTGTCCATCTTAGAATCCTGGCTTCGGGAATCAAATACCACTGAGGTGTAGTGAAGGTTTTCACTGGGGAGCCCCTGCAGAGACAGAGACCAGAGGCTCAGGAGAGGCAGGGGAAGCAGGAACCCCCAGCTTAGGGTGGAGTCTGGGAGACACCAGACAGGGCCTCAGAGAGGTTCCACTGGGGGGAGGTGGCTCCGCCCTTCTCCACTGCCCTGGCCTCTTTCTCTTGCAAGGGCTGGTCTCCAAGATCCTGTCCACACACCTGCTCCGCCCGACCTGGTCAAGACACAGCACAAAGTCCCAGGCCTCAGAGCCGGGGGATTCCCTGGGGTCTACTTTGAGGTCATTAGTCACCAAGTTAGAAAAACAAGGATGTTGTTAGTCTCAGGGCCACGTGTCTGATGCTTAAATCTCCCCCTCATCTTCTCTAACAACTGATCCCTCAGCCTCTGCCTAAACTGTTCCACTAATGGGTGGCTTACGACCCTGGGCCGGGTGCGGTTGGGAGGCGACCTCTTCCATTATTCTACTTTACAATGGCTGCACCGAAGGGTTGACCTACAGGGTCAACGGATGAAAATCTGAAAAGCAGAGTTCATACCAAAGAGATCATAGGACCAAAACAGTGAGAAATCATAGCCTTTAGCATTGGGTGTATGGTACATACTCGGTGCCTAATAAATGCTGTACTTATTGACTACTGATTATCACTGGCCATTTCAATAGCTCCTTCATCTCCCACCCCACCCCCTCACCCCCAGCTACAAGGACGACCGCCTTTGGCCAAATCTACACTTGCCCCGTTTTCTCCGTGTCCTTGTCCTAGAGAAACACTGTGGATCCCCTCACTCCCCTCTCCGCCTGCTGCCACCCCACAAGGTGATGCCTCTATCATAGCCCGGGGTCCCTGTGACAGGAGCTGGGCCCTTGCACTCACCAAGGTGCTGTCTCCCACCTCCGCCTGTGTGGGTCGAACGGGCTGTTCCAGAAGGGGCCACACGTGCAGCTCTAGATTCTCATAGCAGGGCTCACTTTGCTCAGCAGCCTAGGGTGGGCAGGAGGTGTGAGGGCTTGGTGGGTGTCCACAGAGCCCTCCATGGGCCAGCCCAGAGGGCCCCCTGTCCCTCCTTCTCTGCAAGCATCTCCCCTTTCCCTCTCTGCTCTGAGTGTCCCAGTCTTCCCACTAGGCCTCCCACTTCCCACGCTCTGGTCCTCTCTGGGGAGTATTTGAATGGTCAGGTCAACAGCTGGGCTGGGAGGACCCTCCCTCCCTCCACTTTCCCTGGGGTGGGAAGAGACTGGCTAGAGTTCATGATGACCCAGTGACCAGATCTCCCAGGCATTCTTCTTCCTGCTTGGGGTAAGCACCTCGCTCCATCCTGTGTGATCCACACAGACCTCCACTGGCGGATGGGACACTTCAGGCCCCAAACATCCTCTGTGCTCCCCCCAACTACCCAGACACACCACCTGCAGTAGCCTTTCTTACCCGACTGGGGTTCTGGGGAGGCTCTGGATTCTCACCAGCTAAAGAGACAAGAGAAGAGAAAGGAGGTCCAATCCCAGCGCGAGGCAGGGATGGGGATCCCTATGGTCCACCCGGAGGAAGGCCTTTCCCGAGAGACTTCAGCCCTGGGGGCCTATCGCTTCAGGCCGGTAGCATGGTAGGAACTCAAGGGTTTGTTGAATGGGTGAATTAGCGAAAGAGGACATGAATGAACAAACGAATGAGCAGGAAGGCTCCAGCTTGGGGAGAGGGGCCAAACAGAGGTAGTTCTCCAAACAGTCACTCATAAAAATGTTCCCCAGGGACTTCCCCTGCGGTCCAGTGGTTAGGACTCCACGCTTCCAGTGCAGGTGGCGTGGGTTCGATCCCCGGTCAGGGAACTAAGATCCCGCATGCCGCGTGGCATGGCCAAAAACAACAAAAAAGTTCCCAGGTGGGAGAGAAGAAGGGAAGGACACTCATTTAAAAGGAAGTGTCTGTATGATGAAAAAGTTCTAGAAGTCTCTTTTGCAACAATGTAAATATACATGACACTACTGAACTGTAAACTTAGAAATGGTTAAGATGGCAAATTTTATGGGAGGGGGCTTCCCTGGTGGTGCAGTGGTTAAGAATCCACCTGCCAATGCAGGGGACGCAGGTTCGATCCCTGGTCCGGGAAGATCCCACATGCCGCGGAGCAACTAAGCCCGTGCACCACAACTACTGAGCCTGCGCGCTAGAGCCCGTGAGCCGCAACTAATGAAGCCTGCACGCGTAGAGCCCGTGCTCCGCAGCAAGACAAGCCACCGCAATGAGAAGCCGGCGCACCGCAGAGAAGAGTAGCCCCGGCTCACCGCAATGAGAGAAAGCCCGCACACAGTAACAAATACCCAACTCAGCCAAAAATAAATAAAAGAAAAAAAAAATTTATGCTGCTGGTGTACTAAATTATCAACGTTGGGGATGAAGTCCAGCTAACTGTGTTTTAACAAGCCCTAAATTTTTTTAAATAAAATAATAAAATAAAAGGCAGTGTCCTTGCGGAGACCTAGAGCCACATCAAACTATACAAAGTCACAAGGGTCACAAGGGTCACCTGCTCTGACCCCCTGGCCTGGGAGTCCGTCCCTCCCAGACACGAGGCCCTGTCAGCTCTGAGGGATCGCAGCTCAGGTCACACTACCTTTTGTTTCTGGCTCCTGCAGCGTGGCTCTGCAGGTGTCCCGCCTCTGAGCAAAACTCTGCACCCCTGGCCCTTTCGACCTGGGGCCCCAGGAGCCGATGGGGAGCAGGCGATGCACACACAGCCAGAATGCCCGAGGTCTAGGTGCACCGCCAGGCAACTCCAGAGCCCAGTCCACTAAATGCTGCGGGGAGACACTGTCCAGCCTCAGGAAGGGAGCCCCAAAGTCAAAGGTGAGATACCCACCTTCAGGAGACACAAGGGCATGTATGACAGAAGCGTGTGCTAAGCCCCAGCAGTTGACTCAGCCGAACATGCAACCAGGGGCTCTGAGATATGAACACATTTTGTTCCAAATGCTGCAGGCGGGTGCCCCACTACCCTCCGTCCCTTCAGCTGAGATGGGTGATTTGATGATAAGGAGGAAGGGGTCTGGTGAGGAAGGGATGGGAGTCCATTCCTGGGGAGGGAAGTTGGCATTGAAAGAGTTGGGTGGCAGCCAGCTGGACGGGAAGCACCCTGAAGGTGGACCCAGGCTACCCTGGTCATGACAGTGTCCCCAAGAGCCCGGCACAGGCCCTGGTACACAATAGGTGCTCAGGACGGCTTTGCTGTGTGAGTGGATGAGTGAATGAATGAGCGAACAAGAGTGGACTGAGGGGAAATACCATGAGTGGGTGGTAGGGCAGGCATCAGGCTGAGGCGGGAGGGGTAAGGACCCTGGGAAGACAACCCCAGATGCAGCCAGGAGACGGGAGCTGAGACGCAAAGCAGGGGAGGGACGGTCAGGCGACTTGAACAGAAAACCTTTCTCCTGTTAAACAAAGATCGCGTAACAGGGTGTAATCCACCCGCACAAGTCAACTCTGAGTCAGGGATTTTCAGAAGAACATTATTAGCGGGGAAAATCATACAATATGTTAAGGTTTAAAGGTGGAATTACAGTATGATGCAAACATTTTAAGAAGTCAGATATGCAAGGAACTGCAAGGACGTGACTCAGATGCCCGTGGTTGGTTTTCTCGAGGTGGTGCGAGCTTCCGTGTTTATTTATTAGGGTGAATTCATTTCCTTCTTTGTGCTTTACTTACTTTTCCAATTTTTTTTTAATAGTCAATCTTATTAATTAATTAATTAACTATTTTTTTTTGCTGTGTTGGGTCTTCTTTTCTGCGTGCGGGCTTTCTCTAGTTGTGGCAAGCGGGGGCCACTCTTCATCGCGGTGCGCGGGCCTCTCACTGTCGCTGCCTCTCTTGTTGCGGAGCACAGGCTCCGGACGCGCAGGCTCAGCGGCCATGGCTCACGGGCCCAGCCGCTCCGCGGCACGTGGGATCTTCCCGGACCGGGGCTCGAACCCGTGTCCCCTGCATTGGCAGGCAGATTCTCGACCACTGCGCCACCAGGGAAGCCCTACTTTTCCAATTTTCTACAGCGATCACACATCCCTTTTTTAAGCGGGGTGGCGGTGCTTTTTAGGTGAAAGGGCACCGTGGAGATGGCTGGGAGCCACAGATCTGAAGCAATCCTGGCTGGGAAAATCCCCATGTGGTAAGCACTATGGGCTGAAGTTTAGGGGGAGGGTTCCCAAAAATGATATGGGAGCAGCAGATGGGGAAGAGGAAGTGGTTTTCTTTCCATCCACCCAGGACACATATGCTGAGGCTGATTTCTCTCCTAAAGGCCTGAGCTGTGCTGCGGGGGGAGAGGCTGAACCCCACGGGGATGCTGGAGGTGAGAGAGTAATGCAGGGTCCCCGCCACCCGGCCCCCAGAAAGTACCAACTCCCAGTTAGCACTGCAGCTATGGAGCAGGGCAACCCTGAAAGGCTCAGCAGTGGTAACTAGGAACGAACGTCCCCCCAGAACCCTGTGAACGTGGGATCAAGAACTCTCAGCACAGTAAGCAAACTTAAGGCTCACATTCCATCTCAGGCAGAAACCTGCTCTCCTCCAGGTGACAGTTGGGCCTCCAGCCAGCAACAAGACCACAGTTTCACTGGTTCCTCTGTTCTTCTGTTAATTTAATTTGCTCAACTGTTTATTGAGCACCTACTTACTGAGCGCTGGACAGGATGCCGGGTGCACCCTACGTTCTCTCTTTTAATCTGAGCTCAGAGAAGAGCGACTGGACCACAAGATGCCTGGAGCTCCCTGGGGTGACCAATGTGACGATATTAAATAATACATTCATTCAACAAACACTGTACTTTCTTGAGTCAGGCTCCCTGATCTTAAGGGGTCGCACGGGCTGGTGGGCAGGCAGGCATGGAAGCAGGTGTGACAATCTGGTGTGAAAAGGCCTATGGTGGTGGAGGAACCGAGGTCCACCCGGAAAGGGCCCCTACGCTGCTCCTTGGGGGCCAAGAAAAGGTCCCAGAGGAAAGGAAATCTGAGAGCAGTGTTTAGGACCCAGCAGGAGTGAGCCACAGAGAGGCAGGGGGGTACCCCAGGCGCCCAGAGCAAACGCAGAAGTTGGGAAACATCTGCCTTCCAGAGTGTAAGGATAGGCAGATTGCAGAGGGCCTTCAGTGTCCCGTGGTGACCTGGACTTTGGAGAGTGTGGGAGGTCACAGAAGGGTTTAGACGGAAGAGGGACACTGCTTCACGAGCACCCGCCCCAGGCCCCGCTGTGGGAAATGCCTCTTTTCGGGGAGCCATCTCCCACAGCCTGGATCCGCCATGCCAGGACACCGCCTCTGGGGTCTGCCCTCTAGGATCACCCGGGATATGTGGTCTCAGGGGATGCATCTGAGGACCATGCTGGGAACCAGGACACAGAGCCTCGAAGACCAGAGGCTGTGGGCGGGGCCTGCCTACCCTGGGGCGGCAGGTGTAAGGAACTCACTCACCTTTGATCCGTCTCTGAACCATTCTCCAGGCCAGCAGTGAGATGCCCCCCAAAAGAAGCAGCAGAAGTGCTAACAAGGCCAGCGGCACTTGGAGCCTGAGGGGAGAGAGGGTGAGGTGGGGCGTCAGCCTTCCCTCTCTTGTTCAATAGATAGATAAGGTCCCATGGAAAAAATGTAGATGGTATAGAGTCTCCTTTCTACACACATCCCCCATCTACCTAAATCCCCCCACAGACACACACACGGTATACCTAAGAACCTTCCAGAGGCTCTTTGTTCAGATACAAGGAAATACGAATGTACATTATCTTTATATATGTCCTTTTTTCACCCAAAAGAGGCAGAGTATAAACACTAGTTTTTTTACTTAACAATGCATCTTGGAGAGCTTTCCACGTCAGAACATGAAGAAGTCCTTCGGGGTGTTTTTTTTGTTTTGTTTTGTTTCGTTGTTTTTTTTTTTTTTTACAGCTGCATAGTATTCCATTGCGTGGACGGACCATAAATTATTTAACTCTTCCCTCTCTATGGGCATTTCTCCCAGTCTATTGCAATTACAAACATGGCTGCAAAAGATCACCTTGTAACTATACCATTCCACACTTGGACAAGCAGCAGCTGAGTTCCTGGGAAGCTGACATAACTCGGAGTTTCTGGTCCCTCACTTGCTTGGGCCCCTTCTTTAATGCCTAGTTTGCACCCGCAATGTTCTAGTCTTTTTCGTAAAGCTGCACTCCGCTGCCCCCTATAAATTGCATAGGCTTCAGCCATACAAAACCCAGCTCTGTCCTCCAGGTGGGCATCTGCAGAGCCAGTTTCTGGAAGTGGCATAGTTGGGGCCTGAATTTCACCTTGCCTGTTATTAGGATTGTCACTTGGGTTGTCAGGAAGCCAGTGGAGGGGCCTTGGGGGTGTCATGTAATAAAGAACCTGACTGGCCTTTGCCCCTGGTTCCTGGAAGGAAGGCTCTAAATCCTTGGGATTTTCCTAGTAGTAGGAGTACGTTTGTTATTCACGAGCCCCTTAGATCTGCCTGAGTTTTTGCTGAGAGATGGCATGACCCAGGATGGAAGCCGGCCGCCAGAAGGACCGACCACGTGATCAGAGATTTGGGGCTCTGAGCCAGCCTGACCTTCAGGGAGGTGAAGGGGGACTGGGGGTTGAGGTCAGTCGTGACGACGGTGACTCAGTCAGTCATGCCTGTGTCATGAAACCCAAATAAAAACCGTGAACACTAAGGCTTGGAGGAGCGTCCTGGCTGGTGAACACATCAGTGTCCTGGGAGGGTGATGCCCCCCGACTCCACTGGGAAAGGGCACGGAAACTCCGCATTCAGGACCCTCCCAGACCTCGCCCTGAGTGTCTCTCCGTTGGCTGGTCCTGACATTTATCCTTTATGATAAAACTGTAAGTACAGCACTTCCCATGGGAAGCCCCAAATTTGGATCCAACTGATCAGAAATGTGACGACCTGGGGAACCCCCAAAGTGCTCTGGCATTTCTGAAGTCAGGCCGTCTTATGGGACTGAGCCTTAGGAGTCTTATGGGACGCTGGGGTCTGTGCTAACTCCAGGTGGTCAGTGCCGGAATCACCTGGCAGGGCACCAGGTGGTGTCAGAATAGAGAGTCTGTGAACCCCAGAAATGGTTTCTGACAGTATGTATTCTCTGGGGAGAGAATCTACACATGTTGTCAGATTCTCCTGGGGTTTTTGGCCTCCCCCGCAAAAAAGGATCGAGAATCACGAATTTAGAAGAAAGAATCTAAGACTTTGGAGCCTCACAAACTTGGCTTGGGAGCCTAGCCTGCCTCTGTGGCTGCATGACCCAGCCAATCATTTAACCTCTCAGAGCTTTGGTTTACTGGTCTGTAAAACGAGGGTAATAATGGTAAAGGCTGTGAGTAACAAATGAGAACATTCATGTGAGGCATTTAGTACGTGCCTGGTAGGATATCATCAGCTCTCATTAAATTTACTTTCCCTCATCCACCCCCCAGCTTCTGCCCGGCCTGAGCCTTCTCTCAGAGCCCAGGCCAGGGTCACCCTGACCCCTACAACCCAAGCTAGGAGATGCAGACTGGCTTCCAGCCTGGGTGCAAAGGGAGCCAGAGGTCCCCGGCCAAAGGGATGGGGCTCCCGACCCCACATGGACAAGAGGAAGCCTACCTCCGAGACATGGGGACTAGGGCGCCTTACCCCCACCCCTGCATGGCTTCCTCCGCGTCGCTGGCGCTGTAGGTGGGACTCGCCATGGCCAGGGTGGTGAATGACATCGTTGAAATATTGATTGTGATCGTCGAGGTCTCGGCCGCAGTCGTAGGGCGGGTGGACACCGGTGCTGGTGCAGAAACACAAATCAGACCCAGGGAGCGCTCTCTGACTCTCCCACCACTCGCCAATAACTTTTTTGCTTGATCGCACACAAAATGCTCACTCAGGAAGAGGGCAGCATGGAGGACCCTGCAGCCAAAGTCTCCCCGGGACCCTCCCAGGGCGGAGTGAGCGTTTCCAAACAGGACACAGGTCCCCAACGGTCCCGATTCCATCCTGCTGATGAGGTCAGGGCCTTTGGAGGGCCCACGGTCACTCCCACTCCCAGGCTCGTCCTCTCCCCACCCCGTCCCGCCTCTCCACTCAGCTCCCCACCTCCTGTGGGGCTGCCCCCAGCACGCCCTCCTCTCTCCTTTGCACTCTCACTCTCTCGGCCTCCCCTTCCCCTGACAGACACCTTCCCATCGCTCAAGACTGAGGAGAGGTGCCAGCGCCCTGACTCTCCCCTCTCTCTCTCTCTCTGTCTCTCTCTCTCTCTCTCTCTCTCACACACACACACACACACACACACACACACACACACAGTTTGGTCTCTGATCAGATTTCTGCCTTGGCTCTTCTGAGCTGACACTCTTCAGGTAACCCTGTTGCTGGTACAGGGGGAAGGGGTGTGCACGGCTCACCTGGGAACACAGACACCACAACCTGGACGGTGGGGTCAAGTGAAAATGGTACCATGATCCCACACATGTACGTTCCTGCATCGTCCTCTCTGAGGCTCTCCAGGGTCACTGTGAAGGTGAGGTTTGCAGGATGGTCCCTGATGGACACGTGGCCCCTCATCACTTCTCTCTCTGACTCTTTGGTCTCCACAATCTTCCACGGTAACAAACATGGGGCTCCGCACCAGTATTTGCTATTGTCTTTGTATTTCTCCGCGTACCGACACTCCACGCTCAGGGATCCCCCCACTGTGCCTGTCACTCTGCTGGGGCCACTCAGGGACAAACAGCCTGGAAAACACAACCGAGTCTGGCTGTTCATTAGGTGGGCTTGGGTCAGGGGCGCCCTGGGGGTCAGCCCCCGGTGTCCTCCCATCTCACGCCAGCCACCTCCCATCAGCCAGAGGGTCCTCCCCCGTCCATGCTGTCTCCCCTAAGATTTTGATCACAGCAGCTCCTTCCTCCAGATTCCAACCTCCTTTCCTCTGCCCTTCCCACCCCTCACCAGCCAGGGCCCTCCCACTTCTGAACTGGTCTGGACAATACGAACTCGCCTCCAAGCACCCGGCTCTTCCCGAGGGAGGGCATCGCACCCTGAGCCCTGAGCACCTCAGTTACCTGAAGAACCACTCACAGCAGTCTGTTTCCCGCAAGGGAATATGCACCAAGGCCAAGAAAGGGCTGCCAAATATTTCACAGAAAAAGACTGGATACACGTGGTAAACTTTGTGGATTAAAAAAAAATCCTTCGCACACACAGAAAGTTTACTGATGACAACCTTCATTTCATCCTGGGTCCTACTTCAGTTTGCCCAGCTCCTGTAGGCTTAATTTTCAAGGGAAGCTAGTGTTTGTTTGTTTTTTTTTTTGGAAGCTCATGTTTTGTTTCTAAGATTTTATGTCTGCCATTTTCCCAGAGAGTCCTCAGCTAAGGGGAGTTGGGGGATTAAGATGATGCATGTGACGTTAATGCTAGCCACCAAGCCGAGGACACGACCCCCTCCCTGATGCTTTTGGGTACCACTCCTCACCACCCCTGTACGTCTGTGATCAGGCCCCCAGAGTGGTGGGGGAGGGGTGGCTTGCTCTCTTTTGCTAGAGTTAGAACTCTTTAACTTCACTTGCTTTTTCAGGTTCAGGTTTAAATCACTTGAAGACCCTGGAATGTAAACTCCAGGGGCCTTCTTCTTATATCTTCAATGTCTACAAGTGCCCAACACATAGTAGGCCCTCAACAAACACTTGGGTGTGAGCACCTCTCCCACCCCATGCGGCTCTCCGTCCACAGGTGTCCAAAGCTGACTGCAAACTCCCAACCTCCCACTCCCGGGGGCCCATCAGGACGTCCTCTCCTGGCCTGGGTGGCAGACGCCCTTCAGAGAAGCCTTTCCTAGCCCCGTCACAGGTGTGACGTTTCCTGAGATGCTCTGTAGCCATTGCCACGGTGAAGTGGAAAGGGGCAGCAGAAGAATCTGGGTTTTGTCGGTACTAAGACATATCTGCTGTGTGTTCTGGCGGCAAGTAACTTAACCTCTCTGAGCTTCAGATGCCTAATCTGCCATGTGGTGATGACTGGTAAGCCTCACATGACATTTGGGGGTGTTGAATGAGATAATGGGTGTAAAATGCCTGGCAAATAATATTAGGTTGAACCATACGAAATTGCTGACATTCTACTCTTTTTGACGAAGAAAAAAGGAATTTCAGAAAATTCAATCTAATAAAAATAGATAACCCTCTGTCCAGCTGAATGAAGACATGAAAAGATAAAATAATCACAGAGACAGAGAAAATTAAAAGAATCAGTGACGGTCCTTTGCAGAAATTCTCTACAGATAAGTGCGTAAATCTGGATGAACGTGTGATTTTCTAGAGAAACAAAAATCAGTAAAATTGACACATACCAAGTGCTTTATAGATAAATGTCTGCCCCAGCCCTCCCTTCATTTAAGATGCTGCTCCTGGTCCCCACATCCAGACTCGATTCCCTGCCTCTCCTTGACTGTGAATGGTCACCTTTCTCTGCCTGGCTCTCGCCTCCCCTCCCTGGTCTGGGTCACCCCATCACCGCCACCCACAGTGACCAACCATCTGTCTCCAGGGTCTACCTTCCCTTTGCTCTACCTCTCCGTCTCTCTTTATTTCTCTCCCTGTGTCTCTGTCTCTCTGTCTGTCCTTCTCTCTCCCCATCTGTCTCTCTCACTCTGTCTCTCTGTCTCTCACTGTCTCTTTTTTTCTGTCTCTGTCTATTTCTCTGTCTCTCTGTGGGTCTCTGTCTCTGTCTCCCATTATTTCTCTCTGTCTCTCTCTCCCTGTCTGTCTGTCCCTCTCTGTCTGTCTATCTGTCTGTCTCTATCTCTTCGAACAGGATGCTCCTTTTCGTCCTAATGTTTTACTTTAGAAGCGCAAAGGCTCATCCCACTAAATCCCAGATAAACGAGTGAATCATCCAGCACAAGAAGTCGAGAGAGGAGCACATGCGTACACACCCAACCCAGCAGAACAGAGTAAAGCCAGAGCAGAAGTTAGTAAATTAGGAAAAGAAAAACCATGGAACTAGTACCTACACTGAAAAGCTGATTTTTCTTTTGGGAGAAACAAACAACAAAATAGACATTCTTGTGCGTAGCCAGATCAAGAAAAAAAGGAGAAGACACACGGACACAATTAAAAAGAAAATAGCCCGGGGTAATTTGCAAGTCTCTACAAAAGCATTTGTAAACTTGGGCAAAACTGGTGATTTTCTAGGAAAGTATAAATCACCAGTATTAGCCCAGAAAAGATTTTTTTAATGTAGACCAATACTGGTAAGTGTTATCAAGGGGTCCTTTCCCAATGATAACTATGTGAGGCGATATAATTATTTCACAGTGTATACGGTATCAAAACATCACCGTAATTATACACCATAAATATACACAATCTTTATTTGTTAATTATACCTCAGTAAAGCTGGGGGGAAGGGAAAAAAAGGAAGTTCCTTTTTCTTTCCTTTCCAAAAAAAGAGGAGCAAAACCCAGACAGTTTCACAAGTTAGCTCTCTCAAAACCTTCAAGGACCAGATAATCCCAATTTTACTTAAACATTTGCAGAGGGTAAAGAAACAGGAAAACCTCCCTAATTCTTATCATGAAGTCAGTATAATACCTCAAGACTAAAATCCAGCCAAATATCTTAATATAATTCGCCACTTGAATAGTTCAAAGGAGAAAAAAATTACAGGCATACTTAGACAATATTGCAGGTTTGGTTCCAGACCACCGTAGTAAAGCGAATATCACAGTAAAGCAAGTCACGTGAAGTTTTTGGTTTATAAAAGTTATGTTTACACTATATTATGGTCTTTTACGTGTGCAATAATATTACGTCTTAAAAAAAACAAGGTACATATACCTGAATTAAGAAATACTTCGCTAAAAAATGCTACCCATCGTCTGAGCCTTCAGTGGCTTGCAATCTTTTTTGCTGGTGGAGGGTCTGAAATATTGCAAGAATTACCAAAATGTGACAGAGACACGTAGTGGGCAAAAGCTGTTGGAAAAATGGAGCCCATAGACTTGCTCCATGCAGGTTGCCACAAACATTCAATTTGTAAAAATAAAACAAATACAGATAAACAAACCAAAACAAACAAAAAGACCCCTGCAGTGTCAATGAAGCAGTAAAGCAAAGCGCAATAAAATGAGGTTATATGGCCTGTAATCGTCTCTGTAGATAATGAAAAAGCGTCCGACACCTGATGCTGCTCTTTTTCAAAACACAAGCGGGTGCCTTCTTTACACTTTACGGAAACTCTGGACACCTGCCCAATCAGGGACAAGGCGGGCATGACTGCTGCCGCCTCTGTCCTGGGCATCATTCTGGCCAGACCAGCCCGTGACCAACGAGAGAGAAAACCAGAGAAACAGCGAACCCTCCATGCAGGCAGATCCCGGGGCTTCCCTGGTGGGGAAGTTAAGACTCCCCACTCCCAATGCAGGGGGCCCAGGTTTGATCCCTGGTCAGGGAACTAGATCCCACATGTATGCTGCAACGAAGAGTTTGCATGCCGCAACTAAGAAGCCGGTGGGCCGCAACTAAGGAGCCGGTGAGCCGCAACTAAGGAGCCTGCCGGCCGCAACTAAGACCCAGCACAACCAAATAAATATTTTTTAAAGACGAGTGGTGAGAGGATGACCGGTTTCAAAATTAATACACAAAAACTCACAGCTCTCCTGTCGACAACTAGTTGGCAAATAGAATTGAAGAAAACATCAATTTACAAGCAAAACAACCCCCAAATTGAAAATGCCAGGAACAAACCCAGCAAGACTGCAGGAGCAATCTGAAGAGAGCCCTGAAAGCTCCTGGAGGCTTAGGAGAGAAATAAGTGCAAGGACGCCCTCTTCTCCCCGGAGCAAGCCTCCCCCTTCTGTCCCACAGCTGCTCTGCCCCACTCTCCCCATGGGATGGGAGTCCCATCTCCCTTCCTTGGAGACCACTGGCCCCCTAGTCCTCAGGTCCCTGCCCCTCGAGCCGCCCTGGACAGTCATTCACCTCCATGACCCTGAGTCCAAGGCCTGCCCCTGCCCGGTCCCCAAGCTTCCTCCACCCCCTGGGACCCGTGAACCACAGGGCGCCTCCTGACAATGAACATGTCCCCGGGTGCGCTTGGTGGTCACCCTGCCACTGACTCTGGTGTGCCTGCCTCTCGCCCTCCTTCTTCCTGTAATAATTCATCCCCAAACCTCCTGCAAAGCCCCTCCTCCGGGCCCACATCTTCGCCCCACTGTGGCTCATCTAAGGCCAGATGGACGCAGAAGGGGAGACAGACCCTCAGCGCTACCCCTCCGAGGATGTGTGTCTTATGCGGTGGACAGAGGGTGTCCCATCCTGAGTCTCCTGACACCTCCCCTGCAGCTCTCCCCCTCGCACCCTCCCTCCTCCCCCGGGCTGCGCCCCCGCACCGCAGCCCCTCACCTGGGACCCAGAGAAGCAGCAGAGCCAGGGGCAGCCGGTACCACCAGGCCATCTCTCCAGCACAGATGTCGCCCGCAACAGCGCCAGGTCCCAAGGCTTCAGTGCCCCCTCGAGGAGGAGGGTCAGGCCTCCAGCCTCCCACTTCTGCTTTGCCTCGTGCTTCGCTGCTTCCTCGTTCAGCGTCTTTTTGGTTCTGTTCCTGGAGCTGCTGAAAAGATGGAGGTCTTCGCTGAGGGAGCAAGGCCACCGCCGGGGCCTGAGACGCCCCGGCCGTGTTACAGTTTCTGTACGCATTTCCAGTAAGGAGACCCTCCCCGGTCCCACAGCTCACCTCCCCTTCCCTCCCACCCCCCCAAACCACAGTGTCAAGGTCCCTCCTGGTCCAGCCAGTAACTCCCTCGGTGTGCCCGTAGTCGGGGTGGTCAGGGTGAGAGCCCTGGGGGAGGAGCAAAGGCCCTGGACAGCACCCACAGAGCGACTGCCCGGGGGCTCAGCCCCTCCAGGAGCGCCCCCGGCTCAAGACCCGGACCGCCAAGCTGGCACGATGACCCCAGAGCCCCTGAATGATTGCTCGTCTTGGACACACGTCCTCCACTTGGCCTGAAGGTCCTCGGGCTGCGACCTTCCTTCCCATGCAGCTCCCACTGGACCCAGCTCAGGGCTGAGTACAGAGCAGGTCTCAGCAAGCCTGCAGGGACCCCTCCTTCGGGGAGCTCAGACTCTAAACATACACACACGTATTCCTTGGGACAAGTGGCCCCAGCTTGCACAGAATGGCCACACGAGCATAGGAAACTAGTCCTAACGTGTGGGGAGGACTAGTGTGTCACCTGGGAGCTTGCAGATAGTAACCCCGAACGCCACCATCTGGGGTCCCCAGAATGCCCTTCCCTTCCTGCTCTGGCTCTAAAGTTTCCAGAAATGTATGTCTTTCAGCTCAGCCACCAAACGTCATTGCCAAGGTCTTGAATGTCAAGGTTAAGAGGCAGATGCACCGGACTGAGAAGAAGCAGGAGGCTAGGTTGTGGCTTGTCCACGTACCACTGGTGTGACCTCGACCAAACCCCGTGACTCCTGTAAAATGTCAATAATAATAGCTAGGGCTTCCCTGGTGGCGCAGTGGCTGAGAATCCGCCTGCCAATGCAGGGACACGGGTTTGAGCCCTGGCCCGGGAAGGTCCCACATGCTGCAGAGCAACTAAGCCCGTGCGCCACAACTACTGAGCCCGTGCTCTAGGGCCCGTGTGCCACAACTACTGAGCCCGTGTGCCACAACTACTGAGCCCATGTGCCACAGCTACTGAGCCCGTGTGCCATAACTACTGAGCCCGTGTGCCACAACTACTGAGCCCATGTGCCACAACTACTGAAGCCCGCGCACCTAGAGCCCGTGCTCCGCAACAAGAGAAGCCACCACAATGAGAAACCGGTGCACCGCAACGAAGAGTAGCCCCCGCTCGCCGCAGCTGGAGAAAGCCCGCATGCAGCAACGAAGACCCAGTGCAGACGAAAATAAATAAATGAAATAAATAAATTTATTTTAAAAACTAATAATAATAGCTAATTTGAAGGAGTAAATAGTATCATAATTATAAAAATACCTGAATATGGGGTAATGGTATCCCCAAGCCAGTTTTTTTCCCGAGGGAATAAGTCTGTCCTCTAATGAAAGGCGTTAGGAAAATAGGATTTGTTAGGGAGACATATGCTTTACAAATAGTCTATGGGATGCACTTGTCTTTAGAAAGAAAAGATAGGGAAACACTTGAACTACGGCGAAGAGGAAAAGGGCCAGAGGAAGTGACCCCTGCCACACCCTCTTGCTCGCCTTAACCTGTCCACGAGCCTTAAGCAAGAAATAAAATGATGCAAAATTACCGCATGACATCAGGAAATTAAGGAAGTGGCACTTGCCTCACTGCTCTACTGACGATTAGTGCACATGAGGTAGGGGAAGATGAAACCTGCCAACTGCAGGCCTGAACCCTCTTTCTCGGGGAAGGGGGGCGTCCTGCAACCATAGAGCCTCTCACCAAGTTTGGGGTCCTGTTCCCAGTGTGGATGCACTTGCTCAGAGACCAGCGGGCAAGGGTGGCGTGGTGATGGATGGGGGCTCCCTGGGCAGACTGGCGGCAGCTGCATTGAACCCCGAGAACGGTAGGGAGGGGCGAGAAAAGACTGAAGGGTGGGGCCGCTCGGCGGAACTTCCCTCCGCGCGGCAGCACAGTCTAAGAGCCGCCACCCCAGGAAGGTCAGCAGCTCCCCAGCAGCTCCGCCTCTTCCTCCTCCGGAGCTTGAAGGAAAGCCAGGGGGGCCTCAGGGAGGGGGTGTCTCACCCACAGTGCCTTACCCACTGCAGTGGGTCGACTGTGGCCAAGCGGCTGGGCTGAGAAGCAGGAAGAAGCGGGTGCCTGTGGCTGGTGGTGAGAAGGGGAACTTGACAGCTGGGTTAGTTGGCGATGGCCGGGAGGGGGCCGCCGACATCCGCTGAGCACCTGCTACTCTCCAAGTGCTTGCGTGGTGGTGGAATGCACCCGCTCGGGGCTTCATCCCTGCAAGATCCATAGCGCAAAGGGATGGACTCCAAGTGAGAAGCAGTCAGGGGCAGGGCAGCGGGGATGGACGGATGGAGGACTCCTTCCGCCAGAGCCTGGGTGAGACCAGCATCCGCGGCCTGACCCCGAAGCTCCCGTCTGGCCTGGCCTGCCTCTCTGTGGGACTCCCCGGGGCCGCCCACACCTCGCCCTCCTGCCCTTCTCTAGGGAAGCTTCCCCAGCGTGGCCTGACCCTCTGGGGGCCCAGGTGGCTTGAGCAGCCATGCTCCGAGGCATCCCACAGCCCCAGGGCTGCCGTCCACAGCCAACGTGACGGCCGTAGCACGCTGTTCTGCTTGGGTCTGGACGTGCAGTGGTTGAGACAGAGAGGAAGAGGAAGCTGTGGGTGAGCACAGGGCTGGCAATGCCAGCCAGGGGCCTGAGAGCCCTCACTGTCCCTTGGAGGGAGCCTCCAGGTTTCCCGTCCACAGAGCCCCTGCTCCACGCAGGCCCTGTCCTTCCTCGCAGGTACCTGGACCTGGAGAGACTCTCTCCGCCCTCAAGGAGGAGCCGGGATGGAGAGCCGGTGCACCGGGGCCTGCGGAGCTCACCCGGCAGCCGTGGTTGGGGGGTGGGGTGGGGGGGCGGGGGCTCAGAAGGGGAGTGTCCCCCTGGGGCTGCCCCTGGCCCCGCTGCAGAAGAGATGGTCACGAGCCGCTCAGGGTGAGTCACAGGGATGGGGCAGCCACAGTGGCAGGGGCGTGGACGGCTCCCAAGGTCACTCCTTCACCCTCAGCCTCCGCCATGCCTGCCCCTCACTCTCTCACAGCCATACTCAGCCATCTTCTCAGAAGACCCCCTCCTTCCTCCGGCCTCTCTGAGCCCCCTCCTTCACCTCCGTGCCCTGCGATGCCTCTCTCTGTATTTGATCACCTATGCCCAGGTGTCACCGCGTGCCCTCCTTTTCATAGAAAGACTGTAAGACCTCACGAAAGCAGGGACCACACGGGGCCCCCATCGCCCCAGGCTCGCATGCCCACCGCACTTCCTGGGGAAGGGAAGCCGGACTGGAGATCAATCCAGAGAAGGCCAGGGCACCGAGGCCTCTCTCTTGTCCGCTTGCCAAACTCGACCCCCAGGGAGAAGAAAGGGATAGAACTTAAAAGGGTGCGAGCATGTTAAATCCATCCAACCGAGCATGTGAGACGAGCACGTCACCTAAGTCACATCTCAAACTAGGTTCAAGCAGAGGCCAGTGGTCCGCACACCTGGAAGGGAAAGCACCGGCAGCACCATGGACAAACAGTCCCCTCCCAACTGCCCAGGGATGCACAAAGGGACAGGGGTCTAAGGGGGCAGCCTTCTCCCAGCGCTGGCTTCCAGCGTCTCTGCTGAACCACAGGTGATAACCTGAGATCTCTCCAGGGGGCAGGACTGAAAGTGTGGGGCGGGGGGGTGGTGAGGGGAGCCGGCCTCCGGGGGACCCCTGACTGTGACAAGGGGGACAGGACAGTGAGGAGGGTCCAGCCTTTGTGTCCCGGCCCCGAGCTGCATTCCGGCTCTCTGGGTATCCTTGTTCAGTCAGTTTCCCCTTCTGTGAAATGGGAACACTACCCCTTGCCCCGCCCCCTCCACGGGAGGCTTAAAATGAGATCAGAGACGTGAATGGGCTGGTCCATCACTTACTCTCCCGTTTCCTCAACACACATCACGCACATGCGTTCACTTCTACTCCTCACAACCCAGAAAGATGAGATAACTCACTTGTAAGAACCCACGTCTGTCCATAGGAATCCCCAAACTTCTGTCCGCCAGACCATGACCCATGACTCAGAGGGTGCTGACCACGCAGGGCAGGGCAGGGCAGGGCAAGAATGGCTTCGAGAAGGCAGTGGAAGCTGCCCAAACTGCTGACCCAGGAGCACGACGGGGAACAGGATGCTGAGGCCCCGGGAGCCAAACTGATGAGCTTGCCGGGGAGTACCCATCCCCCTCCGGCCTCCCCGTCACCACCACCACCTTCTGCCTCCTCCTCCTTCCCAAGGGCCGCCCCAGGCAAGGACAGAACCGTCCCTGGCGGCCCTTGCCCCTGTGCTGAGGAGGAGTAGGAATACGCCTGCCAACTTCTAATATTTGACTTTGAGGGGCACACGTGGCCTTGAGCTTGAATGTGTGAGCTTCACGCTGAAGATGACCCCAGCTCCCAAGGCCTCAGGAAGGTCAGGAGGTCACCATGCTCATCCGTCTCACACCACAGCGACCTTCTCGCAGACATTTCCAGAAGCTGGCAGAACGTGTGTGTTTCAAAGGACCACGGCAGGCAAGCCAAGCGTTAACAGCACTTCATTATAGGCGAGCACTAACCATAGAACAGCCTGTCTCTCCATTCGTGTTCCAAGGCGCAGGTTGAGTATTATACGTGCTGCCTGTTAGGGAGGAGAGAGCCAGAAGTGCTGATTCACTTTGCCCTGAGCCCTGTGTGTTCCCGTCATCCTTCTGTTTTCCTGTGCTGCCCTGAGACCCGAGAAGTCTAGCCCACTTCTGTTTTCTGAGCCTCTTAGTACTTTACACAAAGAAGAGATTCCAAAAAAGGATTAATGAAAATTACAGCATTTAACAAATCAAGCCTTTTGATATGCAACACACACACACACACACACACAGACAGAGCAAGAAATTGGACTATTCTTTTCTTTTTTTTTTTTTTTTTTTTTTTTTTTACGGTACGCGGGCCTCTCACCGCTGTGGCCTCTCCC
>NC_041227.1:126999075-127035024 GCF_002837175.3 Physeter macrocephalus
CCCGCGCCCCCTGCATCGGCAGGCGGACTCTCAACCACTGCGCCACCAGGGAAGCCCTGGACTATTCTTTAGACAGCTGCAAGATTTATAAAAATATTAATTCATGGTGTGAGCTGGTAACGGGACCCCGGTGTCAAGTTATGGGAAAGGTACCTTCTCTCCTTCCCAGAAGGGGAAGTCCCATAAATTCTGGGCCTTCAAGGAGAAATTCACTGAAAATAATGTCAATATTAAGTTTGAGGAAATGTTCTGAAATTGGGTTCCGGTAATGGTTGTATAACTCTGTAAATGGACTAGAAATTATTGAGTTATACATTTAAAAGGAGTAAACTTTATGGAAAGTAAGTTATACCTAAATTTTCTTTTTTTTCCTTTGCATTATGCGGGCCTCTCACTGCCGCGGCCTCTCCCGTTGCGGAGCACAGGCTCCAGACGCGCAGGCTCCGCGGCATGTGGGATCTTCCCGGACCGGGGCACGAACCCGCGTCCCCTGCATCGGCAGGCGGACTCTCAACCACTGCGCCACCAGGGAAGCCCCCTAAATTTTTAAAAAGCAAATTTGAAGCCCGTTGTGAAGATGAACCAGAAGACCCTCTCTCTACCCCACCCCGAGCCCATCCATCGTCTTGACCCCGGCCTGCCTTTCTCCTTGGGCTTTTCCCCCCTCATCTGCCCCTCCCCCACTTCCTGATCAAATGCTTCTACATCAGAGAGCTGATTGCCTCCTTCCTGCAAAACTGAAAGGAAACAGGAGAGGCTGTCAACGTGCCAGAGATAAAGTCATCAAAAAACTTCCAGCAGAGGGGCTGGGTGTCTGTACCTCGCTCTCCCTGCGGAGCAAGGAATTAAGTGCAGGGGCGTGGCTGCTGTTTGTCAGCAGAGCTGCAGGCAAGATCTACTTACTGCCTTGGCCTGGCCTCGACCCCCCCAGTGCGCCCAAACCACGCAATCCGCTCCATCACACTCTGAATTCCAGTGCCTTCTGTACTTCAACTCCTGTCTGCCCACCTGGCTCCATCTCTGCTTGTCTGTCCCATCTCTCGTTGGCCCCAAGGGGACACACGAGGGCCCCCGGAGACTCAGGGTGATGGGGAGGGGAGTGAGCAGGGGCTGGACAGTGGAACTGGGGTGGACCAGATGACCAAACCTAGCCTTGGAACACGCAGGTTATGGGGCAGTGCTGGGAGGTCCAACAGGCCTGGTCCTAATTCCCAAGGTGGCCGGAACCAGGGAATACCAGTCAGTCAGCCAAGAAGCCGTGCAGCAGGGACTAGAGAAGTTGCTTTCTTTAGAACCTCGGCAAAGACGCAACTGGCCAGCCATGGGCAGCGCCTGTCGCCATCTGTCGGTGATTGCCAGAACTGCCGGCTTTCTGGGGCAGGTAACTTTGTTCCCGTCTCTGCAAGTCAGGAAGTAGAGAGGCTCCTCTGTCCGGGTATCCAGGTGTGTGGCACTGATCCTTCCAGATCCCCCAGCCAGTAGACCAGGAACAAGAGGAAGGCTCCAGTCCCTTGGAAAGAAGATGTAGGGGCTTCAGAGAGACAGGCTGACCCTCCGTGGTGCAGAAGGAGGGGATGAAAGCAGAAGGGGTGGAAGGGATGGAGAAGGAAACGGGGCGGTGCCCAGCTCGCAGACCAGGAGGGATGGCAGATGCCAGAGCTCAGGCTCCGGGGTCTCTCGGGCTCCTGGTTCGCAGCCAGTGAGCCCAGGAGGGGCTCAGATGCCCAACTAGACCACCAGCTCTCAGGCCAACCTGGGACGGTCCAGCTGCCCCATTAATGTGGGCACCCTGTAGCTCCAATTCCTGCCTCCTTTGGACTGTTCTAGAAGAGGGGTGGGGCTGAGGCTGCAGGTGTCAGGGAGGAGCAGCCTCACTTCCGGTTGGGAAGCAGAAACAGGGAAGTGGGTCTCACACACCCCTGCCCTCCCCTGCTGGTAATGTTCTCCACTGTAAGGATCTGGGTTCAAGGCTGCACCACCCCAAGGTTCCCTGCTGACAGGAAGCCCTTTCTGAGTATGTATTTTGGCCACAGGGACCCAAGGATGAAAGCTTAAACGTTGCTGAGGTTTCCAGGTCTAGAGAACAGGAGGCTCAGCTCTTGTCATGGGCAGGGTGCATGTTTGTATGGACGTGGCGGAGAGGGTAGGAGAAATAGCACAGCACTGCGGGGGCCTGGTGGGGTGAAGCAGAAAGGGGCATAATCCTGGTATGGCTTCCCTATCCTGCCCACCACATTTGTTTACACAGAAGCTGGCAGGGGTCTTAACCCTAGATGCATATTAGAATCTCTCGGGGAGCTTTATTTTTTATTTTTTGTAATGTTCTATGTCAATTATACCTCAAGTTTTTTTAAAAAAATTAACCAATTTATTTTTTTTTGGCTGTGTTGGGTCTTCGTTGCTGTGTGCGGCGCAGGCTTTCTCTAGTTGCGGCGAGCGGGGGCTACTCTTCGTTGTGGTGTGTGGGTTTCTCATCGCGGTGGCTTCTCTTGTTGCGGAACACGGGCTCGGTAGTTGTGTCATGAGAGCTCAGTAGCTGTGTCGCATGGGCTTACTTGCTCCGCGGCATGTGGGATGTTCCCGGACCAGGGCTCGAACCCACGTCCCCTGCATTGGTAGGCGGATTGTTAACCACTGCGCCACCAGGGAAGTCCCTTGGGGAGCTTTCTTAAAACATCCTTGCCTAAGCACTTCCTCCATCTCCCTCCCCCTTTTCCCTACCCAACTGCACCTGGAGATTCACACTCAGCTGGTCTGGGTGGAGCCCTGTCATGGCATCATGCTCTGAGGAAGAGGGAGGAGAGAGGTTGCTGCAGGGGGAGAAAAGAGGTTTCAGACAGACCCTGGACACATCCAGGAGCAGGGGGAGGAAGCACAGAAATCTGCCGGGGAACTCAATTCAGGGAGCCACTCTCTAACCCCTAGACCACCAAAACTCTCCCGAGAAGGAGAGGGCTCAAACAGGGGGACTTGACGTGACTGGGGGATTTGGTGTCCTATCCCCAGTCCTTCCACAGGGTCAGATCCATAAAGGTGGCTCTGAAAATGAATGGATGGATGGGTGGATGGATGGATAGATGGATGGATAGATGGACGAATGGATGGATGGATGGATGGATAGATGGATGCTGAGAGTGATTAAGAGTGTAGACTCTGGGTCTCACTGTCTGGCCAGCCCTGCCTATCCTAGGAGAGCCACATCTTTCAAAGGCCCAGCCCACCCCTTCCCCTCAGACTTTGTCCATGGACCCCTACCCCTACCCCAGCCCCACGTGACGTCACACTTGGACGGGCTGCCCTGAACCCGAGGGCCAGGACATGTCCCTCCAGGTTGACTGTTTCAGCCAGGATCCAAGATCCTGCCATACTCTCTGACTCCACCAGGGGGCACTCTATGCCCAGGCACCATTTATTCATTTATCTGACAAGTATTTAATGGAGACCTGGGTTGTACCCAGAACTGGGCCCAAAGACGCGAACATGAAGATAAAAATACAACAATTCTCCTTTCCAGGAGTTTGTGGTTCAGGGGGAAACACGGAAACAAAGACAGGAAAACAAAAGATTACCCTTAAAAGGTAGAAGTGATCTTCAGGTCAAGGCAGAAATCCAAGTGGCCTGCGTGAGGAGGGGCCACAGAAGATCAGACGCGGATCAGCACAGACAGGCGGCCCAGGGCCCTGCACCCTCCTTCTCAGTCCCACTTGATCTCTGCCCTCTTGGAGATATTCTGGGAGATGGAGGGACAGAGCCCTTGAAAATTCCAGAAGGATGTTTGTCCTGTTCCCAGCTGGCTGTCAACACAGATCCCGGGCCCGCCTCAGACCTCCCGCATCAGGATTCTCCAGGGCTGGGGACCGGGAATCTGTCTTTTTTGTTTTGGGGGTGTTTTTTTTGGCCTCACCACGGCTTGTGGTATCTTAGTTCCCCAACCAGGGATTGAACCCGTGCCACGGCAGTGGAAAACGCCAAGTCCTAACCACTGCACCGCCAGGCAATTCCTGAATCTTTCCTTTTTAACAAGACCCCCCAGAAGATGCCTACAATCAGATAAGTTTAGGAAATTACCTTGCATGATTTGTGGGATGCCTGGGACTCTACTTGTGCTCAGAGGCGGCAGAGAGGAGAGGACAGGATAGGACTGTGCCTTACACATGGTGGCCAGCTCAACAGATATTTATTGAATGAAATGAAATCAGTGGGAGTGGCTTAAAGAGCCCTCTGGTACCTGCACAGGGGAATGGAGATCAGCAGCTCCCCAGCTTTCCCCAGACGGTGTCAGGATTCCCATCGGGTTCCCAGAGGTCTGGGGCATTAGGGTGAGTGACGGAGGGCCCGAGAGTCCTAGTAAAGAGTTTAACGCCACCTCACTCACATGCCTCTGCATCCCTGAGCATCAGAAATATTTGTGAAGGCATTGTACAAGCGACAGAAGATAACTGTGCCTGTGGTGATCCAGATTCTCCCAAAGCTGTGTTAAGACTAGACTAACAGGGGCAGGGTAAGGTGGCTCGGACCACCTTTTGGTCACTGGTGAGGTTGGGACCAGCAGCATCCCCATTTACAGACTGTACTGCCAGGATGAGCTCGCCCAGGGACGCCTGGAAGGCTGGGTCCTGGTGGATTTGGAGGAAGGAGGGGGCTGGGAGATGGGAGACCCCAGTGAGGGGAAGTATGTCCAAGGAAAGGGTGGGAGGGAAGGTGGAGGGTAAAGAGGTTACGGCAGCGGAAAGGATTTCAGGATTTGAAACTTGGAAGAGGAAAGAGTTTGTAAAGAACGATCCTTAGAAAGATAAGACCTGGAACTTCCAAGGTCAGCGTCAAACTAAACAAGATTCCTCCAGGAGACCTTGATTCTGTCCCTGGAGTCCCCCTTCCCTGCTGCCCCGTCCAAGGATGGCCAGAAAACCTTCCCCTGGTCACCACCAGGACAGCAGGGGCAGGACGGCCATCTGCAAAGACCCCCTCCTCGGCGCCTTGCACCCCGGGAATGCCAGGGTAGGGGCTTTCCCTCCTACCGGGCAAGGCTGAACTTCCCTTGTAATCTCAGTGAGTCCGAAACTGGCCAAGAGGACCGTGGTCCTTTGTGCCCTCCAGTTGGAATACAGCACTGTGTTCGGGTCTTACCTGCAGCTTCTGCTCCTTGGAAGATGGATTCTTTAACCACCTGCCCAGGTGGCCTTGGGGGTCAGAGCTGGTGGGCGGTGCCCACTCCTGGGGTGGCCGACACTTAACGGTGGTGCTCTGGACCCAGGATGCGGAGATGCCCATGGCTTTTGTGGCTTTTCCTCCGGGGCAACTGTGGGCCCACTGTGATAGCCAGTCACAGCTCTCTCACCTCACTTGGGATGCTGGGGTGGGGGTGGGGGGCAGCTCGTTCCCTATTCTTTTATTGACACATGAAAGACAAGGAGGCGCGCTTTCCACACAGAGGGACTTTACGTGCGGGCTTGCTCAGTGCCGGCCCCCCCTTGACCCAGATCTGCAGCCCTCATCTGGTAAGGGGCACAAGGAGCTCAACATTCTTGGCTTACGGACAAGGGAGATAATTGTCTCCGTTTACTTATTAATGCCACCTGCTTTCCTGGAGGAGAAGAAACGATCTCAGCCTGGTGGTGCCAGGAGGTCTCAGCCCCCGTGCGGGGGTATCCCATCCCAGAGAGAATCGGACGAAGTCTGCACGGGGGTGCCTGAAACATAACAACAGCCATGGCTGCAAGACTGCACTTCTCAAGGCGGTCCTTTCCTGGGGTCCCTTTCCTCAAGCCACCCCAGGGTACTGCTCACTCACCTCAACCTTGCCCAAGACTAGCCCAGGGGTTCTGGGAGAGTTTCATCCCCGCTACCCAGACCATATGGTGAAGTTCTAGTACCTCAGAATGAGAAGGATTTGGAGAGAGGCTCTTTACAGGAGTAATCAAGTTAAAATGAGGTCAGGAGGGTGATTCCCAATCCAGTATGACAGGAGGTCTTACGCAAAGGGGAGATTTGGACTCAGAGACATGCACAGAGGAAATGATGTGAAGAGACACAGGGAGAAGATGGCCGTCCGCCCGCCCGCCAAGGAGAGAGCCTGGAACAGACCCTTCCCTCACAGATTCAGAAGGAACCGACCCTGCCGACACCTTGAGTTTGGACTTCCAGCCTCCAGAAACGTGAGATGAGGCACTTCTGTTGTTTAAGTTGCCCAGTCTGTGGTACCTTGGCAGATGGCAAAGTAGCAAACGAATATACCAGATTCTCTACTCATTGGTCCCCGTGGAGCATGGACCTTCTGATGACTCACGGACTCCCCTGTTGGCCTTCGTGATTCTGACCAAGGGAGAGACTCCCGTACCCCTGCCCAGGGGTCATGGGCTCCACTTTCTAATCTGACAACCTCTCCCAGGTCAGCCCTCACGCCCAACACAGGTACTCAGACACACGCACACTTGTGGGTGACTCTGTCCTTGCAGCCCAAGAGTACGGCAGCACCTTCTCGATACGGTAAGGTAGCTGCAGAAACCACACAGACGGTGGGTGGTAACTCCCAGAGACATCTGCCACGTGGCTGGAGTGACACGCAGAGATGGAGGTCACAGATTTGAGGCGTTAGGAAAATTGTGTGCCCGACAGAGTTCAGTGTGGAAAGTGATGTCAATGACCACGATGGCAGGGGACAGCCTTTAATAATTATTGACGAAGAAGTAAAGAATGGGGCTTCCCTGGTGGCGCAGTGGTTGCGCGTCCGCCTGCCGATGCAGGGGAACCGGGTTCGCGCCCCGGTCCGGGAAGATCCCACATGCCGCGGAGCGGCCGGGCCCGTGAGCCGTGGCCGCTGAGCCTGCGCGTCCGGAGCCCGTGCTCCGCAACGGGAGAGGCCACAGCAGAGGGAGGCCCGCGTACCACAAAAAAAAAAAAAAAAAAAAAAAGAAGTAAAGAATGAATGAAATGAACGAGCCAAATGTTATTCCCAGGTCTGAACTGTCTGCCCTGCGGGACACGGCGTGCTTTATAAGGATGAGCTACATGCGGAAAAACTGAAACCTGCAGGAGCACACCAATCCGCGGCCTGAATGTCCCCTTCAGAGTCCTCAGAACTGCAATTATTTAGCACGGTAGGGGTGGGGTGGGCGTGGCATCCCCACGCCCCCTACATGCAACGAACACACTCTGCTTTCTCCAGGCCCCTATCCTCCGCCTCCTCAAAAACCTCCCCGGGGAGAAGGCACTGGACAGACTAGGCGGAGTGAGAGCTGCCTATCTTTCTTAGGGGATGAGGGGTGAGAGGTGTGGCCAAGGATCGCTGGGTCTGGCCTCTGCAAAGGGCAGGGCAGTGACCACACAGGCCCGTGGGAAGGGGGCTGCTACAGGGTGAGTTCACTTTGGGGGCACCTGTTCTTTCTTTCAGATCAGTTGTTTTTAAATACGTAATTTTTTTTTTTTTTTTTAAGCTGAGCTGCGAGGCATGTGGGATCTTAATTCCCTGACCGGGGATCAGACCCGCGTCCCCTACACTGGAAGGGTGGAGCCTTAACCACTGGACCGCCAGGGAGGTCCCAAAGATATGTAATTTGTTTTTATGGAGAAGGAAGGAATGAGAGGAAAGAAGCAGAAGGCAAAGGTGGGGGTGGGAGACAGTGAAAAATCTTGTCCCTCATCTGCCTGGTCCTGGGGACCCGTCCCCTCCTCTTTAACCTGTTATGATGTCTTTTGTCTCTTTATGCAGATACTGGAAAATATGAATATGGGGGAAGAAGGGACTAGTAAAACCTCCCCACTTCCGGCTGGGATTGGATCCTTTTGAAAATTCTGCTTTGCATCCGGGCGGGGGAGGGGGGTACCCCACCCTTTCTCTACCCTAGACCTGGCTGTGAGGGCCAGACCCAAGCGGGATGGGTTAAGGGGCCGAACTGAATCTTCCCCAGCCGGGACCTATAGTTTTTTGTGCTCCGAAAACCCCATTCCCCTACCCTCTACCTCCAGGTGTGTATGTGTGACGTGTATGCATATGTGTGTACGTGCACACTCGTGCGTGAGAGGCTGCCCTATTTTTTGCCTCCCCTATGGAAAGAGAACAGAGGCTGAGCCCTGCCACGTCCGGTTGGCGCCGAGGATTGGGGTCCACAGCTAAGCCCCCCGCGGATGAGGATGCTCCCTTGATCCTCCATCCTGACAGCCCCCGGGCTCAGTGGGTGGCCTCAGCCCACCAAGGCCCCTCCCCAGCTCCTCTCTGTGAACCGGAGGCTGCCCTTCTGGTGCCCCAACTACACTGACTGTTAGTGACAGGGAAACATCTGAGGGTCCCGCATCCCCGGCCCCAGGGCCCTGCTCAGTACCCACCTGGGGGGAGGAGCTGAGAAGGGGTCTGCACAGTGAGGGGAGCTGGCTGGTCACATGCTGCCTGAAGGTCGTCAGGCTGAGGGGTCATAGTCGCCAGCTGGCCTGAGGCTCCTGCAAGCCAGCTCGGGGAGGGGAAGCCCATCAGAGCCAGAGTCCTGGACTTGGAGCGGAGCGGGGAGGTGGGGAGCGGGTGGGGGGGGGGGTGCCTCCAGCTCCAGACCCAGGGCCCTGTGTGCCCCGGCTGGGTATCGCCCACTGCAGTACCCCCAGGAGTGGTTCTCAACCCAGGAGTTTGCCCCCAGGGGACACCGGGCAACGTTCGGAGACATTTTTGGTTGTCGCAGCGAGGGGGATGGCGGCGGTGCTACTGGCATCTAGAAGGCGGAGGCCAGAGACGCTGCTCGGTGTCCTACACTGCATAGGACGGCCCACACCACGGAGAATGATCTGGGTCCAAACGTCAGTAGCGCCAGTCTGAGAAATCCCGCCCTAGGGGCAAGGGAGGCAGGAGGCAGTGGGGCTCCCCGGGGCCCATCACACCCACCCATCCAAGCTTTCTGAGCGCAGCGAGCCTCCCAGAGGGGATTTCTTCTCAAGGGAACAGGGACCCGCTTCCCTGGCCCCCGCTTTGGGCTGGTCCAGAGATACAAGGATGAACGCTGTAGGTATCGGCCCGGGTCCGGGGCTCGCAGCCTGGGAGGGGGCGGAAAAAAGGTCCCCCGAGGGGACGCTGAGTGGAAGGACCGGGTCTTGGCCCGGCCGGGCCCTGAAGGCGGAGAAGGGCCAGGACTCGGCGGCCCCGGGCAGGCCGCAGCCCAGACGGCTACGCAAGGGGAGACAACCGGTCCGGGCCGGCTGCCCCGGCGGCGCGGATCAGGTTGCAGGGGCGTCGGGGGCGGGGCCGGGGGTGGGGAGCCGCAGGCGGACCCAGGTTGGCTGCGGGCTGGGGGGCGGGGCCTCGCTGGAGAGCGACGTCCGGGCGCCCGGGGCTCGGTCCTCAGCCCCACCCGCTGGCGCCCCAGGTGCGTGGGAGGCAGTGGAGCGTCTGCGGCGTTCGGGGGCCCGCCCCCCCGCCCCCGCCTCAGGGCAGGGCCGGAGGGGCGGGGCAAGGAGCAGAGAGCTGGCTGGCATGCGCCACTCCCCGCCCCCGCCCCTCGCCCCCAGTGCCTTTGCTCCAGGCACCGCCAGGGGGTGGTGGTGGCCCCGCGTCCGCCCAGCTCCCCTCCAGACCCGGAGTCGAGGCCCCTGGGGTCACCCTCAGCACAGCCCTATGGTTTCGGGGCCCCTCTCAATCAACTGCTGGGGGGCCCCAGATCCAGGGCTTAGGCAGAGCTGGAGGCTGGGGTCTATTTTACAAATGAGGAAACCCGGGCAGGGTGAGGGAAGCTGCCCAGAGTCCGGGAGTTAGTACGAACCCGGGTCGCCCCCAGGAGCCCTGTTGACAGCAGAGGTGCCACTCGGAGGGACGGGGGCGGGAGGGGCCTGGTGGAAGTGTGATCCGCCTGCTTAATGCCAGCATGGAGCCGGGATGGAACCCACCATCACCCCGTCCACTTCAGCCCCTGGGTCTGACCTGGTGAAGGAGGAGTTAGGCTGTTAGGCTGTGAGCCCCCAGCGGGCAGGGGTCAGCTCTTGCTAGGTCGCCAGAGTAGGGGCTTAATCAGCATTTGCTTACGGACTGAAAGCAGTTCAACCTTAGCTCTTCAACCTGCCTTCTTGGCTTCTTGTGCCCAGGTGACCCTCTTAACACCTTGGTCGCCGACCCCTGCCAGTCCGGGCTCTGCCAAGGGTCTGTCCCTCTCCTTGGCGTCTCCCTCCAATCCCAGCAACCTGCTGTCCCACCCATTGGGCACCCGTGAGGGACAGCGGAGGAAAGGGAAGATGTGGCACCTCCAGAGGGCAGCAGGCGGTGAAATCTGGCCTGGAGGGCAGCCTGCCTGGGCAGGAAACAGGAGGCAGCTAGCTCCTGGACGCTTATCCTTGGCCGTGACTTCCACGGAGTGACCTTGAGGAGCTCAGCACTAAATATGAACTCAGAGTGTTAGCACTTCCATTTTACAGATGAGGAAACTGAGGGAGAGTCAAGAGGGCTGCCCAGAGTCACGAAGTTAGTAAGCCAGAGACTGGATCCGAACCCGTGGCCACCTGATTCCTGGGGTGCGTTCTCTCCTCTGCAGAGTTGCCTCCTGCTACAAGGGCAGTTGGGCTCTGGCCCCCACCCACTTCCCTGAGGGTACTGATGTCCCCTCGGTCGCCCACATCCCATAGGGACCCACGTCCCAGCCTCCGCCCTTCAGCAGCCTTTCCTCAAGGAGACCGAGGTCAGAGCCCCGCCCCGAGCCCTAGGAGGATGAGGTCAGAGCATTACCGGGCTCGTGCACATGCTAAATAATTCATGCGGCTGCCGCGAGCGGGGGCTGCGGCATCCAAGAGGGTCCAGAGTGCAGACGGCAAACAGGAAACAAGAAGTCTGGTCACTCGCACCAGTACCTGAGCACCGCAGGTCCCCCTGGAGCTAGAAGCGCGAGACCCGGTGAGAATGGATGGGAGGGCTGACGGACCCTAACTAGCTGCGTGACCGTGGGCAAGTCACTTAACCTGTTTCTTGCTCTTACAGGAACTGTGAGGTACCCTGAAAGCGTTCAGGCACCGCATGTGTAAACTGAATGGTGGGCGTGGCATTTGGCAGGTCCTCCTGACTCAAGGGAGGTATTGGTTATACCTGGCTCCCACCCGCCTTCCCATGAGCCCAGAAGTTTACCCAACGGTGCTCCCCCCTCCCCCTCCCCCACCAGCCTACCAGGCAGCAGCAAGATTATGATAAAGGTGGGTCCGCTCTCTTGCCCCATGCCTGCATCACCAGGCCTTGTGTCTGGGGGGAGAGGGGGGTGTGTGGGGAGACAGTGACCTTGGGCCTGGCCTGTTTGGGAGGCCTGCTTTCCCCTTAGAACAAATCCCCAACCAAGAAAAAAATTTAGTTGGAATCAGACAGCCTATGTTGGTCTAGAAGGCAAGGAGTTGGATTTAAATATATATATATTAATAAATCCCAGACAAATTCTTAATGAACACACAGGGATTCTGTGGTAGTAATTCCTCACAAACAGAGAATAAGGTCATGTAATCCTGAGCAGTGATGAGGTCCAAACTACTCCGCCCGGAGCTACAGGGTTTGACAGGAATGGGTGTGCCGTTTACCAGGCACACCTGGCCTGACGTCACCTGCAACAGGTTCTGGCCTATTCTGGTTTTTTCCATTCAAGGCTTGTGATGCAGCTGGAACACTTCTGTCTTCTTCACTTGGCCCTAGACTGGAGGAAGCAGGGCCACGGGGTGTTCTTGAATCCGGGCAGGTCTGCATCTTTCAGGAGCCCATCCCTCCCCGGCCTCCCCCGCAGGCCTCCGGGGGACTCAGACGCTGACCAAACCCACATTCACAGCAGGCTGCTCCCCGTGATCCCTTGGTGCTGCCAGGACTCACTCGAGACTATCAGCTCGAAAGGCGAGATCGAGCCTTTATTCACCGTGAGGGATCTGGGGCTGCTAACCTAGATCCCAAGGAGTCGGGGTGCTCCGAGCTCCCCGCTCCCCTTCCGTCAGAGTAACTAATACTCCATTCATGGAACTGGGCAGAGTCCAGGACAAGGGTCAGTGGATGGGGAGGGGGTCGTCACACTCGGCGGTACAGCCCTGCTCTCTGCAGGGCCTGTTCACCCAACTTAGCCCTGGAGAAATACGCCGGTGACGAAGGCACAGGTGCTGGGGGCCGGAGGGTGGCACTGGGGTGGGGGTGGGGGCTGCGGGACCGCCTACGGGGTCGGCACCTGCGTTGTCCCCACCCTCCCTCGTCTCAGCAGGCAGAGGTGAGCTCTGGGGACACACCTGGCTTGAGCCCCTTGGATGAGCCAGCTCTGGTACCCAAGGGCAGGAGGCCAAGGAGACACTACAGAGATCTCGTTCCCACGAGCCTGGAGCTGTGTGCACATCTTGTTCGCTGGTGCCAGGATGCCCCCGCTTCCCTTGGTGGCCATCAGGACCTGGTGGAGCATGTCATGGATGGTGACAGCAGCAGCACTGGCGAGGTGCCCAAGGTGAGGCAGAAACCTAGCCATCTGCCCGTCAGGAAATGGCACAATCTTCCGTCCCGGACACCACGTATCTAAGGGGCTGCGCCCAGTCCCACAAGTCTCGGTCCTGGGAGAGGCCTAGACCCCGGTCCATCTGGCCCAGGACTCTCAATTGGCCCCTGAGAATGCAGCCCTACCCCCTACTTTGTGTCTTGATGGGACCTAGTTCAATGAAGGTAACAGGTGGTGATGCAGAGGGGCTCAGATCCAGGACCCACAGGCCGGGAAGAGAGGCACGATCTGTCCAGGTCTCGAGTGAGCTTTGCCCAGCTCAGCGGCCTTCCACGGTCCAGGTGGTGGCGCGAGGTGCTGGCGAGAAGGGCGAGGGCCAGCTTCGCCATGGTTTGGCTTCGCCTTGGAACAGGGCGGGACTGGCTGAGGCTGGAACCGAAAGATGGCCAGGAAGGATGGCCATCTGGAGACCCACAGCAGGGGGGCACAGGGGCTGTGACGTCGGGGGAGGGCGTCCAGAGGGAGGCTGGGTGTCTGCAGACCGCTCCTGTGCTCTCAGGTCACTTGGGGACCAGGAGAGGCTGGGCTGGGAAGGAATCGCGGGGGTGGGGAGGGCGGGTGGCCCATAGCCCCAGCCACATGCCCCAGGGTTTCACACGGCCCCTGACTCCACTGCTCCAGATCGGTGGCCTCCGGGCCCTTCCCGCTCCAGTGACAAGGGCCCTGCCCAGCCTGGACACAGAGGAATGAGGACAGCAGAATGACGTGCCGTCCAGGGAAGAGGGCGTCTACCATCTTGTATCATTTTTCGGGGACTGAGCCTAAAGTAACCAGAAAGAACAAGTGTTTGAACAACTAAAAAAAGGGTTTGAGTCTCCAGGGGAGTTGGTGCAATCTGACATCGAAGGAGAAGTTTCTTTTTTTTTTTTCTTCCAGCAACCTTTCTCCCCTCTTCCAACAGAAACATCTTTTCCCTACAACCGGTGTCAGAAAATAGCTTCTGGCGAGTCGGGAGAAACATTCCCAAACCTGGGAGGAGCCGACTTGGCAAAGCCCCTTGCAAAGGGTCAGAGCACCGCTGCGTGTCTGAACCCAGGCCACCGGGACCCGCTGCAAGCCAGAGTCTTGAGAAAGCCTGGCCAGCCTCAGCATGGCCACTTCTAGAGGCTCTGCTGGCCTCTCTGGGTCAGTCTGCTTACCTGTCAGAGGCGGTGAGAGAGCTACATTGATCACTTACCCCCAAGGCCCTGTCTAACCCTAAAATGGTCTGGTTCTGGGATTTTGACTCTGGAAAAGGGAGAGAAGGTACTTACTGTCCGACCCATCTTTCAGGGGCGGCCCCGAGGGTTCAAATGAACCACTGTGGGAAGGTTTTACCATAAAGGACTGAGCAAAGGGACATTCAAATTCCTGCCCGGGAGTGAAACCAACCAGGACCTGGCCCGCCCCTTCCCACCTTTGAAAACAAGTCCTGGTCCTCTGCGAATCACTCCCGGCCACGCACACGCACACACACACAGACACACACAGACACACACAGACACACACACAGTGTGATCCTCTGCGAATCACTCCCGGACACGCACACACACACATGCACACACACGCGCACACACACACACGGTGTGATCCTCTGCGAATCACTCCTGGCCACACACGCACACACACGCACACACACACACGGTGTGATCCTCTGCGAATCACTCCCGGCCACACACACACACATGCACGCACACGCACACACACACACAGTGTGATCCTCTGCGAATCACTCCTGGACACGCACACACACACACACGCACACACACGCGCGCACACACACACGGTGTGATCCTCTGCGAATCACTCCCGGCCACACACACACACATGCACGCACACGCACACACACACACAGTGTGATCCTCTGCGAATCACTCCCACACACGCACACGCACACACACACACACAGTGTGATCCTCTGCGAATCACTCCCGGCCACACACACGCACACACACAGTGTGATCCTCTGCAAATCACTCCCGGCCACACACACACACACATGCACACACACACACGCGCACACACACGCACACACACACACTGTGATCTGAGACACACGGCAGAGAGCGGTCCTCCACCCCATCCCCTGACGGATCTGCACCCCGCTTCCCACTAGGGGGCTGAAGCCAGCCCATCTTCCCTTACAGATCCCTTCCACAGAACTCCCTGCTCCGTCCCCCCCGGCCCGACCCCCGTGGAGGGGATCCCAGAGGAAAGCTGCCTCGTCTCACACAAGCCCAGATGCTGGACGAGCCCCGAGACAGGAGCCGGGCCCAGAGGTCCATGCTGATCGCACAGGACACGGACCCAGGCTTAGCTGAAGAACTCGTCCCTGGGGAGAGGTGTCAGCTACTTCGTTGCACAGAAGGAGAACTCAGCAGCGGCTTTCCTGGGAGAAAGAGGAAACGCCCACAGGCCAGGGCGGAGGAGCGGATCACGGATCACCGGACACCAAGAGCCCAGATCAGACACGACATTCCCAGAAGAAGGGTTGATAAAGCAGAAACGTGTTTATTAGGCACCCTTGCCCCTCACAGAGGAGCAAGACCCAGGACAGGAGCGCCTGAGACATCTCTCAGGGTTGCAGGAATCTCTCCGAAGACTCCAGAGACTGTAGGCGCTGACTGGCCGCCACCCCAGGAAGAACACTATTTGGCTGAAGCGTGGCCGCCGCAGGTGACCTTGACACGAAGCCAGGTGACCCCGACACGAAGCCGGAGTTGGCTCCTGGACTCCACAAACACTGAGGAGTGGGTGAGGGCCTCCCGGCTGAGGCCCACGACCTGGCCTGAGCCAGCGAGGGGGAGGGGGAGGGGAGAGCACGGGCTCCAGAAAGACCCTCGCCCGGGCCGGGTCCCCAGATCTGCCCGCCTCCTCCTGGTGCCGCCTCAGTCCCACACGTAGGGGTTTCGAAAGACCTGAGAGTTCTTGCCTTCCTTGGGCAGGGCGGCGTCCTGGTGGCTCTGGGCTGCGTAGATGTCTTCGGCCCGCAGGGTGGAGTTGGCACTGCCCATCACCTGGCTGTTAGCAGTGGCCCGCGGGAGGATGACGTCGTAGGCTCCTTCAGACTGGAAGGAAGAACAGGCGGTCTCCCAGCTGGGTTCCGCCCGGGCGGATGCACACACACTCCCACTCCGCTTCCTGCCGCCTCGCTGTCCTCCCCCTCCGCCCCCTGCCAGCCGGGCCTGGGATGGAGGACTCCGGGAGTCTGGAAACTGGAGGAGCTGACCTCTGACCTCCAGCCCCTTATCTCACCCTGCAGAGGGCCACCCTCTGGGCATGGAAATGAGGCTCCAGTCACCTCCGATGGTCCTGGGGCTTCACACAGTGGATGGCTCTTTCCAAAAGGCTCTTCCTCTCAAGCCCTGTCCCACTCCCTAAACCTTGGGGCCCAACAGAGGGTGAAACACACGGGGCTTCTGGGACCCGCCCGGCTACGCTCCCAGGCTCCCTTCCTCCAAGACTCTTACCTGAGTACCCCCGGTGATTACATCCCCCCAACAGCATCATGGCTGGTGTGCCGGGCCCAGAACACCCTTCTGTCAGGCCCCAGGCATGTCACACGTTTCTTATCTAGCAGTCTGATTTAGACACTTAAACCCCGAATGGTTTGGGGTTTGAGAGTTTTAAGTTTTGGAGTCTTAAAATCCAAAGTCTCTGCCTGGATCCTGGTCGGAGCTGCGTTGGTTCTGTTCCTGTGTGGGTGAGGCTGAGGCACGGGTCCCAGGTCCCACCCTGGAGGGGAGGGGAGCTCCAGGCCTCACCTGCCTCATCCCTAGGCAAAGAGGTGCCACCAAAGCCCCGCAGCTCCAGGGCCCCAAGCCGCCTTCTGACTCATCTCAGACCTGGGTGGTCCTCCCACAACCCGTTTACCATCTCCAGCTCCCCCTCCCCATGCAGCTCCTGGAACATCTAGATCGAGGACGGGTTCTCTCCAATCTGGCTGTGCGTCAGAATCACCTGACTGTTTACGACGAAGCCACAGCCACGCCGAGGGGGCCCCACCCCGCGGTGAGCTGGTGAATGTTTAACGACCCTGATCTGTAATGTTGGCAGATCTCTGTGGGGGGTTATTCCCATCGTGGCTTGGATAACTCCAAGTTATCAAGGTGACATCACTGAAGAGAGGCTAACTATTGGCTCCATCACACCCCTGGCCCTTGCGCCTTTTTAGCAAGTTCCCGGGGGATGGTAACGCTGGGGGTCGAGGGACCACGTTTTTGGAGCCACCATTAGATAAAATATCTATTAGTTCAGATCCTTCGTGAAGGAGCAGGACCCCACGCGCACAGGTAGTGAGGGGTGGTCAGGTGGGGCTCCCTGGGTGTCGGCAAACTCTGCTCATGCCCGTCAGAGATTCATTCCTCGGCCTATCCTGGCTGCTGGCTGCCGCCTCCCTCTCCTGGAACCGAGCTGCAGGGTCAGGCTCCAGAAAGCGAGGGATCTCCCCAGGAGCAACTGCCAGCCAGCCGGGGAGGACGGACATAGACGGAGCGAGAAGACTCTAACCCACCGGCTTCCTGTGCCCACCCGCCCTCCCTTGGCTAATGGAGCATCTGGTTTCCAGAACCCAGGGGAGGTGTGAGGTCGAGAGCTGCTGCCTGCTGGTGGGGGGAAGGGAGCAGGAAGGCCCTCCTGGGACAGCTGTGGCCGAGCAGCTAATACCTACCCAGACCTGCCCTGTGGTCCTCTGTCCACCAAGAATGGCACCTACCTGGCCGAGGCCCCCCCTTGTCCCTCCCTAAGCTGCTTAGGGGAAAGCCGGCAGCTCCCACCAGCTCGGAGAGAGACTGCTCTGAGCAGCTGTCCTCAGAGGGTGTTTGACGCCCCGATGACACAGGGCAGACACAGGTCCCGCCACAGCGTCGCAGAAGGCAGTAGGAACATCAACCCCAGGAAGAAGGCACCGGGAGCTGGGGTCCTGGGCTCCCGAAGGCTGACGCATCGGATGCAGAGCCTGCCTTCTCCCTCCCGCTCCCACCGGCCCTGCACACCCGGGGACCCCACTCACCGGGGCTTTGTGCATCAGGGTCATCTCCGTGGGCTGGTACACGCTGGTCAGCAGCTGCCCGTTGTACCCGCTGTACGGTGACACCGGTCTCTTAGCTGCAAGGAAACACAGCAGCTGTTCCGGGCTGGGCTTTAAGCTCCCTTTCCTGCTCTCAAGCAAGGCTCCCCAGGAGGCAGGGAGAGGGAAAAGGGGGCTAGGCCGGCCCTGGGGGTGAGGCTGCAGGTGTACCCCCCCCACCCCCCGTGGAGCCCAGCATCCCTTTGTTTGGATGCACAGAGAGTACAATGCGCGCCTTCCCCTTGGGCTTTCCCGCAGCATGAGACCCCCTGCCACCGAGAAAACGTCCTGTCAGCAACCTTCACATCCCCTTCCGCCCTCTGGGGCCAGAGGCCAAGAGGGGCACATGGACCTTCGGCCGCCTTCCAAGATGGCCAGCCTCCAGCTCTGGCCTCTCCTGCTGCGGGCCAGCTGCCAGGCGCCAGGGTAAAAAAAGCAGAGACCCCACTGCCCAAGAGTGTGCGTGGAGCAGGGCTGGGTGCTGTTTGCCCAGGACCCAGAGCTCCACCGGGGGGACTGGAGGCACATCCTGTCCTGTGGCCCCTTGGCGGGTTTCCAGAACTATTTTCAGCTCTGGGAACACTTCCTTGTGCCTTCGGGGGTGTTGATTTCCCGATCTGTCCTACGCTGCTGGACGCTGGGTCGGAGGAAAGCTGCTGACCGATTCTGGGGGCCGGGGAGAGGGCTGAGCCGTGAGGGCCGGGGCAGCGGATGCCCGTCTCCTGCCGGCTGATGGCCCTGCGGCTCTAAAGGGACCACAACTCTATAGGGCTTCCTAAGTGCTGGGCTCACTCAATTGATTTTTCCATTTAGCAAAAATAAAATAAGAGGAAAAAAAACCCTTACAGCCCCAGAAGTGTTTGCCTTGAGGACAAAGGCTGAGAACTCTCTGGCCTGACAAACAGGCAGCGGGTGACAGCAAAGGTGGGGGCCGCCGAGGCTCCATTCGTCTGCAAGCCTCACCAACTGCACCGTCCCCCCTCACTTGGCACCAGGCTGTGCGGATGCCAGGGGGCCACCCCGCTGGGCAGGTCAAAGATCAGTGCCTGGCAGGGTAAGGATCATTCCTTTGCCCAAGGCAGGGGTCACAGGGACCGCAGCTTGTAGAGAAAAGGCAGAGAGCTCGGACTCCGGAACCTCCGCTGCCTCTGACTCCGGAACCTCCGCTGCCTCTGACTCCGGAACCTCCCCAGCCTCTGACTCCGAAGCCTCCCCTTGCCTCTGACTCCGGAACCACCCCTGCCTCTGACTCCGGAGCCTCCCCAGCCTCTGACTCCGGAGCCTCCCCAGCCGCTGACTCCGGAACCTCCCCAGCCTCTGACTCCGGAGCCTCCCCAGCCTCTGACTCCGGAACCTCCCCAGCCTCTGACTCCGGAGCCTCCCCTGCCTCTGACTCCGGAACCTCCCCTGCCTCTGACTCCGGAGCCTCCCCAGCCTCTGACTCCGAAGCCTCCCCTTGCCTCTGACTCCGGAACCTCCCCTGCCTCTGACTCCGAAGCCTCCCCTGCCTCTGACTCCGGAACCTCCCCTGCCTCTGACTCCAAAGCCTCCCCAGCCGCTGACTCCGGAACCTCCCCAGCCTCTGACTCCGGAACCTCCCCAGCCGCTGACTCCGGAACCTCCCCAGCCTCTGACTCCGAAACCTCCCCTGCCTCTGACTCTGAAACCTCCCTGCCTCTGACTCCGGCCCCTGGCAGAGGTCCCAGAGGGTAGTACTCAACAATCAGGCAGGTCAAGTCTTAAGCCCCCAACACCTCAATCAGCAGAGTAGGGGGTCAGCGTCCAGGCTTTCCGGGTCACAGCAGATGAAGAAGGGGCTGTCACCAGCCGGCTAAGAAAGCACGTGAGACGCATGCCACAGGGCACATCCGGAAAGGCTCAATGCCTGGCACTCAGTTTGTGCTCAATAAACGCTAGTGGTCCTTACAATGAACAAATGCCAGAAAAAGGCTCCTTCCTTAGGGAGCTGGGAGCACGTCTGGCCAAGTCTCCTGGAGAATGGCCACCCCCTCCTGCCTCCCAAGCTTTTTCCGACGGGGGCTTGGCCCAGGCTGCAGGGGCTTCTCTTGCCTTCTTGCTGCTTCCACCTCCGAGGCGCCCTCAGCTCCGACCACCAAGGCTCTGGGGCTGCCTGGCACCTCAGGAGAGCCCCAGCCCATTAACAAAGAGCCGGGGCAGGAGCTTGGGGACGAGCTGGCTATCGGATAGCGGGTGCTGCTTAGATCAGCATGTGGCACACGTGATTTTATGAAAAAGAAAAAATTTTGAACTGAAAAGACTTTAAAAGGAAACTAAAACTATGGATATGTACATAATGGAAAAACAAGCTCTGGAAGGATAATAATAACGACAGTAAAATAATAGTAATACACAGAGCTAATAGCTAATACTTCTAGAGTATCTTCCAAGCGCCAGAAGATGCATTAATTGAATCCTCAAAAGAATCCTATGAAACAGGAACCATTATTATCCCCATTTTACAGATGAGGAAACTGAGGCACCCAGCAGGAAAATATCAGTCAACAGTGATCCGTTCTGGGGATAGAACAGGAGGGAATGGGGTAGAACTGACAGTGGAGGGAAATTCTACCTGCAATGTGTAAAATTTTACAATGAAAATATATTCACGAATTGTGCGAGTGTAGGGAAAAAATCCTTAAAAAAAATGGAATTTAGGGGACTTCCCTGGTGGCACAGTGGTTAAGAATCCACTTGCCAACGCAGGGGACATGGGTTCAATCCCTGGTCCGGGAAGATCCCACATGCCGCGGAGCAACTAAGCCTGTGCACCACAACTACTGAGCCTGCACTCTAGAGCCACAACTACTGAGCCTACGCGCCACAACTACTGAAGCCTGCGTGCCCTAGAGCCTGCGTGCTGCAACTACCGAGCCCGCGCGCTGCAACTACTGAAGCCTGCGTGCCCAGAGCCCGTGCTCCGCAACGGGAAGCCAACGCACTGAGAAGCCCGCGCACCGCAACGAAGAGCAGCCCCCGCTCGCCGCAACCAGAGGAAGCCCGCGCGCGGCAGCAGAGACCCAACGCGGCCAAAAATAAATAAAGAATTTTTTTTAAATATGGAATTTAGGGACTTTAAGGCAGAAAACTCTGGATAATCTCAGGAACCTCCCATTTTGCTCAGGAGACCAGCCCCCTGTCCTGCAGTAAACCACCTGGAATAAAAGGGGACCTGGGGGGAGTTCCCTGGTGGTCCAGTGGTTAGGACTCGGCACTTTCACTGCTGTGGCCCAGGTTCAATCCCTGGCTGGGGAACTAAGGTCCCCACAGGCTGCGTGGCGTGGCCAAAAAGTTTTAAAAACTAAAAAAAAGATAAAAGGGCCCCTGGGGAGGGTGCCCATGACCCACCTGAGGCTGGCTCGTCCATGGAAAATGCCTTGTTTTCCACAAACATGCTCTGGCCCTTCTGCTCTTTCAGGATCGTCTCGTAGCCCACGCCCCGGGTGGGGTACAGGTCGCCCTGGTAGCTCTGCTCCGGGCTGGCCTTGGTCACCTGGGAGACCTCAGGGATGACGTAGAAGAGCACAAAGGCCCAGGCATTGGCGGCGAGGGTGATGGCCAGCGTGGGGTCATCCCACGTGGGACTGTCGTGCTGCTGGTTGCCGTAGGTGTACATGACAATCCAGGCCACCCAGATGGCGATGGAGGTGGCCGTGGTCAGCAGCACGAAGACCCCGTGCTTCCGCCAGCGCTGGAAGCGGCCGCACAGGGCGGGCCAGGCCCCCGTGAAGGCGCACAGCAGGAGCAGCATGACGTAGGTCAGCGCCAAGACAAAGTCCACGTTGGCGATGGCACAGGGGGAGGCGGTGGCCCAGCTGGCACTGCCGTTGGCCGGAGGGCCACCCGCCCGCACCAGCGTGATGATCAGCCACTCCGTGTTGACGATCACCTCCACGAGGCTCAGCAATAGGGCCACGGCGAAGACCACCCAGCCCCGGGGCCCGCGGTTCCTGCGGGCCAGGAAGTTGAGGGCCACCACGTGGGCCACCAGGCAGGAGAAGCAGATGGCGAACAGGACCCCAAAGAGGAAGCGCCGGGAGGCGCAGGTGGAGAAGTCAGGCTTCACCACGCAGGCGAAGATGAGGCAGAAGAGGCCCAGGGTCCCCAGCAGGAAAAACACCTGGGTTCCCAGCAGGCTCCGCTTCTTGGTGTCCTGCACGAAGGGGAGGCTGGCCACGAGGACGATGGCGAGGACAAAAGTGGTGACGACGCCCGCCCCCGCCACCGCCTCCAGGACGATGCCCCAAGCCCCGGAGCGGTCACACAGGTTGTAGTAGAGGGGGCTGAGGTCCGGGCTGCAGCCAGGTGGGGCGCGCTTCTGGGCCTGGGCCCCCGGGAGCAGGAAGAGAGGCAGCCCCAGGCATATCAGCACCGCTTTCTGGATGGCCATCCTGGCTCCCAGGCCAGGCCCCAGCTGGGTCCCTAGAGACGGAGGGGAGAAGAGGCAAAATCAGTCCTCCAGGTCCGGCTCTGACACACCAGGTGCTGCTCCCCCGCGTCCTGGACCACGGCACACTGACCCTGTCTGCGCCTCTGGGCTTCAGAATCGTTCTTAACACAGAACTCCTGGGCCTTGCACCAAGCGACCAGAGAGGCAAATGAGATGAAACCCAAGTGTCATCCCTGTTCCCAGTCACGGAAAAGGAGGAGACGGTGCTGAATTTTCAGGCCCCTCCCCCTCCCCCAAATCAGAACCTGGGCCCAGATATTCCCTGAGCTCTGGGGGCGGAGGTCTGTGAGCAAGTTCACTCAGCACTCAGTTCCTCTCCGTCCCGGGACTTCCAGAGTTCAAATGGCCAGACACCACGCCCCCCCCCACTCTGTCCCTGCGAAGCCGAAGTCTACGGCAAATCAACCACGCGTTCATTCATTCGGTGAGTATTTAACAAGCACCTCTAACAGGTACGAACTGCAACCAGAGAAAGCGAAGAGATGATTGAAAACTTGTATGTATCAACACTTTTCCCCTGATGCCTCTCTACCACGGCCCTTTTCTGCCCTTCATTTTCCCGCTTTTAGCGCCAACGCTTCTCCTCAGAATCCAAAGTTCTTTGGAAGCTCAGTTGCTAGAGTCTCAAGAATAAAACCAACGAATTTCTGGGACTTCCCTGGTGGCGCAGTGGGCAAGACTCCGTGCTCCCAATGCAGGGGGCCTGGGTTCAATCCCTGGTCAGGGAACTAGATCCCACGTGCATGCCGCAACTGAGAGTTCGCGTACCTCAACTAAGGAGCCCGCCTGCCACCACTAAGACCCAGAGCAACCAAGTAAATAAATAAATATTTTTTCTAAAAAAATCAACGAATTTCCCAGCTAGGGAGTAAATGACTTAATGCAAAAATCCTCCTATGAGGCATTAACATTTTAAAAGCAAGAACCAGGCAAGGGCAAAGCAAAACCCAAAGAAATTAATCTATAATGGAAGACGTTGAGGCACTGTAGCTAGAAGGCAAGAAAGATGTCTTTTATTCACACCAGGAAGGTAACTTACTACTGCAACGACTCACTGGACCGGCCCCGGACAGCAGCCTTACTAAATGCTAGACTGGCACCAAAGAAAACCAAACCCCTGCTCTCAATACCAGCTGGATTTTCCCTGTGTGAAGTGGAGGTAAAGAGTGTGGCAGGTTAAGAGAAATTAAAGACCAAATCAGTGAGTTTGCTACTCAAAGACTTTACATTTACCCGGAGGACAGAAAATTTAAAAAGCAAGTCAAAAATTCCAAAATTCTACGAAACGCAGGGACTCCACATTTAAATCACCCCTTATTATGTTCAAGTAACGAGTTGTAACCCTGCCTCTTCCTCTCTCGCCTCTTGGGACCCAGGAACTTTCCAGAAAGACAGCAACCAAGCTTTCCTGGGCTGATAGTGACCACTAGTGGCTGGGAGGGGAATGGCATGATCCGACTTCCCCACCACCTCTCTTTCTTCCCTTTAGGAGGTGGAGTGTAGATCTGCACACCGCTAAGCCCTTACTTAATGTTTTCACCATTCCTGGTTAGTTAATGTATAACAGGCAAACAGAACTGTCTCCCCATGATTGAGAAAGGGAAGGACACTGTTACTAAGTCAGAGGAAATAAAACTCACAAATTAAGTGAAACGGACAGAATAAAGATCATCAACTTTCAAAGTCCTGTAAGATATCCTACATGCTCCTTGAAAACATTTTAGATCTCTCAGCCTTCCCAACTACGACCTCGTCTGTCAATTAAGCTTGCTTTTCCCCAAACAACACCTACCATTAACTTTTAATAAATTAACACTCCTGTGTGAATTTATCATTGTTTTCCTAAATAAATGGTACTGAAACGCAGCTAGTTTCTCTCGACTTCCAATGCAAAAGCATGTTTCCCCTACATCACGATTTAAATAAGCTCTTGTAGGGGACTTTGTGTAATAGTAAATCAATAAAGCACAAACTGTACTTTATTTACAAGGGCTGGGAAGAGAAAAGAGGAATCGGAGAGGGCTAATGGATAAGGAATATTGAACCACTCCAGGGGATAATTTATGGATAACGTGCTATGGGATCCTAAGCGCTCAACCCCATCAGTGAGTATTTCTGGCTCACGGCAAAACAGCTAGACCTTGGGGTGAAGTTGGAGATGTGGTATGAACCCTGAGAATGGTCACTCAGACTTAGCCTCTGGCAATCTGCACATGTTCAAGAGCGGCTCATCTCATCTCCCTCCGCCAGGTCCCAGTTTAGAACAGACAAATACTCCAAATCAGCAAATATTTACTGTGTGTCTAGGGGGACCCGGCCCAGTAGTTCCCCTAGACGCACAGTGGAAAATACAGAGATGGACGAACACAGTCCAAGAGGTAGGTCTACAAGAAAACTACCCGAAGAAGAACCAGGTAAGTGTCACACAAAAGAATTTACCTCTGGGGAGAGAAAAGTGCTACAGGAACACGGAGGAGGAAGCTCTTCCCAGCTGAGGGGGTCAGAAAAGACAGAGTGAAGAACACCTCTCAACAGCGTTTTATTCAGTTTCTAATCAAATTCACCAGGTATGAACTGAGCCTGTAAAGGGAGGTTGCAGCTGGCTGGCTACAGATTAGAGACGCTACAGGGAAGGAGTTTAGGGCTTGATTCTAAAGGCAGAGGGGAGCCACTGAAGGCTGTTCTTTGCATGATGAGGGCATAACCAGGGTTGTGCTTTAAGATTCGAGTCTGGCAAAAAAGCATAGGCAATCGATTTGTTGAGGACACATTCATCCCCGGCTAAAGACCAAGGCCAAAGGTAAGGCCTAATGGATACCCTTTCCCAGATAAAGTCTAAGGCCTGGCTGGATGTGAGGGAAAGGATGCCAAGTCCACGCTACAAGTTCAAATCTTATAACGGCCATGTCATTACAAAACACCAAGCCCGCTCCCATTTAGCTTGAGAACACTATGTCAATCCCTCTTCTTGGTCTGTCTTGCTCTTAGAGCCATACCTGCCTGTACCTTGCTGGAATCCAGCACCTCATAAGAACTTGGGCCAGGGCCAGAGAAGCCTCACAGCCCTCACCCCAATCTCCTTCTCACTTTGCTGTTGGCCCTGGACCTTACCCTTCAAGCCTGTCGGTCACACCAACATGGGAACTTCAAAGTGGGGGAGTGGAGAGACAGGCAGACACCAACTCAAGTGGGGAAATTGGACCCGTTGGGCCTGGTTCTTGTCCACCGCCTGGGACAGAGACCCTTGGAGGCCAGCAGGAGACTTAAAGAAAGCTCAGCCCAGTGTCCTTCCACATCCAGAAATGCAGATTCAGCCAGCCAAGGGATGCTGTGTTTGAAGATGGCGGCCAAGGGGGAGAGGACTTGGATGAAACAGACCAGCTCTGCCTTGAGAGAGACTCTCCCTCCTGCGGGTCCCTAGAGCCTGCACTTCCAGGCTGTCTTCTGAGCCTTGATCGTTAGAATCGTGTGCGTAGGCGGCTCCCCTACCTGGCTGTAAGGTCTGAGGGGAGTGAACAAGACTTGTTTATCTTAGCATCCCCCGCAACATCTAGTCTTGCACTGAACATAGTAGGCATTTGAAAAGAATTCACTGAACGGATTTGGTGCCCATTTCTCCCCATCCCAGTCCGGCCTCTTCATTTTCAGAGTCACGTCTCCTGCTTTAAGGTTCTCAGTAGGGGAGACTTCCCTGGTGGTCCGGTGGTTAAGACTCCGAGCTCCCAATGCAGGGGGCCCAGGTTCGATCCCTGGTCGGGGAACTAGATCCCACATGCCACAACTAAGAGTCCGCATGCCGCAACTAAAGATCCCGCATGCCTCAACTAAGACCTGACACAGCCAAATAAATATTTTTTTTTTAAAAAAGGTTCTCAGTAGGACCAAGGAAGGGGACCTCCTTCAGTCCCATGAGTTCCCCCCACACCATGGCTGCAGCCCAGCCGAGGTGCAGATTATTTTCTGGACAAAGGGGCCCTTTTGCTTCACCTCCCTGGAATCAGTTATACAAGTATTTTTAATCACCTCTGAAATCGGCCTTTCCCTAGGCTCAGCCACTCAACCCCCAGCTCAGGTCTGAGTCAGCCCAATCCAGTTCCAGAATCCCCTGCCTCCCTCTCTCCCTCTCCCAGGGGAGGCAGAGAGACCTCAGCAGAGTGGTGGCTCAGGGGCCCAGCCAGCCCTGACTGGGCTTCACCCAGCAAGGATGAGGCAGCCAGGCCTTCTCACCTTTCCTCACTCCCTGACCATCTACACGAAAGCCTGAGAACCGTCCTGAAAAGGGCAACACGAGCTTCACACTGCGGCCTCGGTCTGTGTCCTGGGCTCAAAGGGACAGAGTAAGATACAGACCCACAGCCAGGTACCTTCAAGGGTGCCAGGACCACGTAGAGGCCCCTCTCCGAGGCGCCTAAGCGGAGCCACAGAGGAGCCTCCTTCCTCCCGGGTCTCCCGCCACTCAGCAGCCCATGAAGAGAGACGGTCGGACCCACTGGCAGCCTTCCCACATCCTCCCCTTCTCGCATCCATCCCCTCCTTCCTCTCCGCCCCTGGTTAGGTCCTGCTATCTTACTCCTCGGTTCAGGGGGTCTGGTGTTTAAACCGACCAATAAGAAGAGGGGTCGGAGATGCCTGTACCTGTGCGGGGCTACTTCAGCGCCCGAGTTGGGAGGTGGGGTCGGGGTGGGGTGGAGGGCTTCCGGGAACCCCAGGCTTAGACCTTCACACCGAGGGCGGATATTCGGCCCCCAATTCCCCGAGCATTCTGAAGCACGTGAGTCCTCCACCCAAGGGTCCGCTCTAGAAAGCCGCTCCGGAATGCGCCCCACCCCCCCCAGCGGCACGCCCTCCCCCAGCCACAGATAAAGGCCCAGGCAGGCAACCTCCAAGAGCACAAAACCCTATTTCAACATATTCTGGTCCCTGAGCTTTAGGATCAAGAGCGTGGAGTTTTTTCAGTGACTGCGTTTTGCTGGGTTTAAAACTGTGGGGCTGGGGCTGGAGAGGCGCAACTCCCACCTCCGCGGCTGGGCAGGGCGCCGGAAACCCCGGGGGCGTGAGGGAGGAGCGGGGAAAGGGAAGGGAGATCTAGAAGCCACGCCGCCAAAGGTAGAGGGTCTACGACTGACCGAAATTCCGAGCTTCCCGCAGGAAGACTGAGCCCTCCCCTCCCTATACCTCTCGCCGGGACCGGGGTCCACACCCACGCTCCCCTGGATGGCGGAACAGAAAGAGCAGGGGGGCCAGCCTCCCTCCCGATTCCTCTGGTCCCAGAAACCTGCCCTCCCCGTCCACGGTAGCGGGCCGCGGAGAGGACGCCGGCCCCCCCGTCACTACTGGCCGCGGAGTGGCGCAGCGAGGCTGCGGGGGCGGAGGGGGTGGTCCTCGGAGACCCCGATCGTGGCGTTCTCCCTCGCCGCCGACTCCGCGCCGCAGCGCCGGGCTTCGCACACCCCCAGTCCCCAGCCTGCTCGGGTTTGGAAAGTTTCTGCGAGCCAGCGAAGTAGGAGCGGTGTCCTCCGCCCCGCCGTTCTCCAGCCCTGGGCCTCAGCCCTCGCCCACTGCCCAGCAGCCCGACCCCGCTGCTCCCGGCGGCCGAGGGGAGGGCGGAGCGGGCGGGCTGCAGCCCTTACCTGGGACGCGTCGCCGGCCCGGCTCCGGCGCGGCGTCTGGGGCCAAGTCCAGGCGGGGCGCGAGCGGGGGTGGGAGGGACTCGGCGCAGAGAGCGGGGCCAGGCCCAAGCCCGGTCTGAGGTGGCGGGGCTCAGGCGGGGGACCGGGGCGCAGGGCCTGCCCCTCCCCGGGACTCGGAGCTGGCCGCGCTCCGTCTCTCGCCCTCGCGCCGGCCTCTGCCCGCGCTCGGCTCCTTCCTCGCAGCGAGGGTGGGGCCGGCGCCCGCATCACCGTGACACCACCTCCATTCAGGAGCTTATCGGGCGCCCGCGGCGCTCCAGGTACGTGCCGTCCGCTTACACAGTAACAAAGCCCGGCCGGCCCTCCCCCCACCCACCCCCGACTCACCTCCAGGCTCCGACTAGACGCACTTTCCGGCGGGGGAGGGAGACGGGAGTTTCTGGCCGAGCCGGCTGGTGGGTTGCCGCTGTTTACCGCCACGCCCCCGACGCGGGCGCGCGCACACTCGCGCGCACTTACTTTCGGGACTCGGTTCTCTCTCCGGAAAGCGGTTTGGGGTGCAGCCCAACACAATCCGCGGGCGGGCGCTCCCTCTCCGCAAGTCCCAGCGCGCGCGCGCACACAAACACGCGCGGGGGCCACCTTGGTGCGTCTCTCCGGGGCGGACACCTAGTCTTTTGTCACCTTCGTCCTGGCTCTCCCGTGAGACACACGCGCGGTACAGTTCGCCGCTCCGGACTAGAGCGAGGCGCACACTCAGATACAAAGTCTGTCTTTGTCGCGCCTTCTGCGGCCCCTGCCCTCCCCGAGCTTGCACACGTGGACACACCACACGCCGAGCGTCCACCTCTTGCACGCGCGATCCTTCCCCGGCACCCGGGTCCCCAAGTGTGCGTGGGAACGCCACCGCGCGCGCCCCTAACGCCGTGGGCCGGGCCCAGAACCACTCGGGGCCGTGGGCAGAAGTCGCCCTGGGTCCGACTACCCCGCGCCTGGGTTTCCTGCGATCGCCCGGGACACGGTCCACCTTAGCGCGCGCTCCCCTCCCCGTGTCCCCGTTCCCTGTTCGGACCTGCCCTAATTAGCCTCCACGGTTCAGTTCCCCGAGGTACAGTGTTCATCCCGGCCCCCGCGGTCTCTGCGCTCCATGACACATCGGCCTGGCCACCGAGCCCTGCCCCTCCCGCCGCCCGGGGACTTGTCCACGAGTTCGAGTTCCCCCCTCCCCGTACCCCAACCTCACTCCCTATCCCGGGATGCATCAGCGGGTTGCCACCCTCTCCTCTGCGGCCCCAGGAATCAGCAGAAGGGGAACTGCAGAAATGGGGAAGCGAATCCAACCTAGGATCACCCCGGCCCAGTCAACAAGAGATTTCCCGGCTGCCTTCCCCCGGGGCTGCGGGCTCCGCGGGAGGTGGGCTACGCGGCGGGGCCTAGTTGGCAAGCGCCGGAGGCCCGGAGGGGCAGCGGCGCACCGAGAAGGGAGTGCTTGTTGCGCCTGGCCGGGGCCCAGGGGACGCGGAGGCAGGGCCGGGCGCCGGGTCTCCGGGGTGCTGGTCCTCGTGACGCCGAGTTGCCTGGGGGATCGCCAGCAGCGCGCGGTCGGAGTCAGCCGGTGGCCGGCCGGGCGGCTGGGCGTGTTGGTTCCGCCCGGAGCGCCCGGGAGGAGGGCGGGAATCGTGGGGGGAGGCGGCTGGTCTCGGGCTGGGGGTAGCAAGGTGGGGGAGGGCGCAGGCAGGGGGGAGGGGTACCTCCCGGGCTGTTTGTTTGCCTGCTTCCATCTAGGACAACCAGAAGTCAAACTCCCTGAACCACCCGGAGCTGCCGGAGCGATAAACCCCAGGCCGGCTCCTCCCCTCGCACACCAGTTTTCGGACTCCTGGAGGGATTGTTTGCTTAGCAGCCTGGGCTGGCGGTGAGGCCCTGCTTTTCTAGAACCCTATATCTCTTCCTGCGCCTGGCCCTCTCTGGCTGGCCTGGAGAATGTGAGGACTGAATTGCTTCAATTCTTTTCAGTGTTGAGAGGAAGAGCGCATTGCCGTGCCTTTGGTCTCCTTCCCCTTACTCCACCTCCTGCATCTCAGGGACCCCCTCCACCCCCCCGCACACACACACACACCGGACGTGAGCACGTGCAGACGTGTGTAAGGGCCAGGCAGTGGGGGGCCCACCCTGAAAGGGGGAGCAGCAGGTCAGACCTACCCGAAACAGATCAGTCACTGACCTCTGACTAGTTTTCATTAACTAGGCAACCAACGCTGAAGCCAGCTTGCTGGGAGGGGTCCCTCATTAGCGTATGTTTAAAGCCAGATCTAGGAGCCTGAGAAAGGGGTGGGGAAAGTAGTGGGGAGACCAGGATACACGTGACCTCAGGGAGACACAGGTGAATTCGGGATCCGTCTCGATTCGTGGAGAACCCCTTCACCCTCCAGAGACTTCTCCCATGAGGCAAGTCTCCCCCCTCCCTCCGGGCCCAGGCAGGGGCCAGGTTGGGGTATCCGGTGCCTGGCCACCCACTGGCGGTGGTCTGGAAACAGGCCTGGACACCTCAGTGGATGAGCTCCGCCCCCAGCCAGCCCTGTGTCGTGACGGCAGTGGAAATGTGGGGCCTTTTCTGAGAACGGTTTGCTCTCCCCCTTTCCACCCCATCTCACTCTGGAACAGGATATGCCTTCAGGACAAAGCAAGGCCCTCGGGGCAGACGACCTGGGGCTTCTGAGGCTCCAGGATCCCTGGTGCCCTTGGTTTTAATCCCCCAGGGCCTGTCAAGAGCAGGAACACCGGAGGGTGGAAATCCTGAGAGCCCCACCCCCAGCTCTGGGAGCCGGACGGCTGTGGGTCCTGATGGACACGGCCAGTGGCCGCTCCGGAGAGATTTGGTGGGAGGCACCGTTGCGTCAAAGACTCCCAACCGCAGACTCATCTGCGCCCCCAGATACCCTTCGCCCAATGTAGTAATACATAGGCATGTAAGCCTTTATGAACTCCCATCTTCACCGGAAGGTAACACTCTGAGAAGTGGTCCCATAGGGACACTGCCCTCCCACTGTTCAGATCGATCTTGGATTAATGGATTGTGTGGATGGCGTCTGTACCCCTCCCTCCCACCATGGTGCACGAGTTCCTGTTGGCTGCCGGCCGATTGAAGCTACCTTTATTCATTGGAACAATTCCTTTTTGAGCTGCATGAGTCTAAGCTAGTGACAAGGCCCAGGGTGGGGTGCAACTTTGCCACTTGCCAGTTGTATGGCCTGGACAAGTCACTTCACTGCTCTGAGCCCCACTTTCCTCTACTGTAAAGAGGTCAGGATAGCACCATCCCCAATCCTTGCTGTAACATCCAAACGAAGCCATGTCTACAATGGGCCTCGCGCAAGCTTGGCACTCACATGCTCAGTGATCAACCTCTCCTTTCCTGGTCTATCCCCTCTGAGCCTTAGCCCTGACAGTTAAAAAGGCCTAGCAGTGGGAATTCCCTGGCGGTCCAGAGGTTAGGACTCCACGCTTCCACCGCCAGGGCCGCGGGTTCAATCCCTGGTCAGGGAACTAAGGTCCCACAAGCCATGCATCGCAGCAAAAAAAAAAAAAAAAAAAAAAAAAAGTTCTAGCAGTGTTTAATCCAAACTCTTGTAGAAGCTGCTTCTCCAACATTCTTTCGGTCCTGTTTTACCATGATCAGAGTAGCTTTGCTGTGCCATGCTCTGGGCTTCTCCTGGGTTATTCCTTTCCTCCCCCAACCCCCTTTCCCTGTCTGACCAAAGCTTTTTAAAACCTGCCCTGCCTTAAAGCTCAGCTCCAATGTCCCTTTCTCTGCCATGCTTTCCTCACCTTCCCCAGAATGAACCGTTGTGAGCTGCCCTGTTTACCCACGGCCTAGTATGCATTTGTTTATTTATCATTTATCTCAGTGTGTCTTAGCCTTCTCAGTTCTTGTCTTCTCAAGAGCAGGGACATGTCTCACTCATTTTGTTGTTCCCGGTATCTGGCACCGAGCCTGACACTCAGTAGATCCATTTATTCTATGGTTTGAACCCCGGCAGCAAAAGAGTTGAGACATGGCCCCTGGAGGGCAGCCCCCTGCTGACCTTCCCCATCACCCTGGGGTGGAGAAGGGGGGGACCACTGCAAACAGGGCCGTACCTGCCTTGCCCACTGGCCACAGGCCTTCCTGGGAAGCAGGCAAGCCCAGTACCTGCTGGAGACACCACCTCCCCTGGGCCAGCAACGCCCTGCATTAGAGTGCAGGGTGGGGGGGCCTTGGCAACCCACCTTGGGGCACTGGAGGAGCATGTGTGCTGGCCCCAGCGGTGCTCGAGGTCAGTTCTGCTCTCTAGAGGGGTTCCCTATTGCCTGGGTAGCAGGCGTCCTGGATTGCCGGTTCAGTGTACAGAATCTCCTTCAGGAGCCGTTTCCTCCTCCGGGGACTGGGAGGCCTGCTCCCCTCCCCAGAGGGTTGAGCGCCCCTGGTCTTGCCGCCTGGCCCCCTGGCCCCCGTGGAGCAGGCGTAGCCCCTCGCTGAGCTGAGGGCGGGGCTCTTGGCCCCCTGACAGGTAGGTGCCTGGAATCTTGCGCTAGGCGGCTGGGTGCCCCCAAACCAGCTGGTAAACAGATTTTGCAAGACCTCTTCTTGCTCCCAGGCTCCGCATTAACTGGTTACTGCCCAGGCTGCGGTGTCTGGCTAAGTTTCCTCTTCTCTTCAGCTCCTAGGACTGCCTGCTTGGAGCAGCCTGGTACCACCTGGCATTTTGAGAGGACCCAGGTACCAAGGTGGCCCCTTAAGAAGCAGGAAGCCCGGGCCCAGGGAGCAGGCGAGATAAACACCCATTCACCACAACCCGCTGCCCATGGGTGATCCCTCTGGGAGGGTACCCGGAAGCGGGCCTAGGGCAGAACCTGCTGGAATGTCACCTGACGCTGAGCCCGTCCATGGCGGCCACAAAATCTGCCTCTCCCTCTCCCCACTTCCCTGCCCACGGCTCAGTGGCCACTAACCAGCTCCCTGTGGAAGGAGAGAGCTGCATTTTCTGAGCTGCCCAGGTCTGGAGAACCTCCGTCAACAGACTGAGTGAATCTAGGAACCAGGGTCAAGGCCAAGGGTCCAGGGATTCAGGCCCCTCAACCCGCCCCTTGCAAAACCAGAAAAGAAATGTGTACACAACAGTGTTTAGTCCCCCTCCCCTTCCCTGAGGAAGAGTGTCCCCTCACCCCGCCCCCCGCGCCCCCCTTGCGAGAACATTTCAGGGCAGACGCACCCTCCCACTGGGGTCACGCACACCCAACCTAATCACCCTGCTTGCAGTCTTCCTTCCGTTCCCTGACACCTCCAGTCACCTGCAAACCCCCTCTGCTGTGGGACATTCACCGACTTCCCCCTGGCATTCTGGGCTCCTAAGACCTTCTCTGGTTCTCACTGCCTCTGAGTAAAAGATCTAACTCCCTTGCCCCGCATTTAAGGCCCCTGCAGCCTGCATTCAACCTGGACTGGCCATCTCCTCTCCCTCCTCTTCCCCACAGGAAACGGCCACTCCAGCCTGAGAGGTCAGCTCTGGGTCTGGCCACCGGACTGACCTTCCTGTGGTTTCACTCACAGCGTCCCCCACTCTCAATCCAGGGCGCCCCTTCCCGGGCTCTCTGCACCGTTCCCCCTTTAAAGCCTCTGCTTCTCCCAGAAGCTTTTGCTGGTGACCCCGCCCCATACAACTCCACCCTTTGCCCTCCCAAAGCTTCCCCTCTAGCGTGAATTTGCCAATCTTGCGCTGCTTTGCACGGTTAATTATATTTTATACATAGATATCTGGCCTCCGTAAGTCCATGATAGGCTCAGTGGGGAACAGATTTCACGCCTAGCCTTCCCTGCAGCCCCTAGGATAGTGCTCTGTACGTATAATAAAATGGGTGGAATGATGGGCCAGGACCTGAGGGAGGCCGTCAGCCTTTTCTAGGGGGAAGGGGTGGGCTCCGGGTCTAGGCCAGGCCTTGCTGCTGTCCTGAGCTCCACACTCAGATCCCTGGCTCCCAGCATCCCAGGCCGAGAAGCTCAGAGAAACACAAACCCTGGCTGATCTAATAATGCAACAACACCCATAATAGTTTACCTCTGTGTAGCACTGTACAATTTTCCGTGTCTTTTATATATATTTGATTTTGACAACCCTAGGAGTTCGATTTAAAACTGAGGTTTGTAAAGGCTAAGGGACTAGCCCTGGATTAGAACCCACTGGTTTTAACTCTGCTGGACTGGTTTTAACTTCGCTGTTCTACGTCCCAAAGCGCTTTCGTATCTCTTATGTAGCTCATTGTCTGCTCTACGAATGTTTGTTTATGTACATGTCCTATGTCTTCAACCAGGGTGTAAGCTCTTCGAGGGAAAGACGCGTGCCTGATCCATCCTTGCCCGTGGCAGGGCCTCGATCAGTATTTGCCAGGGGGACTTCCCTGGCGGTCCACACTTCCGTGCCGGGGTCACAGTTTCGATCCCCGGTCAGGGAAGATCTCGCATGGCGTGCGGTGCAGCCAAAAAAAAAAAAAAATTTTTTTTAAATAGTTGAAGGATCTGCATGGGCCAGTACAGGAGAAGGACACTGGAAACAGAGCTGACCAGCTGTCTAGCCTGCAGCCTTCCTTCTCAGCCACTCTCCCTTCTCCCAACAATCCCATCACCTTCAGAAGCCAGCCTCACGACAGCGCTGTGCTGGGCAAACTTGCCTGGCCTGTGGCAGGGCCGTGTGTCTCCCTCTCTGCCCTTTCTCCCTTCTTCAACCCTGTTCTCCCGGTGACCGCCAGCCCGCTGTGGTCATGTCCTCTCTGTGCACACCGCAGCCTGCCCGCCTTCAGGACCGCTCAGCCCTTCATCAGCCTCGCCAGCCACCAGCCTAGATCACCCAAAGCCTTCAAAAGACCCGGTCTCTGCCCCCTCCCCTTCGCCTGGGATTTGAGGGCACCCTGAGGGTCCTCTCAAACTCAGCCAGGACCCCAAGGGGACGGGGGGAGAGTCAGGGTGCCACAGGAGAGCCAGACTTGCCTGCACTCACCAGAGATGGCACCTCCAGCAGGGCAGGACCAGCCAGCTGGCATCTGGGTGGAGTTCAGTGCCAGCTGTTCCGGCCGCTGCTAGAGGCTTGACTCCAGCTCCGTTGCCGGAAGCCCAGCTGCGGTGCAGCCCGAGGCTGCTGGGAACCGAGCTGCGCTATTCTGGGACAGTGATGGAGCTCCGGGACGCCTGGCAGCAGCTGAAATTTCAGCCCCTTTGGTAGACGTGCTGTTTGCCTTCCCTCCGATGATAAGGCAGAGTTCAAATCATCTTGCAAAGTTCAGAACCACTGATGGTGCATTTGAGTGTCTTAATAGCAGTGTGGTTTTGCTAAAGTGGGGACTGGCCATAAACAATGTATACTTCAGCTCTTGGATACAGCAACCTTCATTCTTGCTGTCACTCACACCACACAACCTGTGGGCATTTTCCTTTAGTTGTATAGTTTGTCCACGTACCCACTCTGCCACATTAACCCATCCACTGGCATTCTGGTGCAGTCCCTCAAATTTAAATCCAATGATGGATTTCCTCTGAGAGCCTTCTCCCTCCCTCCCTCCCTCCCTCCCTCCCTTCCTTCTTAAATTGAGACGGGAAGATTTGATTCTGCAGTGCAAACAATCAAGTGTGAAGACTGAGTTTGGGTGACAAAAGATTAGGGTCATAATCAAACCCAATTTACAACAAAGGTAAGCCCCCGTGATTAACCTGTTTTTGGAGAGCCCTCAGAGAAGCCCCCTGAGATGATGCCTGGTTTTATTATCCTCATGTGGGAACTGGAGGCCAAGTTGGGAAGAGAGCCTACCTAAGGTCACAAGGGATGGACGTAAAGCTTAAGCCTGGTGTTTTGATTTCCTGCCATGAAATCATAGCGTTTTGGAGCTGGAAAGGGCAACAGAGTTGTCCAAAGAGCACAGAACTTGCTCATCTGTAAAATGAGGTGATAACCCCTGCCCCTCTTCCCCTGCTGATTGCTGTAGCGATTACATGAAACCACAGATCTGAGACCCCTTGGCTGGAGTGACCAGTGATTTAGGACCTTCCGGTCCCAGGCTAGTCTTCCTCCACTTGCCGGTCTGTGTAGGGAGAAAGCAACTCACGGAAATGGAAACAATCTCGTCCTTAGGCTTTCCCAAACTTCAGCGCACAGCTTCAGGGTCAGTTGTGTTTGTTTAAAAAGCAGATGTCCCGGGTCCATTCTGGACTGTGGAATTTGAGTCTCTAGCCAAGAAGAAGCCTAAGTGCCTGTTTTTTTTTTTTGTTTTGTTTGGTTTTTTTGTGGTAGGCGGGCCTCCATCTGTTGTGGCCCCTCG
>NC_041227.1:127035050-127046095 GCF_002837175.3 Physeter macrocephalus
CTCCCGTTGCGGAGCACAGGCTCCGGACGCGCAGGCTCAGCGGCCATGGCTCACGGGCCCAGCCGCTCCGCGGCATGTGGGATCTTCCCGGACCGGGGCGCGAACCCGGTTCCCCTGCATCGGCAGGCGGACGCGCAACCACTGCGCCACCAGGGAAGCCCATAAGTGCCTGTTTTTAAAAATCCCCTCTCTCCCCACTGCCAAATATGATTAATGATGCACGCTGCCCTTGAGAACCAAGGTTAAACCAAGAATTGTTCAAGTCACCTATGAGGAGAGGAAAGTGGAATAGAGGCAAAACACAACTGGCACGGATGGCCCAGGGAGGATTCTGTGTCGTCACAGCCAGGCGGGCAGGTTCCCTGCTTTTTGGGGAATGAGGGCCATTGGAGGTTGAGCGTGTTACGGGAACCACTGGCTGAAGCCACCTGCCCTGACCAGGCAAGATAGTAACCACTTGCATGAGTTATCTTATAACAGGAGGTCCTGGTAAGGAACGTGGAACTAACAAGCTACCACCAAGTGGAAGAATTCGGGAAAGGTCAAAAGGAGAGAGGAGACGCCAGTCCATATGTCCTACCAACCTCCCAGAATCCTTCTCGCTGGAATCCATCTTGGCTGAGCCATGCGCGAGCCACCAGGAAGGATTCTGCGTCAGAGTGATTGGCCAGAGCCAACCGGAAACTAACCCCATCACCATAAAACCTGAGACTGCGAGCCACGTGGCAGAGCAGTTCTCCCGGCTTCCCTCACCCCGCTGGCTCTCTACCCGGGCGCCCCTTCCCATTAAAGTCTCTTGCTTTGGGCTTCCCTGGCGGTGCAGTGGTTAAGGATCTGCCTTCCAATGAAGGGGACACAAGTTCGATCCCTGGTCAGGGAACTAAGATCCCACATGCCGCGGGGCAACTAAACCCGCGCTGCAGCTACTGAGCCCGCGCGTTCTGGAGCCCGTGTGCTGCAGCTGAGACCCAAGGCAGCCAAATAAATAAATAAATAAAATAAAAATTTAGAAAGGACTCTAGATTTTCTGAATCCGCCCCAGATTCTGTATTTTAACAAGTTCTCCAAGCGATGCTTGTGTCTAATAGAATTTGAGAGTCACCGAAATACAAATCTATCTTGAAGGCAAGCAGACGCTTCCCGGGAACGCAAAGTGATGAACAGAACTGGGGATGGGGAGCGGCAGCCGACTGGAGGGTGAGTGGTTGGAGAGCAGCACGATTAAATGAGCACGCTCCCGGCAGCGGGGTTTCATGGGGAGAGAAGTAACGAGAGTGCATTAGAGTGTGGAGTCCTTAGGGGGGCAATGCTGCAGTGAGAGGCATTGGGCAGACCCATAATCTGAAGCCCCCAGACTCTTTTTCTTTTTTTAATTTTAAATTTATTTATTTATTTATTCAGTTTTGGCTGTGTTGGGTCTTCGTTTCTGTGCGAGGGCTTTCTCCAGTTGCAGTGAGTGGGGCCCACTCTTCATCGCGGTGCGCGGGCCTCTCACCATCGCGGCCTCTCCCGTTGCGGAGCACAGGCTCCAGACGCGCAGGCTCAGTAGTTGTGGCTCACGGGCCCAGTTGCTCCGCGGCACGTGGGATCTTCCCAGACCAGGGCTCGAACCCGTGTTCCCTAAATCGGCGGGCGGACTCTCAACCACTGCGCCACCAGGGAAGCCCCCCCAGACTCTTGTCTGTTGGAAGATGAGGATCCCGGAGGTGGAGGGGGGCGGGTGGCCAGAGCACAAGAAGAAAGTGTGAGCCAGCCCCAAAGACCAGCCCTCAGAAACATTTTTCAGGAGCTGACCCCTTGTAGGTGTCCTCTGCCTGGAAGTCAGAGGCAGTTGTCCTGAATTATTTTCTGATGATGTCTGGTCTTTGCCCCTTCTCACCCAGGCTCCTCTTCGTGGACATGGTAGAGCTCCAGAGAAAATGCAGATCAGATGAAGTGAGGGCCTTGGATGCTGTTATGGGCCATTTTAGGTCTTGGTGACGTAGAGCAGGGAAGAGTAATGTTCCCTCTACTCTTCTAAGTTCTCTGCTGGGAACTCTGTAGCAAAAGACACATTAACAAGAGAAAAACAAACAGACGTTTATTAACATGTTTACCTCATGTATACAGGGGGAATAACCAGGGGAAAAGTGAGTAACTCAAAGAGGTGGCTTAGAATTCAGACTTAGATACAATCTTCAGCTTAAGACAAAAGAGAGGTGTGGGGAGTTCCCTGGTGGTCCAGTGGTTAAGACTCCACGCTGCCAATGCAGGGGTCGCGGGTTCGGTCCCCGATGGGAGAACTAAGATCCCACTTGCCACGTGCCATAGCCAAAAGATTAAAAAAAAACAGAAAAGGAAAAAGGAAAAGCGTTGTGATAAACAAGAGTAAGGTCATGCAGATTTCTGTCAACACCTTCTCCATTGATAAGATTGTCAGGATTTAGAGCCACCCTTCTTTTCCTGGCACAGAGAGGGAGACACCACTACAAATGGAGATTTCCTCTATAAATGTAAATTTCTCTTGCCAAAGGGTAATTGTGGCTCTGCTTCTAGAGTTTCTCCTCTGTGTGCTGTTTCTCAAAATAATCCTTGTACCTAAGAGGCATATTTTGGGGTGGCATATTCTACCACCCTTCAGTGACACTTTTGGAAAAACCACACCCAGTAACCTCACTTGATGTTTTCCAAAAGGCTACACTTGCCACGCCGCAAGGAGTCTTTGGAAAGCTACAAGCACTCCTGGAAACTATTTGCGTCCAATTTTCATAGGTGACACTGCTCATTCAAAGGTAAATTTCAAATGCCACTGCTTTTTCTTATTTCGGATTTTTTTCCCCATTGCCTCATTTACTACAGGCATTCACTGTTTCCTATTATCAGATGTGGGGCAGGAGACTTAAGAGGGAAAAAGGGGAGTGGGTACTTCTTCTAGGGGGAGCCTTTGGCTCCTTGGCCTCTGCTTGTCCAAGGTCATTTTGATCTGCTTAAACATGCAGAGAGATTTACTCCTGACAACACTTTCGCCCTAATACCGGGTTGCATTTCCAAACCGCTGTCCCACTCTCCTGGCCATTCCTAACTGAGGCTCATTCCTGTTCTTGGACCCACCCTGGCAACGAAATGTGATCCAGTGTTCAGCCCCCTCAGATGGTGCCCAGCCTGCTGCTGCCTGCTCTTGCATGCCTTTCTTTTTTAAAAATTAACTAATTAATTTTCTTTTGCCACGCGGCGCATGGGATCTTAGTTTCCCAACCAGGGATTGAACCCGTGCCCCCTGCATTGGAAGCGTGGAGTCTTAACCACTGGACCGCCAGGGATCCCTCTTGCATGCCTTCTTTTTTTTTTATGTTGGGTGTAGGAGTTTATTAATTTATTTTATTTATTTTTGCTGTGTTGGGTCTTCGTTTCTGCGCGAGGGCTTTCTCTAGTTGTGGCAAGCGGGGGCCACTCTTCATCGCAGTGTGCGGGCCTCTCACTATTGCGGCCTCTCCTGTTGCGGAGCACAGTCTCCAGACGCGCAGGCTCAGTAGTTGTGGCTCATGGGCCCAGCCGCTCCGTGGCATGTGGGATCCTCCCAGACCAGGGCTCGAACCCGTGTCCCCTGCATTAGCAGGCAGATTCTGAACCACTGCGCCATCAGGGAAACCCTTGCATGCCTTCTTTTTTTTTTTTTTTATTTTATTTATTTATTTTTTATTTTTTTGCATGCCTTCTTAACACTCCTCCTGCAAAGGCTGAGGAGTTCTCCCCGGGGCTGGACCACAGTCTGACCCCTACTGGCTGTCTCCCCACGACCAGCACAATGTGTGCAGCCAGCTGTTGACAGGGCTTTGCAGCTAAAACGGCCAGCTGCAAGGGGAGAGAATGATAGAAATTATAGCCTCACGGGGCATCTATCCCCAGGCATTCAATTAAATTATGAGCACTGGGCGGGAAGTCAGGAGACCTGGGTTCAGGACCCAGCCCAGCCGCTGAGCAGCTCTTTTCTCACCCATATAATAACAATAGCTAATGTTTACTATGTGCCAGGGACTGTTCTAAGTTGTGTATTAACTCCTTTGTTCCTCCCAACATTGTTCTACATGCTTATAAAATGAGGAAACTCAAAGAAGCCAAAGTAACTTGTTCAGAGTCAATAACTAGTAAGTGATAGTTGACTCCAGAACTTGTACCCTTTAACTATCATGCACACTGCCTCAGTTGAGATAGGAAAACACATATTTGCTACCTAGTGCTACATAACAGATTACCGTGAAATTTAGTGGCACGAAAGCAATAAGCATTTATTATGACACAGTTTCTGGGAGTCAGGAATCAGGGAGTGGATTATCTGGGAGGTCCGGTTGGAAGAGTCTCATGAGGCTGCAGCCAAGATGTCTGCTGGGAGACTTCCCTGGCGGTCCAGTGGTTAAGAATCCGCCTTCCGACGCAGGGAACCCAGGTTTGATCCCTGGTTGGGGTACTAAGCCCACGCGCCACAGCTAGAGAAGCCCACGCGCCTCAACAAAAGATCCCGAGTGCTAAGAGCCAAAGCAGCCAAATAAATAAATAACTGGACTGGGGCTGGGGGATTTGCTTCCAAGATGGCGCCCTCACATGGAGCTGGTTGTTGGCTGGAGGCCTCAGTTCCTCATCACAAGAACTCTCCACAGACTGTCTGAGTGGCCTCAGGCTGTGGGCTTTTCCCAGTGCAGGTGTTCCGAGAGAGGGCAAGGCAGAAACCAACCGAACATAGTGAATGAACCATGGAAGGCACGCACCGTTATTTGCAGGAGATCTTATTGGTTATGTTACCCAAAAACTGGGTTCGCCTCTTGGTGGATGTTCAAGCCGAAAGACACAACCAAGCCAAAGATCAGGAGAAGAAAGGATTTATTACCTGCAGCAAGTAAAGAGAACACCAAGGATCTTTCCCAAAGCAGTGTCTCTCTGAACAGCAAAATTACGGAAGGGTTAAGCTGAGGGTACATGCATTTTCATGAAGGGCTTGGGCAGCGGACAGAGTCCAAGCTTTAGTGGATTGAAGTCACAAAAGGTCGTCGTCACCCCTGAGGTGCCATTGATTTGGTGGTTGAGCACCTCAGGCTAATCTTTACCATTGAAACAGAACGGGCAGTCTTTACAGCCGACACATTATCTTCACTATTGTTAATTCTCTTGCCTGATAACAGTCCTTTGTCTCTGCGTTCTTTTGTTCCCTTAAGACCATTAATTACTGTGACCTGTTCAAGGACAAGCATTGTGGCCAGGCTTACATCACGAAATGGCGTTGACCAAAAATGGCTTCTCAGACTTCCCTGGTGGCGCAGTGGTTAGGAATCCGCCTGCCGATGCAAGAGACACGGGTTCGAGCCCTGGTCCGGGAAGATCCCACATGCTGCGGAGCGGCTAAGCCCGTGTGCCACAACTATTTTTTTTTTTTTTTTTTTTTTGCGGTACGCGGGCCTCCCTCTGCCGTTAGCCCCTGCTCACTGCAACTAGAGAAATCTGTGCGCAGCAACAAAGACCCAACGCAGCCAAAAATAAAAATAAATTAATTAAAAACAAATTTTTTTTTAATGGCTTCTCTTCTGTCAAGAAAGCCATGCCTGGTTCTCTTTCTCCAGGGACCTCCCCCCCCAACCCTATCTGCTTATAGTGACACAGGTCAGCCCTATTCAGTGTGGAAAAGAACTACACAGAGAAGTGAATGCCGGGAGGTGGGACCGCTGGGGCCATCATGGAGGCTGACTATCGCAGATAGTAACACGCAGCTGGGAGAGTCAAATCAAAGAATAGATGTAAACATGCTGTATGAGTTTGCCAGGGCAGCCGTATCACAAAGTGGGCGGCTTCAAACAACAGAAATGTATCCTCTCACAGTTCTGGAGGCTAGAGGTCCAAAATCAAGTTGTCAGCCAGGCCATGTGCCCTCTGAAGGCTCTAGGGAAGAAGCCGTCCTTGTCTCTTCCAGCATCTGGTGGCTGCTGGCAACCTTTGGCATTTTTGGTTTTTTTGGTTTTTTTGGCTTGCAGCTGCATCACTCCAATGTCTGCTTTGTATCACATGGTCTCTTTATAAGGACACCAGTCGTACTGGATTGAGGGCCCACCTTCATCCAGTATGACCTCATCTTAACTTGATAACATCTACAGAACCCTGTTTCTAAATAAGGCTACGTTCACAGGTACCGGGGGATAGGACCTCAGTATATCTTTTTGGGGGAGTGGGGGGCTTAATTCAACCCACAGCACATGCTATGTAAAGTGTAAAACCCTGTGTACATGTGAGTTGGTATCGTCTTTGATTACAGTGGTATAGCAATAATGGGTGTCCATGGTTAGAATAGCCAGCCTGGTCGATGGCATTGTCATTGTGATGGCAGCACAGGGAGACGGTTCTTTAGGTCGCTTTATTTATTTATTATTATTTTTTAAAATTTACTTTTTTTGGCCTTGCCGCCCAGCATGTGGGATCTTAGTTCCCTGACCAGGGATCGAAACTGCATCCCCTGCATTGGAAGCGCAGTCTTAACCGCTGGACCGCCAGGGAAGTCCCAAGGTCACTTTAAAAGTCCTTGATGTCTCAGTCATTTTCCCAAGCCCTCACATTGGAACTTTCTCATGGGTTCCAGTGGGTTCTAGATTCTGGTCACAAAATTTGTCTGTCAAATTCTTCCTTGGTTGTGCCAGGGGCATGGGGTACAAAAGAAAGTGAGTCAGTCTCTGCCTCCAGACATGTGTAATCTAATCAGCAAGGTCAATATCAACCAGTCGCTGGGATACAGGGTGATATCAGTCACAGATGTACATTTAGTCCATGGGAATGAAGACGGGGGACTCCATGGATGCCAGGAATGAGGGTGCGAGAATCCAGGAGAGAATAAGAAAAGAGGTGAGATTTGAGCAGGGCCAGGAACTCTGAGAGGAATTCAAAGGTGGGAGGGAAAGGAATTCTAAGCAGAGAGAACGGCATGAAAGGAGACTTGGAGGCCATGGGGTCCTGGTGGGTTCAGAAAGCAACGAGTAACCCAATGTGGCTCATGAAAGGGACTGTGGGACTTCCCTGGTGGTCCAGTGGTTAGGACCCCCATGCTTCCACTGCAGGGAAACTAAGAGCCTTGGTCGGGGAACTAAGATCCCACATGCCAAGCAGTGCAGCCAAAAAAGAAAAGAAAAGGGACCATGGAGGGAGAGAGGAGGACTGGAGGCTGGTGATGAGGATGGGGCAAGACCACCGAGGCCTGACCTGGCCCCCAAAGGGGTGCCTCTTGGGATCCAGGGTTGGTGGTCCAGGTGGGAGAGGATGGGGAGCTGACGGCACTGGTGGTGGAGAGGAGATGTCAGAAGCACGCCCTGTTCCATGGTGGAGTCAGAACTTCCAGAACGGATGACTGAACCACTGTGAGGAGGGTGAGGAGACTTACAAGGCATCTATGGTGCCAGACTATGACAGACATCTATGGTCACAAATGCAGATGTCACAAACAGCAGCTCTCAGGCCCAATCCAGTCTACAGACACGGTTCAATTTTTAAATTATTATTATTATTAATATTTATTTATTTAAACCATGCTGCGGGGCTTGCGGGATCTTAGTTCCCTGAGCAGGGAATTGAACCTGGACCCTTGGCAGTGAAAGCATGGAGTCCTAACCACTGGACCACCAGGAAATTGCCAGACACCTTTCATTTTATCCACCCAATGTTTAAAATTTGCATTGATCACTGGAACTTAAAAATCAGATTTTATATGGAAATCTAGATTTCCATCTTCTCCTAGGAAACTGGAAGATGTGGTGGCTCTGCATCCACGTTCCCACACGAGAGGCATCAGCTGGAGCACCTCCGTTTGCCCTGCTCTCCACCCCTCCCTATTGTCTCCCACACTCAGCCTTCTCTCATTTATGCTACCTGCCTGGCCCTGTTGGCACTGAAGTTTGCAGCCCCTTTTTCAAAACCCGTTGCCACTGCAGTTGTCCGTGCTTCTGTGAAGCATCGTATTTTAGTTACACCAACTCCAGCTGCATGACGATTTCATTCCAAATCCGCACAAGATCTTTTGGAGGAAGGATTTTTGGCCACCTTCTGCCAAAAAGTTGAATTATGAGGATTAGAGGGAGGTAACCTGAACTCTAAGGTCAAGAGACTGAGACCCCTGCCACACACACACAAGTCATTCATACTTTTGCTTATTTTCGTTTTAGGTGAACTTTTCTGTAAGGAACTACGACAGATAAACAGCTCCTCTCTGTCTCCTGCTCTGATCTTTTGTCTGCTCTGGGTCTGGCTGTGACAAACAGGCATCATTCATCATCCAAGAGGTCCTGACCACACAGCTTCTGTCCTCTTGTTCCCACAAGGAGCAGAGGAACACTTGTGCTTGTCAGTTCTGCGTCTGATTCAGGAGTCATAAAATAGTTACTGTCCTGATAACAGCAGGTCTGGAAACTGCCTCTCACCTCTGTGTTAGTTTCCTAGGGCTGCCATGACAAACTACAACAAACTTCGTGGCTTAAAATGACAGAAATTTACTTTCTCACAGTTCAGGAGGCTAGAAGTCCAAAATCAAGGTGTCAGCAAGCCCATGCTCCCTTTGAAGGCTCTAGGGAGAGGATCCTTCCTTGCCTTTTTAAAAATTTATTTTTCTTTCTTTCCTTGCCTTTTATAGCTCTGGTGACTCCAGGCATCCCTTGGCTGGTGGCAGCCTCTTTCCAATCTCTGCCTCTGGCTTCACAGCACCTGCGTCTCTGTGTCTTCTTTTCTGTCTCTTATAAGGACACTTGTCGCTGGATGTAGGGCCCATCCCAATCCAGGATGATCTCATTTCGAGATCTTTGTCTTTTTTCTTGGCTGTGCTGTGGGGTTTGTGGGATCTCAGTTCCCCAACCAGCGGCTGAACCCAGGCCACGGCAGTGAAAGCGTTGAATCCTAACCAGTAGACCACCAGGGAACGCCCTCAAGATCTTTATCTTAATTCTATCTGCAAAGACCCTTATTCCAAATAGGGTCACATTCTGAGGTTCCAGGGGAATGTATCTTTTCTTGTTTCTTTTGTTTTTTTTGGCTGGGGAGAAGGGGAGGTAGAGACACCGTTCAACCCACTAACCACCCCCCACCAACCCAGTCTCTTCCAGTTATCTATCGCTGTGCAGCAAATAACCCCCAAACTTAGTGACTTCAAGCAACAGCCGCCATCTTCTTATCTTTCATGGTTTCTTTGGGTTAGGAATTCGGGAAAGGCTTGGCTGGGCGGTTCTCCCCATGTGGGCTGATTTGGGCTTCCTCACAGCATGGCTACCAGGGGAGGTCACACTACTCATGCAGAGCAAGGCCGAGAGCTTGCATTTGGTGACCTAGCTTCCAGAATCCCCGAGGGCCACTTCCACGTGCTCTGTCCTTGGAGACAGTTGCAAAAGCCCGCCCTCCCCCTGGGTTCACAGCAGCTCTCTGCAGAAGTGCATCTCCCTTTATAGGGGCAGAGACAGGCTCAGCAAGGTAAGTAACTGCCAAGTTATTACAGCTAAGGGCAGAACCCAGGAAAGTAAATTTAAGGCCCATAATTATAGCACATATGTTGCACCTGTGGTCACTTTCTCTTCCCCAGTTTTCTGTTCCTTGGACCTGGGAAAATGGGCCTGACTGAGCCCCAAACTGCCATCTGGATGGTTTGGGGACAGTCAGGGTACAGCGCAAAGGAGGGCTGTGGACAGGTAGCCAGGTGACTTGGCTCTCAGCCCGGGCTCTGCTGCTTCTATTTGTGTGGTCTTGTGTACTTTCCTGTTCAGGAACAAAAGGAATGATGCCTGCCTTGCTCTTTCATGGTTGTCACGGGTAAAATGATGTTCGATAAGTTAGCATGCTTGCTAAGCTATTTAATGCTCTTCAAACAAAAAGTGTTGTATGTGTCTTTGAGCTCCTCAGAGCACCACAGACCTCCTAGCTGCTTTAAAAATATTTGTTGATTTTAATGTAAAGATTTCCTACCAATCCTAGGAGGACCAGCACCACCCAACAACTCAGCCTCGTAACGAGGGCCAGTTACCAGGGAGACCACTGGGCCAAATCATCAATGAGGGATCATGGACTTGGAGGATGGGGTGGGGGGGTTCAGTTGCCCCAAAGTAGCCAGTGAATAAGACTGGGGTAACTCTTTCAGAGTATTCCTACCACTGAGAGCTGCTTAAACAAACTACCCCCAAATGTAGAGGCTTAAAACAATATTTTTCTCTCTCATGGTTGTGTGGGTTGATGGGGTTCAGTTGGCCCATTCTTCCTCAGCCATGGGAGCGGGGCCTCTGTGCAGCTGTATCAGAGAGCACCTGGGGCTGTGGTCATCTGAAGGCCCAACTGGGCTGGATGTCCGAGGTGGAAGCTCAGGGGTCCCCCTGAGCTGGCCTCTCTGTCCAGCGGTATGTCCCGGGCTTCCATTTTTTTTTTTAATTAATTAATTTTTGGCTGTGTTGGGTCTTCGTTGCTGTGAGCAGGCTTTCTCTAGTTGAGGCGAGCAGGGGCTACACTTCGATGCGGTGTACGGGCTTCTCATTGCAATGGCTTCTCTTGTTGTGGAATGTGGGCTCTAGGTGTGCGGGCTTCAGTAGTTGTGGCACACAGGCTTAGTTGCTCCGTGGCATGTGGGATCTTCCCGGACCAGGAATCGAACCCATGTCCCCTGAATTGGCAGGCAGATTCTTAATGTCCCTGGCTTCTTTTTCTTTTTCAATTTTTGAATTTTATTTAATTTATTTTTCATATAGCATGTTCTTATTAGTTATCCATTTTATACATATTAGTGTATATATGTCAATCCCAATCTCCCAATTCATCCCACCACCCCCCCGCCACTTTCCCCCTTGGTGTCCATGCATTTGTTCTCTACATCTGTGTCTCTATTTCTGCCTTGCAAACTGGTTCATCTGAACCATTCTTCTAGGTTCCACAGATATGCATTAATATATGATATTTGTTTTTCTCTTTCTGACTCACTTCACTCTGTATGACAGTCTCTAGATCCATCCACGTCTCTACAAATGACCCAATTTCATTCCTTTTTATGGTTGAGTAATATTCCATTGTATATATGTACC
>NC_041227.1:127046260-127046470 GCF_002837175.3 Physeter macrocephalus
TTTTGATTTGCATTTCTTTAATAGTTAGTGATGTTGAGCAGCTTTTCATGTGCTTCTTGGCCATCTGTATGTCCTCTTTGAAGAAATGTCATTTAGGTCTTTGGCCTAAAAGCTTTGCAAAAGCTTTTAAGTTTCATTAGGTCCCATTTGTTTATTTTTGTTTTTATTTCCATTACTCTAGGAGGTGGATCAAAAAAGATCTTGCTGTGG
>NC_041227.1:127047045-127047271 GCF_002837175.3 Physeter macrocephalus
TTCTAGTTCTGTAAAAAATGCCATTGGTAATTTGATAGGGATTGCATTGAATCTGTAGATTGCTTTGGGTAGTATAGTCATTTTCACAATATTGATTCTTCCAATCCAAGAACATGGTATATCTCTCCATCTGTTTTTATCATCTTTAATTTCGTTCAACAGTGTCTTATAGTTTACGGCATACAGGTCTTTTGTCTCCCTAGGTAGGTTTATTCCTAGGTATTTT
>NC_041227.1:127047281-127047772 GCF_002837175.3 Physeter macrocephalus
TTGACCACATTCATTGATTAGCTATAGTAGTTTTCTGGTGGCATCTTTAGGATTCTCTATCTATAGTATCATGTCATCTGCAAACAGTGACAGTTTTACTTCTTCTTTTCCAGTTTGTATTCCTTTTATTTCTTTTTCTTCTCTGATTGCCATGGCTAGGACTTCCAAAACTACGTTGAATAATAGTGGCGAGAGTGGACATCCTTGTCTTGTTCCTGATCTCAGAAGAAATGCTTTCAGTTTTTCACCATTGAGAATGATGTTTGCTGTGGGTTTGTTATATATGGCCTTTATTATGTTGAGGTAGGTTCCCTCTATGCCCACTTTCTGGAGAGTTTTTATCATAAATGGGTGTTGAATTGTGTCAAAAGCTTTTTCTGCATTTATTGAGATGATCATATGGTTTTTATTCTTCAGTTTGTTAATATGGTGTATCACATTGATTGATTTGTGTATATTGAAGAATCCTTGCATCCCTTGGATAAATCCCA
>NC_041227.1:127049602-127061993 GCF_002837175.3 Physeter macrocephalus
GCACTTGAGAAGAAAGTGTAATCTGCTGTTTTTGGATGGAATGTCCTATAAATATCAATTAAATTTGTCTGGTTCATTGTGTTATTTTAAGCTTCTGTTTTCCTTATTAATTTTCTGTTTGGATGATCTGTCCATTGGTGTAAGTGAGGTGTTAAAGTTCCCCACTATTTTTTTTAAATTTTTATTTATTTATTTAGGGCTGCATTGGGTCTTTTTTTAAATCTTATTTTATTTTATTTTAAGTTCCCCACTATTATTGTGTTACTGTCGATTTCCTCTTTTATAGCTGTTAGCAGTTGCCTTATGTATTGAGGTGCTCCTATGTTGAGTGCATATATATTTATAATTGTTATATCTTCTTCTTGGATTGATCCCTTGATCATTATGTAGTGTCCTTCCTTGACTCTTGTAACAGTCTTTATTTTAAAGTCTATTTTATCTGATATGAGTATTGCTACTCCAGCTTTCCTTTGATTTCCATTTGCATGGAATATCTTTTTCCATCCCCTCACTTTCAGTCTGAATGTGTCCCTAGGTCTGAAGTGGGTCTCTTGTAGATAGCATATAGATGGGTCTTATTTTTGTATCCATTCAGCAAGTCTGCATCTTTTGGTTGGAGCATTTAATCCATTCACGTTTAAGGTAATTATCTATATGTATGTTTTTATTACCATTTTCTTAATTGTTATGGGTTTGTTTTGGTAGGTCCTTTTCTTCTCTTGTATTTCCCACTTAGAGAAGTTCCTTTAGCATTTGTTGTTCTGTCAATATGGTTTTCCCTCCACAGGCTGCAGAATTGTAGTTCTTCTTGCTTCTGCTGTCTGCCCTCTGGTGGATGAGGCTATCTAAGAGGGTTGAGCAAGTTTACTGATGGGAGCGACTGGTGGTGGGTAGAGCTGGTGTTGCTCTGTTGGGCAGAGCTCAGTAAAACTTTAATCCACTTGTCTGCTGATGGTTGGGGCTGGGTTCCCTCCCTGTTGGTTGTTTGGCCTAAGGCGACCCAGCAATGGAGCCTACCCTGCTCTTTGGTGGGGCTAATGGTGGACGCTGGGAGGGCTCACGTCAAGGAGTACTTCCCAGAACTTCTGCTGCCAGTGTCCTTGTCCTTTAATCCACTTGTCTGCTGATGGTTGGGGCTGGGTTCCCTCCCAGTTGGTTGTTTGGCCTAAGGCGACCCAGCAATGGAGCCTACCCTGCTCTTTGGTGGGGCTAATGGCGGACGCTGGGAGGGCTCACGTCAAGGAGTACTTCCCAGAACTTCTGCTGCCAGTGTCCTTGTCCTCATGGTGAGACACAGCCACCCCCCGCCTCTACAGGAGACCCTCCAACACTAGCAGGTCAGTCTGGTTCAGTCTCCTATGGGGTCACTGCTCCTTCCCCTGGGTCCTGATACACACACTACTTTGTGTGTGCCCTCCAAGAGTGGAGTCTCTGTTCTCCCAGTCCTGTCAAAGTTCTGCAATCAAATCCTGCTAGCCTTCAAAGTCTGATTCTCTAGGAATTCCTCCTCCCATTGCTGGACCCCCAGGTTGGGAAACTTGATGTGGGGTGGACTTCTGTGGTATAAGTGTTCTCCAGTTTGTGAGTCACCCATCCAGCCGTTATGGGATTTGATTTTATGGTGATTGTGCCCCTCCTACCGTCTCATTGCGGCTTCTCCTTTGTCTTTGGGTGTGGGGTATCTTTTTTGGTGAGTTCCAGTGTCTTCCTGTCTATGATTGTTCAGTGGTTAGTTGTGATTCCGGTGCTCTTGCAAGAGGGAGTGAGTGCACGTCCTTCTACTCCACCATCTTGAATCAATCTCCTGTCCCTGGCTTCTTAAGTGGCAGCTCACAACTCCAAGAGCAGGTAGAAATGGCCAGTCCTCTCAAGAGTTGGGTGTGGATATGGCTTAGCATCCCTTCTGCCATATTCTCTTGGTCAAAGCAGTCCCAAGGCAGTGTGGCTACAAGGGAGTGGAGAAATGGACTCTACCTCCCAATGGGGCAGTGGTATGAACATAGGAGGGCAGGAATTGATGGCCACCATCTTTTTTTTTAGTTAATTAATTTATTTATTTTGGCTACATTAGGTCTTTGTTGCTGAACGTGGGCTTTCTCTAGTTGTGTCTAGCGGGGCCTACTCTTTGTTGTGGTGCATGGGCTTCTCAATGCGGTAGCTTCTCTTGCTGTGGAGCATGGGCTCTAGGCTCGTGGGCTTCAATAGTTGTGGCATGCGGGCTCAGTAGTTGTGGCTTGAAGGCTCTAGAGTGCAGGCTCAGTAGTTGTGGCGCATGGGCTCAGTTGCTCTGTGGCATGTGGGATCTTCCCGGACCAGCGCTCGAACCTGTGTCCCCTGCGTTGGCAGGCGGATTGTTAACCACTCTGCCACCAGGGAAGTCCCTGGTCACCCTCTTTGAGACAAGCTACCACTCAGATTAAGGGACAGTCCCACTACTCAGGCTCCTGAGCTGTCCAGCTTAGAAGGGCTGTTGCTATGACAACAGCCTTTGGTGGAGTGTGGGGACAGGAAGAAACCTCTCAATCGAAAAGCTACTGGGAAACCTTAGTCCCCTCCCTTGTCACCCAGGTGCTGCTGGCTTGCCCTGGACAACGGGAATCCTGGTAGAGCACAGGCCCTGGGGTACCAAGATCAGAGCCACAACATAGAGGCCTATACATGGCCACCATCTAGCCTGGTTTTACTCCCACATCCTGACCACAGCTCTGACCTAGAAGTTGAATGGCTTCGTGGGAGTGGTTTCAGATTGTCTGCTGGACAGCTGTGCAGGCACAGGCCCTGATGTGGGGCTGGTGAGGGCAGCTTGAAGTGGAAGAGGGAAGCCGACCGAACAACGCATTCATTGAATGCGCCATCTTTCTTTAATAAAGAACTTGTCACCAGCCCCGTTTATTTGCAGTTCTCAGGCAGACAGGAGATGGATCCTTGCTGGGCCAGCCTCGCCTCCCGTTTATTTCCTGACTTCACCCCTATTCCTGGCTCCTAGCAGTGGCTTCCCTTAAACTTGCATTACACTCCCTAGCTTTCCAAACCCACCCTGGCCCACCGGTGGATTTCTCCCTTCCTGCGTCCTTTCCCTGTCCCTTCTCTTATCCTACTAACATCATCGTGGACCTCAGAGTGTGCCGGGCACCTGGACACCGGGAACTACCCTGAAAAGTTCACACATGGTGTGTTAATTTCCTGCATCTGCTGTAACAAATTATCACAAACTGGGAGCCTTCAAAGCACAGAAATTTAATCTCTCACAGTTCTGGAGGCCAGAAGTCTGAAATCCAGGTGTCGTCAGAGCCACACTCTTTCTGAAGGTTCTAGAGGAGGATCCTTCCAGCCTCTCCCGGCTTCTGGAGGCTGCCGGCAATCCTTGGCTTGTAGGCACATCACTCCAGTCTCTGCCTCCATCTCCACATCACCATTGTCCCTAAGTCGCCTGCCATGTTTCCTTTTCTGGTTCTTACAAGGACACTCTCATTTGATTTAGGGCCCATCTTAATCCAGTCTGATCCCATGTCAATCCTGACTTTGATTTTGTCTGCAAAGACCCTATTTCCAAATAAGGTCATGACCTGGGTTTCCAGGTGAGTGGATGTGAATTTTTGAGAGACACCATCCAACCCAGTTCACGGGGGCACTGGGACATACACCCAACGACCCCCAAAGAATCTGCCTTTCCTGGGAAAGACTGGCAGGTGTACAAGAGACAGGCTCAGCGGCAACTCCCTTTTCCTCCCCAGAAAGTGAAAACGCAGTTATTCCAATGGAGCTGCTTCCCTGCCCACTGCCTGCAGACGTTCTGAAGCTCCCTTGCCCACTCCCATCCTTTTCTTCTTGTACGTGTCTTCTTGTATATCATGCTTCCCTTAAAAAAAAAAACCCTTTATTTGTTTTTATTGAACTATAGTTGATTTACAGTGTTGTGTTAGTTTCAGGTATACAGCAAAGTGATTCAGTTATACATACATATATAGCTATTTTTTTTTCAGATTCTTTTTTCACACTTCCCTTTTGACTATAACTAACTCTGTATGCCCTGGGGCAAATTATTACTTCTCTGAGACTCAGTTTCCTTACCTGTAACATGGAGATAATAAGAGCTACCTCATAGGGTTGCTATGAGCATTAAATAAGATTTAACCTAGCAGTTCCTAGTACAGGTCTGACACATGGAAGACACCCATTGAGTAAGTTAACAGCCATAGCTGCAGGTACGGCCCTGCCCCCAAAATGTTAGGTGTTAAATGCTTGGCACGTATTATCTGATCTAAACCTCAGGGCTCCAGGAACCAAGGACTGTTTTTATCTCCATTTTATAAATCAAGGAAAGTATAAAGCTTAGAGAGATCAAGTAACTTGCCCAAGGTCATTTGGTTAGTAAGTGACAGCAGCTCTGAGACTTGAACCCATTTTTTCCCACAGCAGCCTGATCCTAAGCCCCATGGTCCCTCCTCAGGCTTCCAGCTTTTTCTCTAGACTCACATACCCCCTGCAGAAGGGTCACCCCTTGTTCATCTCTGTAAGTAAGGGGCCTACCTTGGTGATTTATGGAGCCACAAGCACTTGTTCACTGGGGAGGTATCTGATCAGGTTTAATTAAATTGGGCAAATGTGAAGTGATTTCTGGGGTTGGGGCGGAGGGCTCAGCTCAGCAAACATCTGCTTCCTCTCCTCCCATACAAACTCTCCTCTCTGCAGTGATGGACATCCGGGCTCTTGGGGAATACTGCAGGTCCAGAGTTTAGGGAGGATGGCCAGTCTTAAAGGCTGCTCAGACCTGCCCGAGCAGGGGTCTGGTGAATTACAGCAGGGGTCAGCAAACTATACTCCACAGGCCAAATCCGGCCCTTGGCCCGTTTTTATAAATAAAGTTTTATTGGAACACAGCCACAGCCATTTGCTGATGTATTGTCTGTCTGTGTTCATGCCGCAATGGCAGAGTTCAGTAGTTGTGATGGAGACCACGTGGACACAAAGTCAAAAATCTTTGCTCTCTGGCCCTTTACAAAAACTGTTGGCGGGCTTCCCTGGTGGCACAGTGGTTAGGAATCCGCCTGCCAATGCAGGACACGGATTCGAGCCCTGGTTGGGGAAGATCCCACATGCCACGGAACAACTAAGCCCAAGTGCCACAACTATTGAGCCTGCACTCTAGAGCCCGCGAGCCACAACTACTGAGCCCGTGTACCACAACTACTGAGCCCGTGTACCACAACTACTGAGCCCGTGTGCCACAACTGCTGAAGCCTGCGCGCCTAGAGCCCGTGCTCCGCAACAAGAGAAGCCACTGCAATGAGAAGCCTGCGCACCACAACGAAGAGTGGCCCCTGCTCTCCGCAACCAGAGAAAAGCCCACGTGCAGCGACGAAGACCCAATGCGCCAAAAAAATAAAACAAAATAAATAAATTTATAAAAAACCATAAAAAACAAACTTCTGACTGCTGAATTAGGGAAGCCCTCAAGCTGCCCTCTGCATGATGATTTCTGTTTGGGCTGATAGAGGAGATTTGTGTTTTGAGTAAGTGACAGTCTGTTGGAGGGGATGTTTGGGTGTCTCTCCCAACCTGATGGGCTGGACTTGTTCAGAATGAGAGCGGGTGGAGGTCTTAAGTGGTGCTGACTCAGGATGTGGGTTGTTTTTTACTCCTGCCCTGAGCCATTGGTCACCGGGCAGCTGCAATCCCCCGCAGAGAACCACTGGTCCCCTCTGTCCACCAGGTCCTGGGCAGCCGAGGAGGAACGGATAGAACTCGTTCCCAGCACATGGAGAATTTCCGGCCCCCATGCCCCCAAATGACTGCGGAGCCTGAGGGGCAGGAGGTAAATTCCGGAGGGGTGAGAGCCACTGTTACTTGAGCTCAGTGTGACCTGGTGTACTCAGCTCGCTGAAGGGGCCTGGGCTCCCTGCCATCCCTGCCTCTCTCCCATTTCTTCGGCGTCATCCTGGGGACCTGCCCTCCTATCACGGGCAGTGTGACAGTGGGTGGGGACTGGCCCTGTTCGGAACAACAGTAGTCTCCTTGTCAGGTCCCTTTTCTTGCTCCTGTGGTCTCCCGGGTTCTCCATGGGCCGTGCCCCCAGCCACTTTCCCAGACCTGGGAGGGGCTGTGAGCAAGGAAGTGCTTGCCCTGGGCGGACTCCAGCCACATGGGGAAATTCGCACCTACACTCACGTGCGAGGAGTTTCAAACAGCAAATAAACAAGTACAAAGGCACACGGCTCCATTCCTCCTCACTGCCTGGTGAAGGTGTGCCAGCCCCCACCTGTGCCCTTGGGCACTGAATACAGTTGGCCAAGGCTGGCCCCAGTGTCTGCTGAGCCGTCAGTATGCCCAGAACCCGCAGCTGCAAGCTGGCCTCTTGGGACGATGGCCTTGGCGCCCAGCTCCCTTACTCTGGTGGGCTGCTGCCCCGGCGATTGATTTTTTTAAAATGTGTTCTGTGCTGACTCCATTCTGTTCTGTCGCGTCCTTCTCTCTGGCACCACAGCTCCTGCCTGCAAGCTGGTCTGGCCAGACAGCCAGGGAGAAGCACATGTCCCATACCTGGGAGCTCCGAGGGAGGAAGGAGGAGCCATCCTCACAGCCACATGGAACCACACCTCTATCCCCCACCTCCCCTGGAACCCAGGTTCCACCCCAGCTGATCTCCCTGGCATCCACAGCTGGGCCAACCGACCCACACACAGGCATAGAAGAGTAGCTGGCAGCTTAACAAGGCTGGAAACTTTTTGAAGACCACAAAATACATTATTACAGTAACATATTTCGTCACTGTAAACATTTCTAAACTCTTCTTTTTAATCACAAAGGAATTCATAATTGTTAAAAAATATCTGAAACGAGATCAGAGTCGTTTGAAGATGAGGCGTGTCCCTGACCCCTCTCCTCCACTCCCCTCTTCCATTCCCTACAGAAGCCAGTTTGGGCTGTAGCTTTCCAGATGTTTTCTGTGCTTGATCATTTGAACCTCACCACAATTCCACGAGACGGGCAGATCCGATAGCAAAGTGGACAGTTTACAGGGGAGCAACATGGGCCCCAGGTCTAGCAGCAAGAGCAGAGGACTTGGGAGTGGAGGGGCCGAAGGACAGCGAGGCCTCCCGTGCCAGGAAGGAGGCCACGCGGAGAGGGTGGTCCCGACTGCGGGCTCCAGAGGGACCAGTGGAGGAGGCGGGACCTACCCCCGCTTCAACTCTGCTCTTAGCTTCCGTGTGGAGCTCCAGCCTTGTCTATTCTAGAAACCAGAGAACTGGAGGGCAGTGTATTCAGACCTGACAATCACAGAAGACCACACAGATTCCCACTCCACCTTAGTTATTTGACCTTGATGAAAAACCTGTTTCCAATGGATAAGTAATATCTTGCAGGTTAAGTCAGAAGTGTTGTGATCATTTTGCTGTCCAAGAGTGAACAGACTTGGCCTCGCAGCCTAGAGGGAAGCATTCAGCAGTCTGTGAATCTTTTTGTAACCACTTACCAGCTCAGTGAGAAAAAGAGAGCAAATTTGCATTCTTTGTGTCCCTCAGGTAAAATACCATCTGTTCTCCCAGGAAGCAGGTGAGTGTCCGGTTTTGAGTTTTTCTATGAATTTAGCATTTCTCCCACCCTTAGAACCTTCTCAAAGTCTGATCTGAATGTCAAAGTCCTACCTAGAACAAAGAGAGTTGGGGTATCACAAGTCTATACCTGGTGGTATAATAAGAAATACATTTGCTCTTTGTCTTCTGTTCTAGACACAGAGCTCCTGAAACACTTTTAATTTCCTAAGTGACAGGAGTATCTTTTGTGATTCACAACAAGCCCTTTGGAACACAACTGAGTTGGTGCTGATGAGGTGACCTAGGGTGGAGTCCCTACAGAGCCTCTGGATGGGGCTGGTCACCAGGAAGACCAAGAGAAGAGAAGGTTGCAGCTTTCAGCTCCATCTACCACCGGGGAGCAGAGCTGGAGATAAGCTGCAGAAAAACTCTTGAACAACAAACTTGATGAGCTTCTGGGGTGGTGCCTTCACGTGCCAGCAGGATGGTGCACCCCAGATCCACAGGGACAGAAGCTGCTGAGCTTGGCACCCTTCGGGACTTCACCCTATGTACTTCTTCACCTAGTGGTTCATTTGTATCCTTTATAATGTCTTTTGTAATAAACCAGTATTCTACTAAGTAAACTGTGTTCCTGAGTTCTGTGAAGTACTTTGGCCAATTAATCGAACCCAAAAAGGGAGTCATGGGAACCTCGGATTCACAGCTGGATGGTCAGAAGTACATGTAATAACATGGACTTGCAATTGGTGTCTAAAGGGGGGGTGGGGATGGCGGGGTGGGAGTTGGATGGGACTGAACCCTTACTCTGTGGGATCTGATGCTATTTTCCGGTGAATAATGTCAGAAGTGAGCTAAAGTTGTAGGACACTCTGTTGGTGTCCTCTGGGGACTGGAGAATTGCTTGGTGTGTTGGAAACACTCCAGATCTATAAAAACAAGGAAAGATTGTATAGAGACAAGATGTTTGTAAAATTTACGTGGACAGGCAAAGGAATCGGAATAGCCAAAACAATTTTGAAAAAGAAGAATAAAGTGGTAGGACTTAAAATCATTCTACCCAACTTTATTTTTTTTAAATAGATTATTCAGTTTTTAAAAAATTTATTTATTTATTTGGCTGTGGTGGGTCTTCGTTGCTGCGCGCGGGCTTTCTCTAGTTGAGGCGAGCGTGGGCTGCTCTTCATTGCGGTGTGAGGGCTTCTCATTGTGGTGGCTTCTTGCTGCAGAGCACGGGCTCTAGGCGCGTGGGCTTCAGTAGTTGAGGCACGCGGGCTCAGTAGTTGTGGCTCGCGGGCTCTAGAGCGCAGGCTCAGTAGTTGTGGTGCAGGGCTTAGTTGCTCCGCGGCATGTGGGATCTTAGTTGCTCCGTGTGGGATCTTCCTGGGCCAGGGCTTGAACCCGTGTCCCCTGCATTGGCAGGCGGATTCTTAACCACTGCGCCACCAGGGAAGTCCCTACCCAAATTTAAGACATTATAAAACCACAGTTATGAAGAAAATGTGGTGTAAGCAAACAGGCAGACATCATCAGTCGATGAGACAGAACAGAGAACCCAGAAACAGACAAAAACCCAAGGGGCAAAAGTAATATCTTGGGAGAGGATGGTGTTTTCAACACTTGGTGCTGGAATAATTGGACATTCGTATGCAAAAAAGGGGGGGACCTAAAATTCACACCTTGCGTACAAATTAACTCAAAATGGATCATAGATCTAAATGTAAAACTATAAAATTTTAGAAGAAAACAGGAGAAAATCTTCATGACCTGGAGTTTGGCAAAAGAGTTCTCACACATGGCGCCAATTGCACAATACAGAGAAAGAAAAACATCACAAATTAGACTTCATCAAAATTAGAATATAACACACCATGTGAATATAAGACAGAATGACCTCCACCACATCATGCTGTCCTGGAACTAGTAGCTGCCTCTCAAGTACTGGAGTTATTCCTTTCCATTATGGAGGTGGGGAGCACGTACTTTAAACTGTATTTTCTTTTTCAATGGGTCATATATTCACACAGTTCAAAAGTTTAAGCTTACAAAAAGGTATACAATGAAAATGTTTGCTTCTAGAAAACCAATGAAACCAGTTTCTTGGGTATCCATCCAGAGAGATTCTTCGGTACATACAACCAGACAAGCATATATACTGTTTTTCTTACCCTTTTTTTACCCAAATTGTAGCATGCCATTTCATTCATTCATCGAGAACTGAAACCAGATAGCCTCATAACCTGTTCTCCTGGTTTGCTTTTCTCGCATTTTCCCACATTACAGTGCATCTGGGTGTGTTTCCAAATCCATGCATCCATGGTTCTAATTCTTTGCTCTGGCTGCTGTATTCCATCACCTGGGCATACCATGAGTGTGGACCTACGGAGGATACCTCCAATCTCTTGTCATTCTTACAAACAATGCCACTTGTCATTTCACCAATGCACAGGCACAGCTAGACGCCACATTTCTAGAAGTGGCATTGCTGGGTCAAAGAATTTGTGCGTTACATAAAGATCGCCAAATTACCCTCCATGGAGGCTGTATGGTTTTCCAATGCCGCTAGGAAAGCATGAGAAATCTTTGCCCCACCCTTGCCAACTCAGTGCGCGATCAAACCTTTGATGTTTGCCAATCTGCTTTGTGGAAAATCGGACCTGGGTATAGTCTTGCTTTAACTGCTCTTAATCTAAGTGAGATTGAGCTTCTTTTCAGCATCCAGCTCTGCCGCTAGCTTCAGTAACTCTCCCTACAGAGCCTAAGCCCACGGCCTTGCCGGCTACCCCTTCTGCAAGATCCAGGACTAGATTTGTTTCCGTCTGCCAGCTTCTTGCTGAGTCACTCACAAGAAGGAAAGGGCAGCCGGCTCAGGTTATCCTGCCCCGGCAGCCATCTGAGCTGCCAGTCCTGGGAACACCTTGGTCTCTGGCATTCCCTGTGGGCACCCAGCGCCCGTGCACTGGATCATTGCACCTGTCAAACCCCGGCCCCCCGGTTCCTTTGGGAGAGACGGGGCTTGCCGGTTAGGGTCAGGTCAGACATGTTTGCAAACTAGGCATGGAAAGGACCCAGCTAGATTCGGAGAGGGGACATTTGGAAGGAACTAATGAGAGCAGAGTCCAAAGTTATAAGTGACAGAATGAGGGGAACCAGGCTGGGTGTAGAGAAGGCAGGATTTAAGTTGTTGGAAAGGACTTTGGGCAGAAAGGGTGGTGAGCCACGATGAAGGAATCAGGGGAAGCTGGGAAAAGATTCTCACTTGAAATCTCTAAATGGGGACTTCCCTGGTAGGCCAGGGGTTACGACTGCATGCTTGCATGGCAGGGGGTGCACGTTCGATCCCTGGTCAGGGAACTAAGACCCCGCGTGCCGCGCAGTGCAGCCAAAAAAAAAAAAAAAAAAAAAAAATCTCTAAATGTATCCCGCATGAGGTGTGCCCAGCCCTGGTTCCTCAGTTCATCACCCCTTCAGGGTTAGTGCCAAGAGCTGCCTGGGATGGGAAGCAGGGGCGCCCCTTTGGCTGCACATGGAGGATTCAGCGCTCTTGTGTGACCACCTAGAGGTACGGGGAGGCCAAGGGACCCTCGCTGACCCTCTCTGAGAGGGTTCTGGGCATCTGTGGGGCGGCCCAGGTCGGTTTGCTGTCATTTAACCTCTGTGCCAGGCTAAGTATCTTGCTGCATCTTGCTCACAGACTGGAAAAGCCAGGAGGAGCCAGTGGCTAGAGTCCTGGGCCCTGGGGAGTCTACCACTGTTATTTCCAGACTCAAATCAAAAGCAAATTTACCGTGGATATTGCTGAGGCAGAGTCATCCTGCAGCCCTTTGAAGCATAGGCTGCTGTGTAAGTTTATGACCTCCAGGGCATCTAGATCCCATACGGGAGCTGGGCTGTGGCATCCATGAGCTACCACAGAGCCCCAGTCCTGTTGGACCTGTTCTAGGCTGCGTGGCTGTTCACAGTCAAGCCTGTCCTCTCTACGGGGGCTGGGGAATCCAGAGCTGTACTCAAGGTGTGGACAGCGGGTGGCGCCCTCTTGCATCTCGGTCTCCACTGCAGTCCCTGCCAGGGCTCCCCGCGCTGCTGCTTCAGGCAGAGGATGGGCTCTTTATACCAGAGACCCGGCTGATGCGGGAGCGGGCGTCCCCAGGCAGAGGGCAGGGTGGGGCTGCCTTTCGGCAGAGAGCTTCTCGGAGTCTTCTCCATGCCACATCACGAAGCAGAGTTTTCAAGAGCTGCAGCTACAGAGGCTCTCCTCCCCCACGTCTCCGCCTCCCTGGGGGAAAAGTACAAAAAGTTGAGGTTGACCCTGAGGCTACCAAGAAATGCTTAATTGTGTTCTGAGAGAGTAGTCACCTCATTCTGGTTTCCTCCCTCCCTCCATTACCCTGGTCCACCTCTTCTCCAAGCGCTGGCACCTTTCGCTCAGAGAGCTGGGTCTGAAGATGTCTGCTCCCTGGCTGCGTCCCAAAGTACCAGGGGCCCGGGTGCTGAATAGTAGCTCGCTTCTCCAAATATATTGCTACACCACCTTTGCTGAAAAAGGAACCCTATGTTTTGGGGGAATAAACTTGCATTTTTCTGTGAGCCAGGCACTCACTGACAGCAGATGGATGGTGGCCCAGGCCAGCTGAGTCAGCCAGACTTTGGAGCAGAGAGTGTGAACCAGAGCAGGGATGGGAGCCAGCCAAAGGCAGTGAAATACAGGGATATTTGGAGGTTTTCATCCCAGGAGTTTAGTCAGCACCTTGTGCATTTTGATACAGGTTGCGGGCCTAGTAGAGGGGTGTGTATCGTAAAAGGTAGGCTAAAAAGCAGTAATAAATAGACCCCTAAATGTATAATGGTCTAAATAT
>NC_041227.1:127062493-127074004 GCF_002837175.3 Physeter macrocephalus
TCTCCTAAACCTTCTTCTGGGTTTGGTTTTGTTTTTTTTTTTTTTTGGCAGTACCACAAGGCTTGCGGGATCTCAGTTCCCCGACCAGGGATTGAACCCACGGCCCTCGGCAGTGAGACCGCAGAGTCCTAACCACTGGACCGCCAGGGAACTCCCATTCTGGGTCATTTTTCTCTTCCTTCCAGACCTGGGGGAGCTGCAGGCTGCCTGGAGGAACAGCGCACACTCCCCGCTTCCAACCAGTTGTTCTTGTTGGTGTAGCATGACAGTTTCAGAGCAACGAAGCCCTTCTTTCCCTCATGCTGACACCCAGGCTCAGAACGGGCTTGGCAGGGAGGTGCTTGGGGTTCCCAGGCTGGGTCTCCAGCCCCTGCCGGGGCCCTGCATCTGGACCATCGAGAGGCACCTTTCTAATTCTTGTGGTCCTTGTTTGCAGACCCAGGAGAGACACCTCCATTGACCTTCCCTCTCTACTTCTGAGCAGAAAGATGCTTCCTTCAGGCTCTGCTCAGCTCCAGGCAGGACAAACGTAGGGGGGGCGGGGGCGGGACAAGCACAGAGAAGGCACCGATTTCCTCCTCCCGTCACGTGTCCCGGCTGCTCGGAGGCAGGATCCTGTCTGCCTGCATTATTTCAAAGTTCCATTGTTCTGCCCTCACTCGGGGGTTCGGGACGCTGTGGGCTGTCGTTTGCTCTACAACAAAGCCTTTCTCTTGTGAGACGCTGAGAAAGCCTATTGTGGGAACAAAAGGTCAGGTAGCAACAGAGGGACTCTTCAGTTTAAACATTTCATTCCTCACCCCCCAAAAGAATTCATCACCCAAGGTGTTTAAACTTGGAAGAGAATCTTCAAGGAAGACAAATGGCTTCTCTTGTTTGTTTCCCCATCTGGGTCTGTCTTTCTAGGAAAGCACTGTGTCTTGGAGCCCAGGTCCTGGTTAGGGCCAGATCGAGCCTGTCCCCTGGATGGAGGGACCCACGGGCCGGGCGCGTAGTGGGAGCCCCTGCTGTCCATCCTCCGTCTGGACCACAGCCTCATAACTCTTCGGGGCTGGGGGTGGTGCCCATGGGGCACTCACTCAAGGCCAAGCTCTTCTCCTCCAGAGTTTGAGGCAGAGGGTTTACCTCTCTGGCTTCCTCCCACCCGAGGCCAGACTCAGAAGCCCCGCCCCTCCCCAGGTGTCCGGAACCACCCAGAAGATGAAGGTGGACCTGGAGCAGCACCTGGCCCGGCTCAGTGAGATCTTTGCCACCCGGGGAGATTACCTCCAGACGCTGAAGTTCATGCAGCAGATGGCGGGCAACATCGTTGTCCAGTTGGCAGGGGTGCCCGTGTGGACAGCGGTCACCGAGGAGCTGACCGAGCTGGCCGACCAGACTGGCTACGTGGAGTACTACCGGTGAGGGGCCCCGGGGAGGGGTGATGGGGCTGCACCAGCTTCCTTCGTCCAAGCCAGCGTCTTGGGGCTTGGCCTGGGAAGTGCCACCAGAAGGTCGTAATAAGCCTTAATGACTGAAATCCCTAGGACATGGGAGCTGGTGGGGGCCGAGCGGTGGGCATGTAGTACAGCCTGCTTGTACAGGCAGGTGCTGAGCCCCAGGGAGGGGCAGTGATGTGCCGAGATCTCAGCGCAGGAGGCTGGACCTGGCCTCCCACCCCGCACACAGCAGGGGGCTCCTCCGGGACCGGCATCCTCTGTGGCTGGCGCTGGGTGAAGTGCTGGTGGTTTATGGGTTCGTCACCTGCCCGGGTTTCTGGGACAGGGTTCCCTGCACCTGCATTCTCAGCCACAGAGGTGCAGGGGGTCGGGGAGATGGCAGCCTCCTTGCCTCCCCCCGATGGCAGCTGCCTAGCAAGCTCAGAGATGCCTCCAGCCTGAGTGATGAGGGCTGCGGGGCGCCACCCCACCTTTGCCATATCAGGTATGCAGGTTCATACCTGTGTCATCGAGCCTTTGGGGTTTCATTTACGTCTCCCCTGCCTCCCCATCACCCAAACCCCATCCCAGGCGAAGGCACTGGACACAGGCCAGCTGACCAGGGACCGGCTGCCCTCCCTCCACGCACAGGGTCTGGTGAAGGTCATTCTGGGGACAACCAGGAAAGGAGGCGGCAGTCCCGGCTTTGAGGGGCTCCCAGCCGAAGCGTGACACCCACTCATGGCATACACGTCCTTACGCACCCAGGGCAGGGCGCCGGGCACGGAGGCAGTGCTGGGGAGCAATGGACAGAGGAGCCCTGAAGAGCAAGTGTCCGCTCTTTGGATGCCCCTCCCGCCCCCACCCCCATTTGTTGCCTCCCCTTCAAGCCATTAGCAAAGGTCAGAGTCTTTACCACAGCGTTGCACAGTTTACTCTGGATTCATTTCCCCTTTATGAGAAAGCCCCGTCCCGGGCTGAACTGACCCAGAGAAAATGCTTCTGGTGGCCTCTGGCCAGAGACCTCCCCATCCAGGGCACTCCCTTCCCCGGGGTAGGAGATGGCCGGGCCCCGACCAGGGGGAGCTCATGAGGCCCCCCAGCCCTGGACAGCGCTCCTCGTCCCTCCCCTCCTGCCCATCCAGCCCCTGCCTTTCCAGATGTCACCAATGCAGCTTCCCACCAGATTTTTTTTCGCTCACGTGCAAAAGCACATTTCTCCAGAGTGACCGAAAAGAAACTGCCACCTCTAAGGACTGGTTGTGACTTGTGACCCAATACAGTGGCACCTGATTAGTCCTGTGACATGAGGGACAGTCATTGCCTGAGCCTCCTAACCTTTTTGTCGTGGAAAGTAGGTATCCGTTTTGACCCTGCCATCCTCTCTGAGTGGACCTAACCTGGGGCCGTGTACACTGAAGGGCCTAATGCGGGCATTCTGAGAATGACTGTGGTGAAATAAGTCAGAATGTGTGTATCAACCGGGACTTATGTTTAAGGTGATTTTATGAAAACATGGGGTAAGTGTGGTGGCCGCTGCACAGTATCGATTTCAGTGTGGGCGGCTGAGAGCGTCCCCTGGGGCCCCCATCCCCAACTTCCACCCCTGCTCAGGTCTAGTTCAAGGTTAGCACCTGTGGCTCCTAAACGTTCGTGATGTTGTGTCCCTTCCCCTCATCTGCTGTTTGCTCCCCGCTCTTGCCTGAGCTGCCCTAAAACAAAAGCCTTATTTTATTCCTCATGACCTAACCCGCCTTAGGGGCTGGGTCTCCTTCGGACAGCCTCCTCATCTTTGCTTTCCAGATGGTTCTAGAGCACAGCCATCCAGCTAAGCAAATTCTTTTTAGTACTTTTACACAAGGCCTGGCTAAGTGTTGGAGGCAATTAGAAAGCCAAGAGACTCCTCTCGGGAGATTTACAAAGGGTGTAACAGCAAGCCGTCGACACCGGATATGGGAGGAGCTGAGAGAGGAGGGGCCTGAGCTACTCCTGCCAGAGCCAAGTTCTTGGTTAGAAGCACATCCCCAGGTCATCACCAGGCTCCTCTGGGAAAATGCATCTGCCTCGCAGAGCTGTTTCCAGGAACCCTTTACTACACAGGGAGGCGTGGATGCCTTGAAACACAGTCACCGTGGAGAGTCGGTTAGAAGCAGTCCTAACTGATTTCCTGCTAACGTGCAGAGTAGAGGAGAGAGAGGTAACAAGAAACCTTTAGGTTGGAAACATGAAACCAGGACTTTGAGAGGCGCCTGGTGGCTGGCTGTGTCTCTTGTGGGAAGGCTCCGAGACACGGAGAGTCTGGAATTCCGGTCCAGGCTCTGCTCCCACGGGCCTCAGTTTAACACTCTGTAGAACGAGGTTCTTTTTTTAAAAAATTATTTCATTTATTTCATTTTTTGCTGCGTTGGGTCTTCGTTCCTGCGTGCAGGCTTTCTCTAGTTGCAGCGAGAAGGGGCTACTCTTCCTTGCGGCGTGTGGGCTTCTCATTGCGGTGGCTTCTCTTGCTGCGGAGCACGGGCTCTAGGCACGGGCTTCAGTAGCTGTGGCGCGCGGGCTTAGTTGCTCCGCGGCATGTGGGATCTTCCCGGACCAGGGCTCGCACCCGGGTCCCCTGCATTGGCAGGCGGATTCTCAACCACTGCGCCACCAGGGAAGCCCTGTAGAATGAGATTCTAATGCTAGATGTTCCTGAGGTTCTTTCGAGCTCCGACTCTGATTCTAAGAAGACTGGCCCTTGGTGGCCTCGTCCTAGTGGAGGGCGGGGCGGGCTCTGCACTTCCCCAGAGCCGCTAGATCCACTCCTGGGAGCTCCAGAGACTACAGTGGCTGCCCCGGCTCCGCTGCAGGCAGGGAATCGAGGATTTTGTTTAGTCCCCTTTTTGAGGCGTTTAGCCTCCATTCGTAAAGGGGGAAGGAACCTCGTTCGGCTGCCAGGCGGCCTCCAGCGTGCTCTCCCCCACTTGGAGCTTCTTTGTCACTTTCTTCCAGCTCCACCCCACTCCCTACCCACACTGCAAGCTCTTTCCTACCCTCCTGTGGTATTAGTGAAGCAGAAAACCTTTGCTGGAGAGAAGTCAACGAATTTACTTGGCTTTTGCATCCAGAGACATAATGATCAGAAGACTTCCGTCTTCTGGGACTAGGAGAAACCCCTTCTCTCTGCTCCCTGCCTTCTCCGTCCACCAGTCCCCAACGCGTGGCTGCTCAGCGAGGCTGGAGCTGAGCTGTGAGGGCGCCTTGCGATCCTGTCTGGAAGGGAACGAACCAGGGCGCTTTGCTTGGGACCTTCTCAGCGCCCTTGGACCTGGGGACCCTGGGCTCTGCAGCCCGTGCTTTGGAGAAGCAGGAAAGCAGGGGCCCCGGGGTCCCCCTACCTTTCTTTGTTTCCCTTTTCATTTAGCGAGCACTTAACCCTCACAGAGTTCCGGCCTCCTTCACAGGTTTGCAAACTGAGGCTCAAGGGGGAGGGAGGCTGCAACTTGCCAAGTTCTCCAGCTGGGCTGTGACTGCCTTTCCCCATCACCTCAGCCCTGGGTGGGCAGCAAAAGGCCAGAGGAGTGAGGGGCTGGGAGGCCTGGAGGTTCTTGGTGCCCTGGGATGACCTGGCCTGGGCTCCCTTGCCCCACCCCGAGCTCCTGATGGTCTGGGGATGAACCCACTCATCCGAGAATCCCCTGGCGCTAAGCTCGGTGCCTGGCACAAAAGGTGGTTGAAATCAAAACCTAATCAAAAGGATATATGTGTATGTATAACTGAATCGTTTTGCTGTACACCTGAAACCAACACAACATCGTAAGTAAACTACGTACACTCCAGGACTTCCCTGGCGGTCCAGTGGTTAAGACTCCGTGCTTCCACTGCGGGAGGCGTGGGTTCGATCCCTGGTCGGGGAGCTAGGATCCCACATGCCGCCGGGTGTGGCCAAAAAAGAAAGAAAAAAACTATACTCCAATGTAAAATAAAAATTAAATTAAAAAAATAAAATAAGTTACAAGGGTATATTGTACAATGTAGCCAATATTTTATAATAACTATAAACGGAGTATCACCTTCAAAACTTGTGAGCCACTCTATTGTACACCTGAAACTTATGTAATATTGTACAACAACTATACTTCAATTTTTTTTTTAAAGTTAAAAAAAAAAGTAAATGAAAGGAGAAATTTATTTCCTCGGCTGCACCAGCCATGTTTCACATTCTCGTGGCCACACGTGGGTAGTGGCAGAGAGAGTGGACAGTGCAGAGGTGGTCCACTTGCATCACTGCAGAAGGTTCAGGGGACCGTGCTGGTTCAGACATTCAGCCGGGGCAGGGGAAGGTGACTCCTTTGTCCGGGCAGAAGCGGGGTGCCGCTCCCGGAGCCCAGGGGAGCTGCCTGCCGTGCACGCTGGGTTCTTCCTGTCCGGGGCAGGGGCGCCCCCTGATCTAGTTTGCTTGGCCACTGGCTGTGGGCGGTTTGTATCACGAAGGGTCCAGCGGGCCTGGGGCAGTGGTCCAGGCCACCCTGGTGGCCCCAGGTGGGCAGTTCTGCCCTGCTCCTCCTCACCATCCCTTCGCGTCTGCTCAGGTGGCTCTCCTACCTCCTGCTGTTCGTCCTGGACCTGGTCCTTTGCCTCCTCGCCTGCCTGGGACTGGCCAAGAGCTCCAGGTGCCTCCTGGCCTCGTGAGTAGCCCCGCCTCTGGGCCTGGGACAGGAGCTGGCCAAGGGTGTGGGGTGACGGTGCCACCATCAGAGAGATGAGGGCCTGGCAGGGCTGGGAGGCTATAGTGGGGGCAGCAGCCACTGACTCACCATCTGGACACCAAGCCAGCACCAGGCTTTCTCCCACGTGTCCCCTCCCTCCTGGGCCTGACTGTTGAGCAGCTGAGGCGTGAGAGCCACTCGCTTCCTCAGCTTGCGCCCTCGCTGCCGTGTCCCTTCGGCTCAGGGACCTGTGCCCCAGGCATCGCTCCATACCCCTCTACCAGCAGTCGGCGGGGCGATGCCAGGGCAGGGGCTGAGGCTGCCCTCAGGGCCACTGCAAGAGTCTGGGGGTCGGGGGGACGAGATCATAGCTGAGAGGAGGGGCGCGGAAAGTTGGCGGGGTGACAGCCATCCCGGGGTCCGTAGTTGTGGCTCGCAGGCTCTAGAGCGCAGGCTTAGTCGTTGTGGTGCACGGGTTTAGTTGCTCCGCAGCATGTGGGACCTTCCCGCACCAGGGCTGGCACCCGGGTCCCCTGCATTGGCAGGCGGATTCTCAACCACTGCGCCACCAGGGAAGCCCTGTAGAATGAGATTCTGATGCTAGATGTTCCTGAGGTTCTTTCGAGCTCCGACTCTGATTCTAAGAAGACTGGCCCTTGGTGGCCTCGTCCTAGTGGAGGGCGGGGCGGGCTCTGCACTTCCCCAGAGCCGCTAGATCCACTCCTGGGAGCTCCAGAGACTACAGTGGCTGCCCCGGCTCCGCTGCAGGCAGGGAATCGAGGATTTTGTTTAGTCCCCTTTTTGAGGCGTTTAGCCTCCATTCGTAAAGGGGGAAGGAACCTCGTTCGGCTGCCAGGCGGCCTCCAGCGTGCTCTCCCCCACTTGGAGCTTCTTTGTCACTTTCTTCCAGCCCCACCCCACTCGCTACCCACACTGCAAGCTCTTTCCTACCCTCCTGTGGTATTAGTGAAGCAGAAAACCTTTGCTGGAGAGAAGTCAACGAATTTACTTGGCTTTTGCATCCAGAGACATAATGATCAGAAGACTTCCGTCTTCTGGGACTAGGAGAAACCCCTTCTCTCTGCTCCCTGCCTTCTCCGTCCACCAGTCCCCAACGCGTGGCTGCTCAGCGAGGCTGGAGCTGAGCTGTGAGGGCGCCTTGCGATCCTGTCTGGAAGGGAACGAACCAGGGCGCTTTGCTTGGGACCTTCTCAGCGCCCTTGGACCTGGGGACCCTGGGCTCTGCAGCCCGTGCTTTGGAGAAGCAGGAAAGCAGGGGCCCCGGGGTCCCCCTACCTTTCTTTGTTTCCCTTTTCATTTAGCGAGCACTTAACCCTCACAGAGTTCCGGCCTCCTTCACAGGTTTGCAAACTGAGGCTCAAGGGGGAGGGAGGCTGCAACTTGCCAAGTTCTCCAGCTGGGCTGTGACTGCCTTTCCCCATCACCTCAGCCCTGGGTGGGCAGCAAAAGGCCAGAGGAGTGAGGGGCTGGGAGGCCTGGAGGTTCTTGGTGCCCTGGGATGACCTGGCCTGGGCTCCCTTGCCCCACCCCGAGCTCCTGATGGTCTGGGGATGAACCCACTCATCCGAGAATCCCCTGGCGCTAAGCTCGGTGCCTGGCACAAAAGGTGGTTGAAATCAAAACCTAATCAAAAGGATATATGTGTATGTGTAACTGAATCGTTTTGCTGTACACCTGAAACCAACACAACATCGTAAGTAAACTACGTACACTCCAGGACTTCCCTGGCGGTCCAGTGGTTAAGACTCCGTGCTTCCACTGCGGGAGGCGTGGGTTCGATCCCTGGTCGGGGAGCTAGGATCCCACATGCCGCCGGGTGTGGCCAAAAAAGAAAGAAAAAAACTATACTCCAATGTAAAATAAAAATTAAATTAAAAAAATAAAATAAGTTACAAGGGTATATTGTACAATGTAGCCAATATTTTATAATAACTATAAACGGAGTATCACCTTCAAAACTTGTGAGCCACTCTATTGTACACCTGAAACTTATGTAATATTGTACAACAACTATACTTCAATTTTTTTTTTAAAGTTAAAAAAAAAAGTAAATGAAAGGAGAAATTTATTTCCTCGGCTGCACCAGCCATGTTTCACATTCTCGTGGCCACACGTGGGTAGTGGCAGAGAGAGTGGACAGTGCAGAGGTGGTCCACTTGCATCACTGCAGAAGGTTCAGGGGACCGTGCTGGTTCAGACATTCAGCCGGGGCAGGGGAAGGTGACTCCTTTGTCCGGGCAGAAGCGGGGTGCCGCTCCCGGAGCCCAGGGGAGCTGCCTGCCGTGCACGCTGGGTTCTTCCTGTCCGGGGCAGGGGCGCCCCCTGATCTAGTTTGCTTGGCCACTGGCTGTGGGCGGTTTGTATCACGAAGGGTCCAGCGGGCCTGGGGCAGTGGTCCAGGCCACCCTGGTGGCCCCAGGTGGGCAGTTCTGCCCTGCTCCTCCTCACCATCCCTTCGCGTCTGCTCAGGTGGCTCTCCTACCTCCTGCTGTTCGTCCTGGACCTGGTCCTTTGCCTCCTCGCCTGCCTGGGACTGGCCAAGAGCTCCAGGTGCCTCCTGGCCTCGTGAGTAGCCCCGCCTCTGGGCCTGGGACAGGAGCTGGCCAAGGGTGTGGGGTGACGGTGCCACCATCAGAGAGATGAGGGCCTGGCAGGGCTGGGAGGCTATAGTGGGGGCAGCAGCCACTGACTCACCATCTGGACACCAAGCCAGCACCAGGCTTTCTCCCACGTGTCCCCTCCCTCCTGGGCCTGACTGTTGAGCAGCTGAGGCGTGAGAGCCACTCGCTTCCTCAGCTTGCGCCCTCGCTGCCGTGTCCCTTCGGCTCAGGGACCTGTGCCCCAGGCATCGCTCCATACCCCTCTACCAGCAGTCGGCGGGGCGATGCCAGGGCAGGGGCTGAGGCTGCCCTCAGGGCCACTGCAAGAGTCTGGGGGTCGGGGGGACGAGATCATAGCTGAGAGGAGGGGCGCGGAAAGTTGGCGGGGTGACAGCCATCCCGGGGTCCCCCGCCTGCCGGCCTTGGCCTGGATCCCACCGGCAGCTGCGTCTCTCCTAGGGTGCTGTGCTGTGGGGTGCTGGCCCTGCTCCTCAGCTGGACGTCCCTGGCTGCTGACGCTGCCGCGGCAGTGGTGAGTTGGGGGGCCTGGGGGTGCTGGGTGGTCTGACCAGGTGGACCGTCTGTCTGGTGGTGCCTCGATGTGCCCCGTCCAGCGTCCCCGGGGCAGGGCCAGCTGCCAGTCTCAGTCCCTCACCTAGAATCCCAGAGTCTCAGGACTAAAGGGGCTGGGCTCATCTGTGCCAGCCCCCTCCCCCTTCAGATGGGGACACAGGCCCGGGGAAAGGAAGGGGCTTGCCCAGGGCCACGTGGCATTTCGGGGCAGAGCCAAGATAAGACCCTGAAGCCAGATCCCTTTCGCACCCCGCCGGCCCGTTCCCAGCCACGGCTTGTGAGGACGGGCACCGATGACCAGGTGCCTTCTCTCTGGGTATAAAGAACCAACCAGGTCTGGTGGGTGTGGGCGGGGTTTGAACCTCAGGCTGGAGGAGCCCTCCAGCTTCAGAAGCACACTCCCGGGCCGGCTTCCCCGGTGTCAGGAACGTGGAAGGTGGCGTTTCACCTGCTTCCCGTCCCCTTGCCCTTGGACTCACACACACCCACCATCTAAAACGCAGTGGTGTATGTTTCCTGATGTGGTGCCTCCAGATGTGAAAAAAACGAAACCAAGCGCACGCGCGCGCACACACACTCAAGGTGGGTCAGGAGGGTGTGTGTGTGTGTGTGTGTGTGTGTGTGTGTGTGTGTGTGTGTGTCACAGGGGGCAGGATGCACCAAGGGATTTCAGGGAACCCCTAGCTGACATAAGGGCCACAAAGTAACCCCGTGACCTGCATCCGTTCTGCCCTTTCAAGCTGGGGAGAAAAGAAAAGGGCTCACTGGAAACCCTCTTCCCAAATGCGTGCCTGGCCCCGTGACTTGGGGGCTGGCTGGTGGCTCTGGCCTTGGCCACTTTGCATCCATGACGCCCCCAAAATGAGTAGACCCTGGTGCAGCTTGGCTCAGAGTAGCTTCGGGCAAAGCTTGTCCAGAAGGGGGAGGAGGTGGGCATCTCCTGTTTTGTCTCCCCTCCCCCCATTCAGTGTCCGCTTTGGGCAGGCTGGAGCCTACATCCCCAGGGCTGAGGCCCCTCCAGATACAGGGAAGAGCAGAGGAGGAGAGCGCAGGTCATCCTCAAATGCATCCTGCCGTCTTCTGGAGCTGGGTGGGCTGTACATGGTCTGGGGAGAGCGGCTGCTGGCCGGAGCCCCGCGCACAGCTGCCTGGCGACAGCCTCGCCTCCAGGACGAGAGTGGGCCCCGGGAAGCTTGCATATGGTGGGCCCCTCCCCCATCTGCCTTCTCAAAGCAGCGATGGCCTCCAGCTGGCCACCACGGGCTGCCTTTTGGGAGACAGCTCCTTCCCAGCGGGGACTTCAGCTCCCAGCTGAGGGCCCCGGGATGCCAGGGAGCTGGAGAGAGAGGCCATTTCCCTAATTCGATTAGTCAGGCCCTTGTGTGAGAGAGAGAGAGAAAGAGAGAGAGAGGGTGAGGGAGTGAATGGGCCTTTGATGGGGCTGCAGATCCTGCTGCATTTTAATAGGAAGTGGGGGGAGAAGGAACCAGGCCCTCAAAGGCTATTGTGGGGAGCTTTTGTGTGGCCACTGTCCCTGCTCTCTGAGCCTGTTTTTTGGGGGGTGTTTTTGTTTTTGAGATCTGTGGGACCAGAGCTCCAACACTGCCTTCCCGCTGCAGGGATGGCCTCACCCCCTGCCTTCCCGTCCCGCCGGAAAGGGCCTCCATGAGACAGGAGCGGTGCCCCTAAGAATGTGATGGGGAGGGAGCTGGGGGCTGGGGAGCTGAGCCTTATCTACTCGACCACCCCCTGTGCAGTCAGGAGTGGAAGGCAGAGGTGAAGGGTGAGGGGCAGAGAGGAGAGAAAGCGCCCAAGGAGAAGGAAGGGGGAGAAGTGGATTCCAGGAGAGGAAGGAGGAAAGGGTCACCCGGGTGCTTTGGCCGCAGAGTACCACTGACTGAGCCGAGGTCTCCCTGGGGATCCGCCACGGAGGCACGGCGGGCCCACCTCACCTGGGCCCTGACCCAGTGAGGGTTGTTTTTTTTTTTTTAATATATCATATAATAAGCTTATTTTAATAGTGCAAAAAACAATCTGCTTCCAATCAATAGAGGAAAAACTTCCAAAGAATTTTATAAAAATAGCCAATACTTTGAACAAATGCCAAAGCAAATAACTAGGTAAATATTACAATTATATACTCCAAGCCCAAGGAGCCTGGCCTCTGGAACCCCCCTGGCTGGGTCCTCATCCCCTCCCCCCCCCCCCCCCCCC